>NC_054480.1:86611547-86911547 GCF_017639515.1 Carcharodon carcharias | reverse complement strand
TCAATGAAAAGATCGAGAGAAGGTAAGAATCCAGAGGGAGGGGTCCAGGTGGAGGGAGAATATTGGAGATGGGTAAAAGGATCCGTTGAACTGGGAGAGGACTCCTGCCCAAAGAAGTGAGCCCGGAGACGAAGACGGCGGAAGAAGTGTTCAGTATCATGCCGAGCCCGAAATTCATTGAGGTGAGGGCGTAAGGGTATGAAACTAAGTCCTTTGCTGAGCACTGAACGTTCAGCATCGGAGAGGGGAAGGTCAGGGGGTATAGTGAATACACGGCTGGGGTTGGGATTGGAAGAAAGGGTGGGGACGGAGGAACAGGCAGGGGTGGAGGGTCCTAGATGGGTGTTGGTGTCGATGAGTTGTTGCAGCTTGCGTTCCTTAGCACTTGAGAGAAAGAGAAAAAGTTTCTTGTTGAGGCGTCGGATGAGCCGAAGGATAAAATGAAACTGGGGGCACGCGCAGCTTTGAAAAAGGGTACGGCGGTGCTGCTGGTGGGAGAGGTCGCGTGTGTTCATATGGCGGCGCATGGCACTGAGTGTGGATTTCAGAATGTGACGGGAACAGCAGTCCGAGCAAGGTTTTATGTCCCGGAGATACCTGTAATCCTGGGTGGGTTCGAAACATGAGGGGTGGAATTTCAGTTGAAATCCACGTGGGGTAAGTCGGAGACGGAGACAGTCACTGAGAAAGGAGATATGGCTGTGAAAGCGGGTTTTAGTAAACACCTTGTCAAACACTAGGAGGGAAATGGAAAGCAAGGAAGGTGAGCAAGACAACAGAGAGATACGGAAATCTTGTCGCAGAGAGGAACAGAACTTCTTCAAGGAGGTAGGCATTTCTTGAAGAGCAGTGGCAGTCAATTAAACACAGAGATAAAAACAAAAAAACTGCGGATGCTGGAAATCCAAAACAAAAACAGAATTACCTGGAAAAACTCAGCAGGTCTGGCAGCATCGGCGGAGAAGAAAAGAGTTGACGTTTCGAGTCCTCATGACCCTTCGACAGAACTTGCGTTCGAGTCCAAGAAAGAGTTGAAATATAAGCTGGTTTAAGGTGTGTGTGTGGGGGGCGGAGAGAGAGAGAGACAAAGAGGTGGAGGGGGTGGTGTGGTTGTAGGGACAAATAAGCAGCGATAGAAGCAGATCATCAAAAGATGTCAACGACAATAGTACAATAGAACACATAGGTGTTAAAATTAAAGTTGGTGATATTATCTAAACGAATGTGCTAATTAAGAATGGATGGTAGGGCACTCAAGGTATAGCTCTAGTGGGGTTTTTTTTATATAATGGAAATAGGTGGGAAAAGGAAAATCCTTATAATTTATTGGAAAAAAAGGGGAAGGGGGAAACAGAAAGGGGTTGGGGATGGGGGAGGGAGCTTACGACCTAAAGTTGTTGAATTCAATATTCAGTCCGGAAGGCTGTAAAGTCCCTAGTCGGAAGATGAGGTGTTGTTCCTCCAGTTTGCGTTGGGCTTCACTGGAACAATGCAGCAAGCCAAGGACAGACATGTGGGCAAGAGAGCAGGGTGGAGTGTTGAAATGGCAAGCGACAGGGAGGTTTGGGTCATTCTTGCGGACAGACCGCAGGTGTTCTGCAAAGCGGTCGCCCAGTTTACGTTTGGTCTCTCCAATGTAGAGGAGACCACATTGGGAGCAACGAATGCAGTAGACTAAGTTGGGGGAAATGCAAGTGAAATGCTGCTTCACTTGAAAGGAGTGTTTGGGTCCTTGGACGGTGAGGAGAGAGGAAGTGAAGGGGCAGGTGTTGCATCTTTTGCGTGGGCATGGGGTGGTGCCATAGGAGGGGGTTGAGGAGTAGGGGGTGATGGAGGAGTGGACCAGGGTGTCCCGGAGGGAGCGATCCCTACGGAATGCCGATAAGGGGGGTGAAGGGAAGATGTGTTTGGTGGTGGCATCATGCTGGAGTTGGCAGAAATGGCGGAGGATGATCCTTTGAATGCGGAGGCTGGTGGGGTGATAAGTGAGGACAAGGGGGACCCTATCATGTTTCTGGGAGGGAGGAGAAGGCGTGAGGGCGGATGCGCGGGAGATGGGCCGGACACGGTTGAGGGCCCTGTCAACGACCGTGGGTGGAAAACCTCGGTTAAGGAAGAAGGAGGACATGTCAGAGGAACTATTTTTGAATGTAGCATCATCGGAACAGATGCGACGGAGGCGAAGGAACTGAGAGAATGGGATGGAGTCCTTACAGGAAGCGGGGTGTGAGGAGCTGTAGTCAAGATAGCTGTGGGAGTTGGTGGGTTAGTAATGGATATTGGTGGACAGTCTATCACCAGAGATTGAGACAGAGAGGTCAAGGAAGGGAAGGGAAGTGTCAGAGATGGACCACGTGAAAATGATGGAGGGGTGGAGATTGGAAGCAAAATTAATAAATTTTTCCAAGTCCTGACGAGAGCATGAAGCGGCACCGAAGTAATCATCGATGTACCGGAGAAAGAGTTGTGGAAGGGGGCCGGAGTAGGACTGCAACAAGGAATGTTCCACATACCCCATAAAGAGACAGGCATAGCTGGGGCCCATGCGGGTGCCCATAGCCACACCTTTTATTTGGAGGAAGTGAGAGGAGTTGAAGGAGAAATTGTTCAGTGTGAGAACAAGTTCAGCCAGACGGAGGAGAGTAGTGGTGGATGGGGATTGTTCGGGCCTCTGTTCGAGGAAGAAGCTAAGGGCCCTCAGACCATCCTGGTGGGGGATGGAGGTGTAGAGGGATTGGACGTCCATGGTGAAGAGTAAGCGGTTGGGGCCAGGGAACTGGAAATTGTTGATGTGACGTAAGGTGTCAGAGGAATCACGGATGTAGGTGGGAAGGAGACCTGCGGTCTGCCCGCAAGAATGACCCAAACCTCCCTGTCGCTTGCCATTTCAACACTCCACCCTGCTCTCTTGCCCACATGTCTGTCCTTGGCTTGCTGCATTGTTCCAGTGAAGCCCAACGCAAACTGGAGGAACAGCACCTCATCTACCGACTAGGGACTTTACAGCCTTCCGGACTGAATATTGAATTCAACAACTTTAGGTCGTAAGCTCCCTCCCCCATCCCCACCCCCTTTCTGTTTCCCCCTCCCCTTTTTTTTCCAATAAATTATAAAGATTTTCCTTTTCCCACCTATTTCCATTATATATAAAAAAAAAACCGCACTAGAGCTATACCTTGAGTGCCCTACCATCCATTCTTAATTAGCACATTCGTTTAGATAATATCACCAACTTTAATTTTAACACCTATGTGTTCTATTGTACTATTGTCGTTGACATCTTTTGATGATCTGCTTCTATCACTGCTTGTTTGTCCCTACAACCACACCCCCCCCCACCTCTTTGTCTCTCTCTCTCTCCGCCCCCCACACACACACCTTAAAGCAGCTTATATTTCAACTCTTTCTTGGACTCGAACGCAAGTTCTGTCGAAGGGTCATGAGGACTCGAAACGTCAACTCTTTTCTTCTCCGCTGATGCTGCCAGACCTGCTGAGTTTTTCCAGGTAATTCTGTTTTTGTTTTGGATTTCCAGCATCCGCAGTTTTTTTGTTTTTTGTTTTTACCAGCATGTTTCTTGTCTGGTGTCTGGTATTTCCACAATAACCTTTACCAACTTCTCTCTCTTGTACATTCAGAGTATCTTCTTACAAAAAAGGTCCAGCACCTCATGGACCTCAGTCATACAGCAGTAAAACATGGACTTACTTAACCTTGGTTACTGAGTAACATTCTCACTGGCCATTCAGGTTTTGATCCTGATTAGAGACCAAAAAGGGGATTTACACTTGGAGGCAGGGTGCATAGCTGAGGTGCTAAACGAATACTTTGCATCTCTCTTTACCAAGGGAGAAGGTGCTACCGAGGTCATAGATAAAGAGAAGGCAATTAATACATTGGAAGAGTTTAAAATTGATAAGGAGGAGATATTGGATAATATATCTGTTCTTCAAGTTGAGAAGGCACCAGGACTGGATGAGATGCAGCCAAGGATACTGAGGGAAGTGAGTGTGGAAATTGCGGGGGCACTTATCATAATTTTCTAGTCTTTTTTAGACTCGGGCTGGTGCCAGAAGACTTCAGAATTGCAAATATAACACCCTTGTTCAAAAAGAGGGTGTAAAAATAAGCCCAACAACTAAGGCCAGTCAGTTTAAACTTGATGGTGGGGAAGCTCCAAGGAACAATATTTTGGGACAAAATTAAAAGTCACGAGTAAATTCAGGTTAATTAAGGAAAGCTTGCTCAGATTTGCTAAGTGTTGAACTAACCTGCTAGAGTTTTTCTGAAGAGGTAACAGAGAGGGTTCATTAGGGTAATGCTGTTGATGTGGTGTACATGGACTTCCAAAAGGCATTTGATACAGTACTACACAAGAGACCTGTGAGCAAACTTAAAGCTCATGGAATAAAAGAGACATAGCAACATGGATACCAAATTGGCTTGTTGATAGTTAACAAAGTGTAATGCTCAATGGATGTTTGTAGTGGAGTTCCTCACTGGTTGGTGTTAGTACTCTTGCTCTTTATGATATATATTAATGACCCTGGGGTACAGGGCACAATTTCAAAATTTGCAGAAGGATTGTGAGCTATGAGGAGCATAGTGTAGTACTTCAAAAAGACATAGGTTGGAATCGTGCCAGATTTGCACTAAGTGCCGTAGCAGGCACGAAGAAAATAGTTTTGCCAACCAGTTGCAGTGGTGGGTTTCCCCACCTTATCGTCCCCTTCCTGGAGGGTCCCACCTTACTAATAACGCATTCACAGAAACACACTGGATCACTGGCTGGGCGGCCTCTGATTCGCCCACCCAGCCGTCACCTCAGGCCTTCAATAATCCGGATGTCATATTTAAAGGCACTGAGCTAGCACACTCTAAGGGATCAGAAGCTGCTGCAAAGTTATGGCTGCCAAAGTGAGGAAACGTGTTGCTCTCAAATTTAGCGACACCTCCCTTGGACACTTACTGGATGAAGTGAAGGTCCGCTGTGAAGTCCTCTACCCCCACTCTAAATGAAGACCAGCAAGCAACGTGACAAGTACAGCATGGGAAGTGGTGGCAGCGGTGGCCAGTGCCAATGCGCTGCAAAAGAGGACAGCCATCCACTGCCAAAAGAGGATAAATGATCTCCTCCATTCTGCCAGGGTAAGTCACTTTTCCCATCACTCTCAGCTCACACACTCACAAATCCATCATACAGCCACAGGGATCTCACTCACTGCCAAGTCAAGGAACATCACCATTCACTCTCTCGCACATACCTTCATCTGCCCTATGGTTCATGCCCTCATCCTGTCCAAAGCACCACTCACCACCCACACATGCTCAGGCTTCCTTCTCACCTGGCTTGGCAGGCGTCCTCTTTATACTCTTTCCATCTGTAATCATGCAGGACAAGCTGGCACACAACAGAAGGGAGAGGTTGCAGACTGGTGGAGGAATGCTCAACATCAAGATCCTCACAGATTTGAAAATAGAGTCACCCAGCTGGCCAGCGATGATCTGGACCACTCTTGTGCTGAGGTTGGCGCTGCTCAACTAAGTGAGTATCCAGCCGTGCAACATCCATCAGACAACCATGCTGTGAGTAAGTTCCCCTGTTCCACAGTCTCCTGCCATACATCAATTATCTCTCCTTGCTTTCATAGGCACATCTGGGGAGCAGCCAAGGGGGTCCATGAGCTGGGTCCTCAGAGGAAGAATCTGACGACACCCTAATTGAAGGCCTGTCACCACTCACCCACACCCTCCACAGAGGCACACACCTCAGTGGGACTTGGTTCTAGAGGAGCCTTGGGGTCACAATCCGGTGAGCATATCACACTGTCTGATCCACAGCAGACGGTGGCAGGGACTTCCCACGTTTCTGGCATTTGGAGGACTACTGGAGGTCAGAAATCTGCTGAGTCTGAGTCAGATGAGGAGCCTCTGGGCTTGGTCATACCTCAGTTGCTGGAGTTGCAAAGGCAAGGTCGGGAACATCAAGAACGGATTTCCGCTGCACTCCTCAGATTGCAAAGCACAGTGGAGGAGTCTGTCTGCCTTCATACTGAGGTGAGATCGTCAGCATGCCAATGCACTGAGGTCAACACTGGTGGGATGATGGCTGCCATGAAGACCTTGCACCATGGCATCAGATGTACGGGCTGACGCCATAGTTGGAATCCAACAATGTCAACACGACAGGGGTGCGGGGTAACTTAGTCTCACTCCAGCTTGCCGTTCTCAAGGAGTCAGCCAGTGGCGCTCATGTTGATTCATCCTGTTGAGTTTTTGGGTCTTAGAGGAGTGTATATTTGTTGCAAACCATGTATTATGTCTTTAAATACTAGCCATTGCCTGTCTACCATCAGGTATTTTAGTGTATTTTTCCAATCTACCATAGCCAACTTGCCCCTCATATCTTAACAAATTCCTTTGTTCAGACTTAGGATCCTAGTTTCAGAATGAACTGTATCACTTTCAAACTTAATACAAACTCTAGCATGTGCTGGTCAATAATTCATAAAGGCTCCTTTTGAGCAAGGTTGTGAATTAGCCCTTTCTCATTAGATAATACTGAACCTAAAGTTGTCTGATCTTAGTTGATCCCTTGTTATACTGCTCCAGAAACTCATCTTGTACTCATTCCAGGAATTCATTGTCCATTAGTGCTAATTCAGTTTGCCCAGTCTGTATGTAAATTGAAGTTGCCGTTATTAGTGCATTGCCCATGATACAGTCAGCCCTGATTTCCTGATTTATTTTGTGCCCAACATTATATCATAGTTTAGTGTCCTGTAAACAACTCCCGCCAATGTTTCTGCTGTTTCTTATTTTAAAAATTCATTCAAGAGATGTGGGCTTCGCTAGCTGGGCCAGTATTTATTGCCCACCTCTAGTTGCCCTTGAGAAGGTGTGGTGAGCTGCCTTCTTGAACCGCTGCAGTCCCTGTGGTGTAGGTACACCCACAGTGGTTTTAGGGACAGAGTTCCAGGATTTTGACCCAGTGACAGTGAAGGAACAGCGATATATTTCCAAGTCAGGCTGTTGAGTGACTTGGAGGGGAACCTCCTGGTGGTGGTGTTCCCATTTATCTGCTGCCCTTATCCTTCTAGTTGGTAGCGGTCGTGGGTTTGGAAGGTGCTGTCTAAGGAGCCTTAGCTCCACCTAAGCTGATTCTACATCTTGATGCTTCGATGTAAGATCCTTTCTTATTAATGTACTGATCTTGTCCCTTATTAACCGTGCTACCCAACCTCCTTTTCCCCTCCATCTATCCTTCCTAAATTACAAATACCCCTGAATATTCAGTTCCCAGTCCTGGCCACACTGAACCATATCTCCATAATGGTAAATAAATCATACTAATTTATCTCTATTTGCAACTTTAAATTATCTACCTTGTTGTGAATGCTGCGTGCATTTAGATAGAAAGCCCTTAACTTAGTCCTTTTAAAATTATTCTGATCCTACTGATGCATGCCTTTGTTACTTCTGCGTTCTAATTTTGCTTACTACCTTTCTACTTCCTGTTACCAGTTTTGCTTCCCTCCAATCTGTGCTCCCTCTCAGGTTCCTATTCCCCTGCCGATCTAGTTTAAACCGCACCCCCCAAACAGCGTTAACAAATCTCCCAGCGAGGATATTAATCCCAGTCCTGCTAAGGAGCAACCCGTCTATCATGTACACTTCCCACCTGTCCCAGATCTGGTCCCAATACCTCAGAAATCAGATGCCCTCCATCCTGCAGCACTTCCCCAGCCACGTGTTCAATCGTTCAATCCTCCCATTACTATGCTCACTAGCATGTGGCACTGGAAGTAATCCTGATATTAGGGGTTATGCTTTTTAATTTCTTCGCTAACTCTCTAAACTCTGCTTTCAGGACCTCATCCCTCTTCCTACCTGTTGGTACTAATGTGGGCCACGACTTTTGGCTGCTCAGCACCCATCCCCCTGTCCTGCAGCCATCTGATCCTTGACCCTGGTACCAGGGAGACAACATACCATCCTGGATTCATGCCTACAGCCACAGAAACACCTGTCTGTTCTAACTAATGAATTCCCTATCATTATTGCCCTTCCACTCTTCTTTCTCCTCTCCTGTGTAGCTGAGTCACCCCTGGTGCCACAGGCTTGGCTTTTGCTGCACTCCTCTGCAGAACCATCACCCTCACCACTATTCAAAAGGGAAATCCGGTTAGCAAACGAGAGTGACTCGGGACTCCTGCATTACGTGCCTGGTTCTCTTAGAATGCCAGGCAGTCACTCATTTCCTCTCTGCACGGTCTTAACCTGAGAAGTGACCATCTCCATAAATGTGCGATCCACTTAGTTCCCTTCCTAGCAGATGCACCACAGTGACTCCAGCCGCTGCTCGAGTTCCAAAAACTGGAACTCAAGCTTTTGCGATATGTTTGTCCAGGACATATGGTGCGTCCACAATTGTCCGCTAACGACAGGAGTCACATTCCACTCAGCTGAGCTGCCCTGCCATCCCTTAACTTTACAAACTATTTATTATAAATAGAATAACTTACAGTTACACACCAATCAGCTTCTCCCGCTACAGTGGTTTAAGAACCAAGTACTGGAGGGTGAAAAAGGTAGAGAAAGAAAGATGCACCTCCTTCCCCCTTTACCGAACCCCATCACTCACCAAACTCCTAGATTCTCAGTCTGTTCAAGCCGCAATATGAAATTATTCACTTAGGTGGGAGGATGGGAAATCATTTTTTGTAAAAGCTGAAAGCCCGGGAAATGTTGGCGTTTAGAGGGACTTCAGAGTCCTTGTACATGAATCGCAAAACTTAACATGCAAGTACTGCAAACAGTTAGGAAGGCAAATGGTATGGTGCACTTTATTGCAATGGGGTTGTAGTAGAAAAACAGTAAGGAAGACTTGCTGCAATTGTACAGGTCTTTGGTGACACGACACCCATGATACTGTGTATATTTTCGGTCTCCTTAGCTAAGGAATGGTATGTTTAGAGGCAAATTAAAGGTTCACTAGATTGATTGGGATGAGAGAATATCCTATAAGGAGAGATTTTGTTGAATGGGCCTAGATTGCTTGGTGGTTAGATGAATGAAAGGCAATCTCATTGAAACGCAAAAAGTGCTTACAGGGCTTGTCAAGGTTGAAGCTGATAGTCTAGAACTAGAGTCTCAGGATAAGAGGTGGGACATTTAGGGTTGAGGTGAAGAGAAATTTCTTTACTCAGACAGTTGTCAACGTTTGAGGTTATTGAATGGAGCAGTGAACTTGATAGACCGTATGGCCTACTCCTTCTATTTCTTATCTTATTTTCTTATGTTTCACAGGGCCTTTTGAAAGTGTGGTGATATAAGGCAGGGCTGTAGGCTTTAGAAAAAATTTTTTTTCCAATTCATTTATGGAGTGTGATTGCCACTGACAACCCATGATTTATTGTCCATCCCTGCCTGTTGAAAAGCTGGTATTAAATCACCTTCTTGTCCATGTGGTGAAGGTACCCCTCTATAGTTTGTAGGCTAGACAGTTTCGTGATTTTGATCCAGCAACAACAAAGGCCCAGCGATATACTTCCAAGTGACGGTGGTTGAGGAAAACTTGCAGGTTGCACTGTACAATGGGCTGTGGCTCCCTGCAGGTTTGGAAGTTGCTGTGGAAGGAGCCTTCGTGAGTTGCTGCAATTGATTTGCCACGGAATTTTGTAGATGGTACACAATGCAACCACATTGCTCCAGAAGAAGTGAATGCTTCAGGTAGTGGGTATGGTGTCAATCAAATGGGCTGCTTTGTTTTCAATAATATGGAGTTCCTTAAGCGTTGTAGGAGCTGCGCCTTGTCCATGAAAGTGGAGAGCATTCCATCACCTTCCTGACTTGTGCCTTTTATGTGGCAGAAAGACCTCGGGTTGTCAGGAGGTGAGTTACTTGTTGCAGAACACCTGAGCTTGAAACTTTTGGTTGTTATACGGGGGCAGGCCCCGCTCGCTGAAGTGTGACATCACCACGTGTCATCCAGATCTTCAGTTTGGCGGGTGTGCACCAGAATTGGCTGCCCGTCTGCCGAACTGTTCACGGCCTATTAAGGCCATTTAAATACCAATTCAAAGGATTAACAGAGCTGCCCATCCAGCCATAAGGTTGGCGGGCAGACGAACAGCCCAGGTGGCCGTCACATTATCATGAATCCTCATCCATGGGCGGGATGAGGTTTCATGAAGGCTTTATAATCAAATAAAAATTTTAATTAAAATCCATTGACATGTCCCAACTCATGTGATACTGTCACATGAGGGCGTATGTCTGAACATATTTTTTTATTTCAAATAATAATAAAGTAATCTCCCTGAGGCAGCTCTGTGCCTCAGGGAGATTTCTGCGCACGAAAGAGTGCCGGCCCCGACTCTCCCTCCTCCCCCTGCCTGCACAGGGATCGCTCAACGCTTCCGGGTGCGCCTCACGCTGGGTGGGCCTTAATTGGCCCACCCATGTAAAATGGCGGCGCACAGCCGATTGCGGGTGGTGGTCAGCTGCACGCCCTCCCGCACCCACTCCTGTCAGCCCCTCTGACGGGGATAAAATTCTCCCACTGGATTCAGTGTTGATACTGCCATTAGATGTCAGTGGGAGGTCGTTAGGCTGTCTAGTTACAATCCCTGTAGAGACCTGTAACTTGTATTAAGAGATGTGAATTCCCAGTGACTGACTCGAATGATCTCACGACTAGATTTAATGTTTTAAGACAAATTAAAATCAAGATCGACAAAAACAAATATTTACTAAAATCTATATTGACTAAACATTACATGGTATTTAGTCGGCAACTAATAAACTAAACTACAGAAAATGTATTCCTTACTAGTTTCTTGACATGGCCAACAACCCAATGCCACGTTTATTCATTATACTGCTTTCTTAGCAGAAATGTAGTCTTGTTTTTAATGTCTCAAATCCCTCCCAGCATTTTAACAGGCTCTGTTCTCCCTGCGATACCAGGGACAAGTCTCCCAGACCCCTCCACTCACTCCTCCTCAGCATACCCAAATGGACTTTCAGCAGCAATGAGGTCTGCACAACGTTCATCTCTTCAAGTGGGGAATCTGATCTAACCAGCATTCTGTTCTCACAGCAATAGCTTCCCTGCCTTCACCCAGCATCATCCCTCTTTATCACTCTCTCTCTCTTTCTGTCTCTCACTGTTCTCATTGTTGACTTTGGGAGCGGATTTCCGAACTGAGTGTCCATGAGTTTGCAGAAAACAAGGCCAGCTGCTTCTGCCTTTGTTCAGGTGTTATATCTGGCTCTCGACTTTGAATAATTGCTTATACATTTTCACAATATTTTGAACTAACTTTAATGATTGCTAGAGCATTTTCAAATTAGATTTTTCCTAACTATTTTGAAGAGTATGAACACGGGGATGTTTTCTGTAATGCTGTCATAATTCTATTTATAGAAATAATTGGACACCCATATGTAGAAATAATCATACACCCATTTATTAAAAAAATGTGGTTATTATTTTGCTGTACATGACGCACAGATAAAATCTTTCTCCAGTGTATACCGGTCAGTGCCAGGTATAAATAGATGCAGGAAAATGTAACGTGGTAATTTTAAAATCTGGTTTGCTGTCAGGCTATTTTTGTAGATAGAAAACGAGGTATTTGTTAAACAATTACATAGGTGAAGTTGAATTAATATCTTTGCATTTAATTATTTTAGCTAAAGATGCCATCGGATGATAAACTGGAAGAGTTCTGGATTGATTTCAATATTGGCAGTCAAAGCATGTCATTTTATGTCATAACTGAGGAAGAAGACGAGGTGAGGAGTGGTACAAATATTCAGTGTCTAAATACAGTCATTGGTACATACAAGAAGGTGAAAGATATGGACTCAATAATGTGAAGCCCAAAAATTCTGACACTGGCAAAATTGATTGTACTACATTCTTATATTAAAGCAAAGTACTGGACAGTTGGAGACTCAGGTCTGACCCTCAGTAACAGAAGCGTGGCTTAAAAAGGGTGAGGACTGGGTGCTTCAGTGGGCTGAAAAGGGATCTAGCCAGGGTACTATGGAAGCAAAGCTTGACAGTGAAAATTGTATCTTTAAGGAAGAGGTGTTTCATGTACAGGCAAGGTACATTTCAACAAGAGGGAAAAGCAGAAGACCAAAGGCTTGGATGATGAATGAGATAGAGAATATGATGAAACAAAAATAAAGGCCCATAACTTCTGTGCTCATCAGTGTCAGATTTGGGGAGTACCCAAAGATGGGCTGAGGAAATCCTCTGGCAAGTTCCCAGTTAAGGGTTTGCATGCCAATTGCCCAGAAGTGTACACACCCTCTGGGCAATTGCGCTGCACTGGGAACCATCTGAAAATGCAATTTAAATTGTAAACTTTGGATGGTCCTGCTCGAGTTATACTGATAGTTGCTCAGAAAATGTTAGAAGAATTAAAACCTCTTCTAACTTCTGTAAAGACCAAGACCGATCCCATGGGACTCCCCCACACTCCCGACCCCCTCACGGGATTTCACTTCCCACCCTAACCTGTGACACCCCCCCAACTCCCCACCCGCCGCCACCCCCCACGACCTTCAACAAACCCCATCCTTGTTCCCACCCATCTTTCCCACACCCCCCGCCCTCCTGGATCTCCTCCCAGACCTTTGACACACCCCACCTCACCCCCCCAACCTTGGAACCCCCAACAAACACACCTCTCTCCCCACCAACCTCAGACCCACCCCGACCTCGGACCCTCCCCCCTGACCTCGCCCACCCCCTGCCCCGACTTAGGGACCCCCACCACCCAGACCTGAGACCCCCCGACTTCGGACACCTTCAGTCCCCCTCCCCCACCGAGACCTCGGACCCCCCTCCTAGCCGACCTTGGCCCAACCAACCCACTGACTTCCAAACTGTCCCCTGGACCTCTGATACCCACCAACCCCAAGGCCTCAGACCACCCCCCCCAAACACCCTAACACCTACCTGCACCTCAGCCCCAAACCCAACTCCCCACCGGACCACCACCTTGGATAACCCCCCCAATTCCCGGATCATCTCCTTCCCCTTCATCTGGACCACCCCCTGGATCCACCCCTCCCACACACCCCATACACCCCCAACCATCTAGTGCCATTAAAAAAGGGGAGTGGCCTCCTTGAATACGCTGGATCTAGACTTCGCTGGAGCCTGTGAGGAGCCTTTTGATGCAGCTGTGGCGAACAGAAGTGTCAACGTTATTTTCAAGACCAGGCTAGTAGGTATTTATTTCTTCTAATTTCTGCAGGCCAGCACTTTCCGATGTTAATTGGAGGTTATGGCTCAAAGAGGGCGTATTATTTTTTATTATTCATTCCTGCGATGTGGGCATCGCTGGCTAGGCCAGCATTTATTGCTCATCTCTAAATGCCCTTGAGAAGGTGGTGGTGAGCTGCCTTCTTGAACCACTGTAGTCCATGCAGTGTAGGTATATACACAGTGCTGTTAGGGAAGTAGTTCCAGGATTTTAACCCAGTGACAGTGAAGGAACGACGATATTTTTCCAAGTCAGGATGGAGAATGGCTTAGAGAGGAACTTCCAGGCGATGGTGTTCCCATACATTCACTGCCCTTGTCCTTCTAGACGGTAGTGGTCATGGGTTTGGGATGTGCTGCCTAAGGAGTCTTGGTGAGTTTCTGTAGTGCATCTTGTAGATGGTACACATTGCTGCCACTGTGCATCAGTGGTGAGGGTGTGAATGTTTGCGGATGGGGTGCCAATCATGCGGGCTGCTTTGTGCTGGATAGTGTCAAACTTCTTGAGTGTCGTTAGAGCTGCATCCATCCACGCCAATGGAGAATATTCCATCATACTCCTGACTTGTGCCTTGTAGATGTTGGACAGGGAGTCAGGAGGTGAGTGATTTTTTTACTCATTCTCGGGATGTGGGCTTCGCTGGCTGCGCCAGCATTCATTGCCCATCCCTAGTTGCCCTTGAGAAGGTGGTGGTGAGCTGCCTTCTTGAACCGCTGCAGTCCATGTGGTGAAGGTACACCTACAGTGCTGTTAGGGATATATTTCCAAGTCAGGCTGGTGAGTGACTTGGAGGGGAACATCCAGGTGGTGGTGTTCCCATCTATCTGCTGCCCTTGTCCTTTTAGATGGTTGTGGGTTTGGAAGATGCTGTCTAAGATGCCTTGGTGAATTCCTGCAGTGCATCTTGTAGATGGTACACACTGCTGCTACTGTGTGTCAGTGGTGGAGGGAGTGAATGTTTGTGGATGGGATGCCAGTCAAGCAGCTGCTTTATCCTGGATGGTGTCAAGCTTCTTGAATGTTATGGGAGCTGCACTCATCCAGGCAAGTGGGGAGTATTCCCTCACACTCCTGACTTGTGCCTTGTAGATGGTGGACAGGCTTTTGGGAGTCATGAAGTGAGTTACTCATCGCAGGCTTCCTATCCTCTTAGCTGCTCTTGGAGCCACAGTATTTATATGACTAGTCCAGTTCAGTCTCTGGTAAGTGGTAACCTTAGCGAAGTATATGAGATGATGGGCTTTGTAGAGTAATTGAGTACAAAAGCAGGCAAATTATGCTGAAGATTTATAAAGCCTGGTTAGGCCACAGCTCGAGTATTGCATCCAGTTATAGCCCCCACACTTCAAGAAGGGTGTCAGGGTCCGTTAGCAGGTGCAGAGGAGATTTACCAGAGTGGTTCCAGGGATGAGGGGTTTTAGATTTGGTGGTGCTGTACAAGATTATGACAGGTTTAGATAAGGCAGACAAAGAAAAGCTGTTCCCATTAACTGATGGCACAAACGCTAGGCACGGTCTTGGGCAAGAGATGCAGGGGAAATGTGAGGAAGAACTTTTTTATACAGCAAGTGGCTATGACTTGGAACTCATTGCCCACAAGCACCACGCAGAGACTCAAATCAATAATTTGAAAATTCAGTTGGCTGGGAACTTGAAGGAAGTAAACTTGCTGGGATAGAGTGGGGAAATGGAAGTGACTGGATTGCTACATAAAGAAATAGCATGTTCTCAACAGGCCAAGTGAACTCCTTCTGTGCTGTAAATGACTATGAACTAGATTTTCATCCTGGAGGTGAGAATCAGGAGTCTGGAAATCTCCTGGCATCGTGATTCCGTCTTCATCCCGGCAGTGCTGCCTGGTGTAATTTTAATCGCGGAGAGGCTAGGCTTGCCTCCCCTCCAAATGGCAGGCCAAAAAGAGGCATAAACGAATGCAGGTCAAACCCATCTCAGGACAGATAAAAGAGCACCGCTATCTTTGTGCCACCAAAAATCCAAGGTCACTACTAAAGGAAACGCTATCGTTGGAAGTGCTGGCTGAACTTTGAATTGTGAGTAGATATTGTGATTGCTGATGTCATTACTGGATAGTAGCTTGATGTCTTTGTGATAATTGGTCCAGCATTAAGGAACCCTCAGTAAAATCACAACCCATTGCATGTTCCCTTGACTTCTTGTTATGTTACCTGAGAAAGCACAGCTGTATGGTGAAGCTGGCCTCACCTTTCTCTGCACTCCCTTCAAGTGGCTGCACACTCACATCTGAATCTGCAGCAAGGCACAGTGCTATAAGTGTGTGCAGCAGCTTAGCTCGGAGGCTGCTCCCCACACTCAGCCCTCAACTCTACTGCTCCTCACAACACCCTTATCCAAGGACCCTTGTCCAAGGACCCAAACACTCCTTTCAAGTGAAGCAGCATTTCACTTGCATTTCCCCCAACTTAGTCTACTGCATTCGTTGCTCCCAATGCGGTCTCCTCTACATTGGAGAGACCAAACGTAAACTGGGCGACCGCTTTGCAGAACACCTGCGGTCTGTCCGCAAGAATGACCCAAACCTCCCTGTCGCTTGCCATTTCAACACTCCACCCTGCTCTCTTGCCCACATATCTGTCCTTGGCTTGCTGCATTGTTCCAGTGAAGCCCAACGCAAACTGGAGGAACAACACCTCATCTTCCGACTAGGGACTTTACAGCCTTCCGGACTGAATATTGAATTCAACAACTTTAGGTCGTAAGCTCCCTCCCCCATCCCCACCCCCTTTCTGTTTCCCCCTTCCCCTTTTTTATCCAATAAATTATAAAGATTTTCCTTTTCCCACCTATTTCCATTATATAAAAAAAACCCCACTAGAGCTATACCTTGAGTGCCCTACCATCCATTCTTAATTAGCACATTCGTTTAGATAATATCACCAACTTTAATTTTAACACCTATGTGTTCTATTGTACTATTGTCGTTGACATCTTTTGATGATCTGCTTCTATCACTGCTTGTTTGTCCCTACAACCACACCCCCCCCCCCCTCCACCTCTTTGTCTCTCTATCTCTCCGCCCCCCACACAAACACCTTAAAGCAGCTTATATTTCAACTCTTTCTTGGACTCGAACGCAAGTTCTGTCGAAGGGTCATGAGGACTCGAAACGTCAACTCTTTTCTTCTCCGCTGATGCTGCCAGACCTGCTGAGTTTTTCCAGGTAATTCTGTTTTTGTTTTGGATTTCCAGCAGTTTTTTTGTTTTTAACCCTTATCCTATAAGCTTAGCAGAGGAGGCCAACCACTGAGCACTCCCCTGACAACTTCTAGCCTCACTTCATCCCAAGGCACGTGTTCTCATCAAGGAGCTCTGGTCCCCTGAGACCATTGCTGCACAGTATCAACACTTGCATTGGCATAGCCATAGTGAGGCCACCATGCCTAGAAGTGGTGATCCCTTTGCTTGTAACTGGACCACAAATCACCAACCCCTCTCTATCAGCGATACGTCCATTGAGATGCAGTGGCAGACATTTAAAAGGATCTTTCAGAATACACAGAGTGGATACATTCCAATGAGAAGGAAAAATTCCAAGGGGACAACCTACCATCCGTGGTTAGCTAAAAAAGTTAAGCCAGGTAAAGGCAAGAAGCTTAAAGAAAAAGTATATAATTGTGCAAAGGTGGATGGCAGGTCAGAAGATTGGGCAGAATGTAAAGAACAGCAAAGAATGACTAAAAGATTCATAAGGAGGGAAACTAATGAGGGAAAGCTAGCTGGAAGTATAAAGACAGATAGTAACAGCTTCTATAGATATTTCAATAAGAAAAGAGTTAACAAACTGAGCATTGGTCCTACAGAAGGTGAGTTTGGGAAGTTAATAATAGAAAGTAAGGAGATAGGAGATGAATTGAACAGGTATTTTGCATTGGTCTTCACTATAGAGCATGCAAGTAATATCCCAGAAATTTTTGTAAATCAGGAAGTAGAAGGGAGGGAGGAATTCAGGAAATTACAGTCACCAGAGAAGTGGTATTAAGCAAATTATTGGAGTGCGGCTGACAAATCCCTGTGTCTTGATGGACTTCATCCTAGGGCCTTAAAAGAAGTGGCTAGTGAAATAGTTGATGCATTAGTTTTAATTTTCCAAAATTCCCTAGATTCAGGGAAGGTCCCATTAGATTGGAAAGTAACACATGTAACTCCTTTGTTCAAAAAGCGAGGGAGACAGAAAGCAGGAAACTACAGGCCAGTTAGCTTAACACCTGTCATAGAGGAAATGTTGGAAGCTATCAATAAAGGCTGTTATGACACTGCAGTTTGTAAAGGCTGTGTTTTTAAAATCCCCGAGGGAAACTTTAAGCAACTGTCATAACCTATATTTCAATTGGTATGTTTTGAGTTGCAGCTCTAAATTCAGGAATAAGACCACCAGTTCTCGAGAGGTTTTATATCAAACTAAATGAAACATTTACTAATTTACAACAAATTAAACACATAAGCATGGCTACAAATTACTCCTGTCATAACTTTTAACAAATTCCCAAATTAATCTCCACTAAGACAACAATAAGCAATAGACTTAACCAGACACCAGGCAAAGCATTTTCACCTTACAAATTCAAAATGAGGCTTCTTTCAATTTTGTTCCTTTGCAGACAGTTGTAGGCTTAAAGGCTTAAACCTTACATGCCTCTATCCAGCACACACAAACATCTTTCTGTTATACCCAGCCTTCCCTTTTGAATGTAAATTTTCATTGTATCACCAGGCCCTTTAAATCCCTTTCATAGTACCAATTTTATTAGTAATATAAACATTGCTTGGTGTCACCTAGCTAGGTGCAAGATTTCACTCCCACTCTTTGAATGGTCTATCCAACAAAATACAAACGTATCCTTTACCTTATTGTTTACATCTCAACTACTATACATCAAAGCACCCAGACTAGCTGGCTTTAATTCAATTAACACACACAGACTAAACCTCAATTTAAAAAAAATAATTTCAATAACATTATATACATTAATATCTCCTTTCCTCACAAGATGTTATAGCAGCACTCTGAGAAAAGTTTAAGACAATCAGGCAGAGTCAGCATGGTTTTGTGAAAGGGAAATCATGTTTAACCACTTTATTAGAATTCTTTGAAAATGTAACATGTGCTGTGGATAAAGGGGAACTGGTGGATGTACTGTACTTAGATTTCCAGAAGGCATTTGATAACATCAAAGGTTATTGTGGAAAATAAAAGCTCATGGTGTAGGGAGTAACATTGGTACGGATAGAAGATTGGCTTGGATTGACAGGAAACAGAGGGTAGCCATAAATGGCTTTTTCTCTCTTGGTGGGATGTAACAATAGGGATCAGTGCTGGGCCCTCAACTTTTTACAATTTATACAAATGATTTGAATGAAGGGACAGATGGTGTGGTTGCTAAATTTGCTGACAACACAAAGATAGGTAGGAAAGTAAGTTCTGAAGAGGATGTAAGGAGGCTACAAAGTGACATAGATAGGCTAAGTGAGTGAGAAAAGATCTGGCATATGGGGTATAATGTGGATAAGTTTGAAATTGTCAATTTTGTCAGGAAGAATAAAAAAGAAGCATATTATCTAAATGGTGAGAGATTACAGAGCTCTGAGATTCAGAGGGATCTGGGTGTCCGAGTACATGAATCACAAAAGGCTAGTATGCAGATACAGTAAGTAATTAGGAAAACTAATAGAATGTTATCATTTATCGTGAGGGGAATTGAGTACAAAAGTAGGGAGGTTTGCTTCAGCTGCACAGGGCACTGGTGAGACCACATCAGGAGTATTGTGTACAGTATTGGTCTCATTATTTTAAGGATAGATGTAAATGCATTAGAAGCAGTTCAGACAAGGTTGACTAGACTCATAGCAGGAATAGGTGGGTTGCCTTAAGAGGAAGTGTTGGATAGGTTAGACTTGTATCCACTAGAGTTTAGAAGAGTAAGAAGTGACTTGAACAAAACATTTAAGATCCTGAGGTGTCTTTACTGAGTGGATGTAGAGAGGATGTTTCCTCTTGTGGGAGGATCTAGAACTAGGGGTCATGGTTTAAAATAAAGGCTCACTTATTTAAGTCAGAGATGAGGATTCTTTCCTCTCAGAGGGCCATGAGACTTTGGAAACTCTTCCTGCTATGACATGGCAGGTGATATATGAGAGGCAGATCAATCCATAAGGGAAACGTGGCCACGCTACCACAATGGTTTTGCAATTTGTATTTATTACGAGAAGTCTTATGCACTGAATTCAGAAGAATTGAGTCTACTAACACCTCTAGAGATTTTAAAATTAAATTAAAACATTTATTAACAAAAGAAAAGAATTTTAAACATAGACACAAGATTGCAGTTACTTGATGTTATAACAAATTCCCAAATTCCTAATTAACCTGACTGCCAACTATACATCCCCTCAAGGCAACAGTCCAAAATAGATTTTAAATTTAAATAAGAAATCCAGCAAGGTTATCATAGAACCCATCCACAGTGGAATTCCAAAGGCTTTTCTAACTTTGGTTACTGGACACAGTAGACTTCTTCTACAAACTTGAATAGAGGCTTTTCCCAAGGCTGCTTCACCCGATTTCCTTTCAGATCTTACATAGCCTTCCACCCTTCTTTATATATGTTTCTCTCTATTTAATGTGTAAAATCCTATTGCTCCATGTCTTTGGAAATTTTCTTTTCCCATAATATAAAAATCTTTCATGTTGCCAATATGGTCAGTACCTTTGGGAAAAATAAACATACTGCTTGGTCTTGGTTATCTTGTTAGTTGTAAACACCCTTCCATCCCTTTGAAAATCAAACAACCCCTTCACTTATCTAAAAATGAAAATTTCATTAATGCCTTGTCAGTGGAACCCTCATCCTAGCTTATCCATCTCCACTTCAAAAGTCTGCTTTACACCTAACTCATTTGATAATTTCAACCATGCAGTTTATCTGACTCTAATTCAATTAAATCAGTCACACAGACAGAACCACTCACACATACCCAGAAGCTCACAATAATATTATGAGAAGTATTATAGTTTCGTGACACTTCCTCAAAAGTCAGTGGAAGCAGAGTTTTTGAATATTTTTAAGACAGTGCTAGATAAATTCTTGAGTAACAAGGGGTGAAAGGCTATTGGGGGTAAGTGGGAGGTTACAATAAAATCAGCCATGATTCCTGCCCTTGACATCCAGGCAAAATTTAACAAAATGTGGCATCAAGGAGCCCAAGTAAAACTGAAGTTAATGGGAATGAGGGGGAAAACTCTCCACTGGTTGGAATCATACCTAACACAAAGGAAGATGGTTGTAGTTTTTGGAGATCAGTCATCTCAGCTCCAGGACATTACTGCAGGAGTTCCTTAGGGTAGTGTCCTCAGCCCAACATTCTTTGCTTTATGAAGCCATTTCTTAAGTCAGAGCAAACATGTTTTATGAGAAATGTACAACATTAAGTTGTGAAGGAAGACTGATAGAAATAATTGCTAAGACTGTATGACCCTTAGACCTCAAGAATTACAATGGTAATCATAAGTAAAGTTTAATATTCAGCAAGAAGTTGAGAAGCAAAAAGGACTGATTATATTGGGTAATGTTAGTTTTTGCAAAATTTAATGTGACTAAGTAGATTCAAAATTAGCAGGTGCAGTTTGTAAAGGATGGGTGGTGCGATATGATTTTCTAGGCTGGAGTTAGTTGGGCTATCTTCTTTTTGTTTTGGAAGGGATTATGGTTAAAGGCTATGGAACAAAACAGCTTACTTATATTTTAGTGAACTTTGAATATGTCAGAACTGGACACTCAGGGTAATTTTCTCCTTTTAATTCTAGGAACCAATGTGGGAGACAGTCTGTTTGCCTGAAGAGGATGTAGAAAGTTACAATGTTGAAGGTATAGCTGATCAAAGATTGAATATTGTTCTACTTCAAACATTCTAGTCATATCCCTGCTCTAGTAACCCCTACCCTTTTGGAAGTTACCAGGACCAAATAATGCCTTAATATTTACTTACACTGAACATAAACCCAATACACCCATTCCCAACGAGAGCTGGATGTTCTGTGTAGGAATAGTGCCCCATAAATTACATTACAGCAATGACTAAACTTCAAAAAGTACCTTCTTTTCTGCAAAGTGCTTTGGGATATCCACTTGTCATAAAATACATTTTTTTTCTTTGAAGAGAGTCTTTGAGATGCATGAGCAGAATGCCTTGTTAACTGGCTGAAATACATTTAAAATGGATTATTTAAAGTGGTTTTTTGATGCCTATCCGTTTATTTATGCAAGATTAAGAATGGTTATGAGGATCAAAGGCTTCTTCAATGGTTCTTTCACTGGCATTGGGGGCATGGGAGATGTGAAGGAGCAGGAGGGAGCATGGGAGAAATGGAGGGGACATAGGAGATAAGGGGGGGCATGGAGTGGTTGGGGAGGTGAGGGGATGGTGAGGGCTATAGGTTCTAATGATAAAATCGGGCTGATACCAGTAAATGGAAGCAGGTCATCAGGTGCTTGAATATGTTGCATTGACGCAGTTTGCTGCATTTTTTCCTTGTCATTTTATCTTTACAGGTCTGCAGCTCCCAAAGATAGCTCCATAACAGCTGTCTGCCCACCCACACCCTCACTTTTGTCGGTGCCCGCCGTCTTCCTGCCCCCCTCGGCAGCACTGAGGCTTTCTTAGCGTGATTAACGCTGGCTGGCCAATTGCATTCGGGGGCCGATTGGGTGCCACATTGCATTTCATGTCTGCTTCCGGACCCACCAATAGCGTGTGCTCGACAAACGTAAGAGGCCCTGGAGACCAAAATGCTGGGTGAATATGACCCGACTAGTGGTTTCCAAACAGAAGACGAAAATCCAGCCCAGGATGTTTAGGAAAGTGGGAAGGAAAGAAAGGAGGAGGCAGTGTTGATAATGGACAATATTACAGTGCTGTAGAGGGAGAATGTCCTAGAGAAGACAAGGACAGAAGCTATTTAGTCAGAGCTAAGAAATAACCAAGGTGCCTTTGCAACTACTTCTACAGTCCTCCAATGAGTGCAAAAGATACAGAGGAACAAATTTCCAAAACAGGTGCAAAAATTATAATGTAGTTGTACTGGGGGATTTTAATTATCTTAATATTCATTGCTGACCTGGTTGTGGTCTCAGCTCCATTTTGGCACCTGCCCCACATAACCCTTGATTCACTTGTTTATCCAAAATCTGTCTAACTCTGCCTTGAATAAATTTGATGACCCAGCTTCCATTGCTTTCTGGGAAAAAGAATTCCACAGACTAATGACCCTTTGAGAGAAAAAAATTCTCCTCATCTCCCTCTTAAACTGAAGATCTCTTATTCTTAAACTGTGTCCCCTGTTTCTAGTATCTCCCACAAGTGGAAACATCCTCCCGCTGTCTAATTTATCAAATCCCTTCAGGATTTGATTAAGATCATCTCTCATTCTTCTAATTTGTTTTGAAACTAGCTGCCCGTGGAGACCAGAGCAAAGGGGACAGATAGCCAGTCCCCAAGCTAATGAAAAGACTCCAAAATCCAAGGGAGTGGAACAGTAGAAAGTCCCAAGCAGTCCTTCTAGTCAAAGGATGAACAAGAACCTGGAAAAGGCCCTGTTACTGAAGTTAAGATTGAAGGGCAGAGACCAAGGCTCCAAGCTTCAGATTTAAAGAGACAAAAGTTGCTGAAAGCAGATTTAAAGTGAGAACAGTTTGCAAGAGGTAAGAGGGTCCAAAGAGGTGACTGAAGGTCTGTAGTTCTTTGCTTTGGGCATGTGAAACAGTACTTTTGATGGCTGAGTAGGTGAGAGAGAGTGGGTGGAAGATACCTTGAATGCATATGGTGACCCAGGGAAGAGGAACATTGGAAGAAGAGTTCGAAACTCTGGAGGTGAACCCTTGCGGAAGGCATCTGAAAGAGAGTGTCGATTTGGGAGAAGATTCCAAAGTGAGTTCTTGGAGAGTGAAGATTGGAAACCCTCGTGTGAAAAACGGAGTTCAGTGAGACTAGTTGGTTCATGGTGTGACATGTGTCTGGGGGGAACTGAGGAGAGATCTATAGCATCTGGTTGAAGTGGCATCTGTCACTTGGTTTCAGAGTGTGGTGTGCCTGACCACAGGTCGCCTACTGGTTTACCTGGACTGTGTATCTGCTGTGAACATTAGACTATAAGATAGTTTTTGTAGCTTGTGTTATCTTTACAAACCTGAATATATCTATAAAGGTATAGTTGTTTCTGAAGGAGTATTGTAATATAGCTAATCTTTTCTTGTTTAATAAGTGTTTTATTCTTTTGTTAAAAGTTCATCAGCTGACTCCAGTGACTCTGGTCAGTAGCTATCCTCCAGGTATCTAAACAAACAATCAAAAGTTCGGATCTATCAAGCTGGGTTCCACTCTGGGATCAGGCTTGCCAGGCGTAACCTCATCTGGGATAATAACAGTGCAGAAAAGATATACAGGAACTGTTCTAGGGATGAGGGATTTCAGTTATGTGGATAAATTGGAGAAGCTGGTGTCATCTTTAGAGAGGAGAAGGTTAGAGATGTTGTTCAAAATCCCCAGAGGTCTGAACAGGGAAAGTAGAAAGTGTTCCCACTGGTGGAAGGGTCAGAAACCAGAGGGCACCAAATTAAGGCAATTGGCATAAGAAGCAATGGCGACATGAGGAAAATCCTTTATATGCCGTGAGTGGCATGGATCTGGAATGCATTACCTGAGAGTGTGGTGGAGGCAGATTCAATAGGGGCCTTTAAAAGAGAATTAGATAATTATCTGAAGAGAAAAGAATTGCTGGGCCATGGGGAGTGGAACTAAATATTCTTACTAACCAATTAGTAAGTTGGTCTTACTGACATCTAGAATGGTCTCGAAGGGCTGTATGGCCTCCTTCTGTGCTGTAACCATGCTATGGTCTAACATGCATTGAGAGTATTTTTAATGTTGAAGAATGCTGTGGGATGTTCTTTACAAGTGCCATCAATCAAAATTTCACACTGAATCACATAGAGAGATATTAGGTGATCAGAATCATGATCGAAGAGGTGTTTTAAAATCCATTTACGGGATGTGGGTGTGACTGGCTAGGCCAGCATTTATTGCCCATCCTTAATTGCCCTTGAGAAGGTGGTGGTGAGCTGACTTCTTGAACCGCTGCAGTCCATGTGGTGTAGGTACACCCGCAGTGCTGTTAGGGAGGGAGTTCCAGGATTTTGATGCAGTGACAGTACAGGAACGGCCATATATTTCCAAGTCAAGATGGGAAGTGGCTTGGAAGGGAATTTCCAGGTGGTGGTGTTTCCATGTATCTGCTGCCCTTGCCCTTCTAGATGGCAGTGGTTGTGAGTTTGAAAGGTGCTGCCTAAGGAGACTTGGTGAGTTTCTGCAGTACATCTTGTAGATGGTACAGACTGCTGCCATTGTTCGTCAGTGATGGAGGGAGTGAAAGTTTGTGGAAGGGGTGCCAATCAAGCGGGCTGCTTTGTTCTGGATGGTCCAAAACAAAAACAGAAATACCTGGAAAAACTCAGCAGGTCTGGCAGCACCGTGAAGGGTCATGAGGACTCGAAACGTCAACTTTGTTCTTCTCCGCCGATGCTGCCAGACCTGCTGAGTTTTTCCAGGTGTTTCTATTTTTGTTTTGAATTCCAGCATCTGCAGTTTTTTGTTTTTATTTTTGTTCTGGATGGTATCAAGCTTTTTGAGTGTTGTTGGAGCTGCACTCATCCAGGCAAATAGAGAGTATTCTTTTACACTCCTGACTTGTGCCTTGAAAATGATGGACAGGCTTTGGGAAGTCAGAATATGGGTTACTTGCCGCAGGATCCATAGCATCTGACCTGCTCTTGTAGTGTTTATATGGCTAGTCCAGTTCAATTTCTGGTCAATGGTAACCCCCAGGATGTTGATAGTGGGGGATCCATTGAATGTCAAGAGGTGATGGTTAGATTCTATTTTGTTGGAGATGGTAATTGCCTGGCACTTGTGTGGTGCAAATGTTACTTACTACTTGTCAGCCCAAGCCTGGATATTGTTCAGGTCTTGCTGCGTTTGGACATGGACTGCTTCAGCATCTGAGGAGTTGCGAATGCTGCTGAACATTGTGCAATCATCAGTGAATATCCCCACTCTGACCTTATGATGGAAGGAAGGTCATTGATGAAGCAGTTGAAGATGGTTGGGCTGAGGACACTACCCTGAGGAACCCCGGCCAGTGGTGTTCTGGAACTGAGATGATTGACCTCCAACAACCACAACCATCTTCTTTTGTGCTAGGTATGACTCCAACCAGTGGAGAGTTTTCCCCGTGATTCTGTACTAGGACTCCTTGATGCCACACTCGGTCAAATGCTGCCTTGATGTCATGGGCAGTCACTCTCACCTTAAAATGTTACAAATGGGAGAGAGATAGTGGATTAACTTTTCCCCTTTTCTCCCACCTCTCAGTTGTCCGCAACATGATATGTGTCTAGACAGAGTGTTTTAAATTTTTTGAGCGTTGTGACTAGACATGAAGCAGGTTTTTGGTAAGTTTAAATCAGAAGAAAATACATCGTTTATTCACACAAGATTGCAAAACATGAACTCATTGGTGCACATGCACGTGTACACGCTCACATGTACGTGTACATGCTCACATGCTACATATGAAACAATCAGTTAGGTTATTAACGCAAGTACAATAAGCAGATCACATGTTTCAATGTAGTCTTCTAAGATGCACGCATTGCAGGACTGGATGGGTACTGTCTCGTGGTTCTTTGGATGAATGGTAGTTGGAAGCCTTTGGGTTTCCAGACGAATTTGTGGCCAAGTTTCTGTATAGTCAAATTTTTGCCGGTAAAGACAAATTAGCCATGCTGGCTCACTGCATGGGTTGACTGGTTGTTCGAGCAAGGTTCTATTCTTCTTGCTGGAGGAATGGTCCCTCTTTTCCTGTTGGTTTCAAGACTGCCCTGCCTGGCTGGTTCTTGGAGCATTAAGATCTGTTATCTGAAATCAGTTTTGATCATGTGACTACATGATTAATACTTCTACTTTGCACTCAAAGGCCGGGGTTTTCTGCACCCGATAGTGATGGACGTACTCGTTGGCGAGGTCAGCGAACCTTGTGACAGGCCCTTTTCACATTCCCCGATGACATAAATCCAGGACATGATAGCCCTCGCCCCCTGTCAATGCCAGGCCGCGTTTCCTACCACTGAATGTTGGGAACTTAATTTTAATAAATTTGCATCTCATTTCAATGGTCTTCCGCTGGAATCATCCTCCCACGTCAAATTTAAATCCCATGTTGGCATGATTTACAACTGCCTTTAAAACATGTGCACCTGGTGACCTCAACTTTGAGGTAAACTCGGAGGTGAGTGCACACAACTTTGCACAGCAGCCATAATGTTCCCAGTGGCTCTGCGGATTCAGTTGGGGGCACAGGCAAGTCTCCACAGTAGCTTCTTCATGGCTGGCTTGCAGTGCCGGGCCAAGGGCGACAGCGCTGGGGAGAAGGGGCAGAAGGCAAACTTGGGGCAAGGGCAACAGTGCCGGGGGTAGGGAGAGAAAGCAACCTCAGAGCAAGGGTAACAGTGCAGGGGGATGGGGGAGAAGGCAACTTCGGGGCAAGGGCAAAAGTTTACTGGGGGAAGGGGCAGAAGGGAACCTCAGGAATCAAGGTTTCTCATCTGATAGACATGAACATGGCTCAACATAACAAGGAGCCATAGTCAAGGAGCCGTTCACGTGAGCGTATTTACAATGGTCAACATTAAAGACAATTAACACCCGTGCCCATGTTGTGAAACTAAATCTTCTTAACCTTTCTAACCCTGCCGCTATGTCTTGGTGCTCCCCAACATCCACAGTGGAGATGGAGGTGGCCTGCTGACTGCTATGATGACCTTGTCTGGTGTCCTCTGGGGGTTTGAGACCTGAAGGGCCCCTGCCTGCTTTCAGCATCCTGCTGTGGCACCCTCCTCGGCCTGTGGAGCTGGAGATATTGGGGTCACAGAAAGAGGGGTTTCAGATGGGCTGGAAACCCCTAGGGCCACCTAGGTGAATGGTCCCAGGCTGTACACCTGCTGATCCTTCTCCTTATGAGTGCCTGAGGGCCCCTGGCTGACATCTTGAGAGGAAGTGGCAGTTGGAGAGAGCTCAAAATGCTCATCCCCATCTCGCGTTGGCACAGATGGATGCCTGCAAGTGCCTCAGCATTGGAGTGCAGCTCCTGCAGCAGTACAGAACCAATGTCCTAGACCAAGTCTCATAACGGCTGCAATTATACCCATGGTGCATGCCAACACTGTCACCTCAGACTGAAGGCGGATGGACTGCCCCATTGTGCCTTGCAATCTACAGAGTGCAGCAGACATCCCTTCCTAATGTTCCCGAGCTTGGCTTTGCAGCTCCAGCAACAGGTATAACCAGAGGCACCTCATCTGACTCGTACTCAGCAGATTCCTAGCCTCTATCAATCCTCTGAGTGCTGGAAACTTGCCGGAAATTTGGGAAGTCCCTGCTTCTGCTACTGTAGAGCTAGGCCCCACCAGCTATGCTGGTGGAGTGTTTGAGTGAGTTCTTAATCTTTTGTGCAGAAATCACAAAAGGTCACCGTTGCAGCACATTGTCCACGTTTTAATGTCAATATCAAAAAGTCCATATTTCATAAAGTCTGTATTTTGGAATTGAGGTAATCAATATATTTATATCATGACAAAAGAGGAACTTTAAGAGAGAGATTCATAGCTAGAGATGTATAGGGAGGAATTTCCCAGAACCTAAAGTCTAGGCAGCTGAAAGCATTATCACCAATGGTGATGTGATTAAGATCAGGGACGTGCAAGAGGCCAGAATTTGAGCAGTGCAGAGATTGTGGGTGGTCGGGTTGGCTTTGTCTCTCTCTCTCTCTGTCTCTCTCATGATTTTTGTTGCATAATTGCTGGATAATTACTAATGCAATTTTTTTTTAACTAAACAGTAAAAGATGAGAAGAGATTGCTAGCTATTAACCTGAATATTCCTGTCAGAATTGGAAACATTGAAGGAAACCAGATACAGATATTTTTTGATTTGACTTTGGACATCTTCAATTCTGTTCAAAAAGTTTATGGTTCCACTAAATTCAAGGTACGTTCCACTGCTATGAACATTTATCAATTTAAAAAGGAAAGCATATTAAACTTGGCGAGTTCCCTGAAGTTTGTGAGGGTATTTTCAAACATGAAGCTGGATTTTGACAGAGTTGTGTAGACCTTTAAAAATAGTCATTTGATAGTCCAGAACTTGCTGAAGCTTGTTGTCGAAGCTGTTCACCTTGCTTTCATTTTGCAAGCAAGGACAGTTTGCAAGAATACCAAATTGTAAAGCGAACAGCAATTTATACTGCATAAGAAGAGAGTTCTGATTGACTGGCAAGTGGATTCTGATTGGTTGAGGCGTTGCCATGGAAAATGCACCATTTAACTGATAACTGACAGTTAAGTGCCAAGCTTTATTTAAATTCAAACCAGGCAGGTTAACTCTGATTGGTCAATGCATTGCCCTGTGAATGAAGCAAGGAATATCTGTCGCTTATTTTATTTAATTGAAAAATATGCAGTGTGTGTACACATTCTTTCTGTCTGCAAAGGAGGACAGTGCACTGTGTATTAGTATATATAATTTCTAGCCACACTCATGTAAGTGAGCCACACTGCCAGCCCGACTGGTAATCTTAAATTGGTTGTCAGTGTTTAAAAATGGTGGACCTGGCTCTGATTCAGAAATCCTGCCCCTATTTCCAAAGTGCCATTTTTGCCGGTTGGGTTGTGACTCACACATGAGGGAAAGCAGAACTCAGCAGGGCCATTAGAACAAAGAGACCCCATTTCACAATAGCAAGGATTTTGCCCCTCAGTCTGGGATTCATGAAATTTTAGAGTGGACGTAAGTGCTAGTGAAAGACGGATTAAAGCCTGTTGGACTGTCAAGCTATGAAGTTATTTAAATCCCCAACCCTTTAAAATAAATGGAATAGGCTGCCTGTGTCAGTGAGAGTTGAAAAATATCTGTTCTACCCTTTACATGACCCGTTATTAATCCTTGGCTGCTTTCTACAACTCACAATTATCTCAGCATGGGGTCCTAAGTTTGGTTGACAGTTGAAATAGATTACTAAAGCATTAGCTATCTTTGTGGGGTTATGAATATCAGTGTTTGTTTTCATTCGGGAATTAAGTACTTGTAAATATTTAAAAGTTTTGAATGGTCTTAGATGAATGAGAGTGTCTTTTAATATAGAGAAGGCTGCAAAAGATATTTGGTCCTTTGTTTTGTACCTTTACCTCAACATGGCTCCTGAGGTCTGCTCATGGTGGATACTGGGTAAGTTGGCATGGAGGATGTGAAGGCAAAGGGTGAAGGACGTGAGTTGGCATTAAGTTGACTTGGGGACTGTAAAGGACCATGGGGGTAGGTGGGAAGTGGCTGGGAGGGGGAAGGTGGGTTGTGAGGGCTAGAGGGTCTAAACTATGACAAAACAATTGGGACAAAGTCCCAAAGAACTAAGGCTGGCCTTGTGGATGCCCCCAATTGCTTTCAGGAGTGGCAGGCTCCATTATATCCTGTACCCATCCCTACTCTCCAGAGCAAAATTTGGGTTTGATGGGACACTTTCTACCGAGGCAGATCTACTGAGTTGGGAAATTTCCCTAATCTAGCTACCTGCCTCGGTTGCCAAAATCCAGCCCATGATGGAACAAAATAAACAAATTATGTACTATGTTTTAACCACTTAGTCTTATCTCCATAAATCATACAATTGTGCAGCAAAGACTGAGACCATTTGGCCCATCATTTCAAGTATATGTCGAATTCCCTTTCTAAAGTGACTTATTGAATCTGTATCCATCATCCTTTTAGACAAGTGTATACCAGATCTCAACAATTCACTGTGTAAAAAAAATCTACTCATCTCCCCACTATTTCTGTGGTTTATTACTTTACGTCTGTGTCCTTTGGTTACCAACCTTCCTGCCAGGGTAAATTGTTTCTCTCTTGTCCCAATTATGAGGTTGAAAAGATTATTATATTTTGAGACTGTAGCTTTAAATTTAGGGAAATTGACTTGTCCTGCAGTTTGTCTGACAGTATGCATGAGTGTTTTGATTGTTACTGTTCAAAGGAAGGCTTAGATTGTTGTACTGAGAAGAAGGTGGAGGCAATGGCAATAGTCTGAATTTACACTGAGTAGACCTTGAGTTTCCCAAAGACCCAGAGTCCCGGTAAGTATTAGGTTGTAAACAGTGATCAGTAAACATTTAATTCTAAGATGGAAGGGAGTTGGGGTCAAAAATAGATAATTAACTTTTCTACCTACATATGTGGTTAATGTGGGGAAGAGGGCAGAGGAAGCCATATTTGAGATGAGGTTTTAGGATTCCATAAAAATCAATGCTTATCACAGACAGACATCAGAGATTATGTGTAGTCAGCAGAGAAAGACTGCTGTTTGAATTTGCAAGCTAGCACTGTCGGATGTGGGAGGGAGAGGGTCTCTAGTCGAGCAGACACACCCTGCAGCCATCTTAGAATTCAAGTAAATTCGCCCTGGCATGGCCAGGGGGAAGAAGAATTCTCGGAACAGGGTTTAACTGCTGGTGATAGATTTAACAAACTCACTGAAAACAAAGGAGAGCACTTGGAGAGTGTCACTCGAAGTTACTACTCAGCGAAACTGGGATACGGAAACCCATTGGAAGCTGGGAGCAACTGTAGGCATGTTTGCTATAAGAACTGTAATTCCATGGAGAGTGCAACGTGTGATAAGTATAAATGGGAATATTCTTTTCTGCAGTTTAAAGTATAAATTGCCTACAGAAAGAAAGTAGTGTTTAGTTGTAAGTATTCTTTTTAGTCATTTGTTACAGTAAAAGTTTTAAAATGTGAAATCTTGCCGTATCATTTTTTCAGCTCGTAACTGGAAGTTTGAATCACTTTTTAAAAGTTATCAGACCGTAAGGAGATTCTAACACCTTATTCACACTATCAAAAGCACTCATAATTTTGAACACCTCTTGCTCTAAGGGAAATCCTGGCTCCTCAAGTTTTTCAAATAACAAAGGTCCTTGATACTATTCCAGTTTTTTAATGCGTTCATGGGTTATGAGTATTACTGGTAAGGCAGGCATTTGTTGCCCACCCCTAATTGTCCTTGAGAACATTGTAGCGAATTGCCTGCTGGACACACTCAGGCAAGACCTGTGGAGCGAAACAGAGTTACCAGCTGAATTTCCGTCTTTAGTTAGTGAAGCCTGAGTCAGGCCATTTCCCAACTTCGCATTTTTGACTTCAAAAGTCAATCCATTGACTGGAATTTTGGTCTTTGACACTCAGGTATGCACCTTCTCGGGATGCAGGCCCAAGGCAGGAACAGAGGTGGATAGATGTCGAGGCACTCAGACATTGGTGCTGGCCTTGAGATGGCTGTTAGGCCTTAGCTCTCAATGGAGCGAGAATGGATCTGGCCCCAATCAATTGGCAGTTTAAATGGCATCTGAACAATGGACTGTCTTAGGAGAAGAGATAGTTCAGAACAGACAGGGTATATTCTCACAAAGTGAAAAGGCAGGGAAAATGGATCCAGAGCTCCCTGGATGCAATAGAGATTAAGGTGAAAAAGAAGAAGTGTGCTTATGACAGATGTCAGATGGACAAACCATTGAAAGCCAGGCTGAATACAGAAAATTCAGGGAAGTGATAATGCGTATAAGAGAAGCAAAAAGAGAGTATGAAAAGTGACTGGTAGCTAATGTAAAAGGGAATCCAGAAGTCTTCTGTAGGCATATAAAAAGTAAAAGAGCAGTGAAAGGAGGAGTGAGGTCAACTAGGGACCAAAATAGGGATTCACACATGGAGGCAGTGGCACAGCTGAGGCATTAAATGGATACTTTGTCTTTACCATAGGAGAAAATACTGCCCAGATCATGGTGAAAGAGGGGGTAATTAATACTCTAGAAGAATTTAAAATTGATAAGGAAGAAGTATTGGATAGTCTTAGAGTTGATAAGGAAATTGAGACCGAATGGGATGCATCCATGGAAACTGAGGGAAATTAATGATCTTAGACTCGGGGGTGGTGCCAGAGGACTGAAGAATTGTAAAAGTTACAGCCTTGTTTAAAAAGGGTGTAAGGATAAGCACAGCAATTACAGGCCAGTTTGTTTAATTTTGGTGATGGGGAAACTTCCAGAAACGATAATTCAGGACAAAATTGATAGTCATGTGGGCAAATGCTAATTAAGCAAAGCCAGCATGGATTTGTTCAGTGAAAATTATGTTAAACTAACTTGCTGGAGTTTTTTGATGAGGTAACAGAAAAAGTTGATGAAGATAATCCTGTTGATGTGGTGTACATGAATTCCAAAAGGCATTTGATAAAGTGCCGCACAATAGACTTCTGAGAAAAGGGAATAAAAGGGACAGTAGCAACATAGATACAAAGTTGATTGAGTGACAGGAAACAGTGAGTAGTGGTTAATGGATGTTTTTCATAGAGGGAAGGTTTGTGTTGGAGTTCTCCTGGGATCCTTGCTTTTCCTGATATATATTATTGAGCTAGACCTTGCTGTACATGGCACAATTTCAAAATTTGTGGATGATATGAAACTTAGAAGCATTGTGAACTGTGAGGGGGATAAACTTCATAAGGACATAGACAAGTTGGCGGAATGGGCGGACAAGTGGCAGATGAAAATTGATGCAGAGAAGTGTGAAATAATTCAGTTTGGTAGGAAGAATGTGGAAAGAAAATATAACATAAAGAATATAATTCTAAAGGGGTTGCAGGGGTAGAGGAACCTGGGTGGAGATGTGCATAAATCATTGAAGGTGGCAAAGCATGCTGAGAGCGTGGTCACTAAAGCATACAGCATTCTAGGTTGTGTTAATGGGAGCATTAGGCAGAATTTCCCCCTCCCTGTTGGTGGGGGGGAAGTTTAAGAGCGGGCACGCAGAGGGGCGGCTATGATCGGTGCCCCCAATTGGGAGTGCACCACCATTTTACATGGGTGGGCCAATTAAGGCTATGCTCCCTGTGCGGGCGGGGGTTGGGGGGGGGTGGTAATTCCCTGAGTCGAGAGTGAGCTCTTTCACACATGCGCGCGAAAGAGCGCATTCATCTCCCTGAGGCTTAGTGCTGCCTCAGGGAGATTGGCTACACATTAAAAAATCTGAAAAATAGGAAAAAAAATTCTCTGACGTGTCCCCTCATGTGACACTGTCATATGAAGTGAGACATGTCCATAACTTTTACATACACTTTAATTAAATTTTTTAAAACCTATATGAAACCTCATCCTGCCCGTGCTTTTTCCAATGCCCGCCAGGGCTCCCAGCCTGCCCACCAACCTTAAGGAGTTCCGCCCGACGTCATCCCATGTCATTTTGTGCTTCTGCAAGCGGCTCCGCCCCCTGCTCGCTAACCAGACAATCCTGACCATAGAGTGCAAAAGCAAGAGGCTATGTTAAACTTGTAGAGAACACTGGGTTGGCCTTAACTGGAATATTGTGTCCAGTCCAAGATGTGAAGGTGTTGGAAAGATGCAGAAAAAGATTTACAAAAATGTTCCAGCGATCAGAAACTTCAATTACATAGGTAATTTGGAGAGGTTAGGACTGTTTTCTATGGAAAAAGGAAGATTGAGAGGAGATTTAATAGAGGTATTTAAAATTGAGTGGCCTGGACAGAGTAGATAGGTAAAAACTGTTCCCACTCGTGAAAGGATCGAGAACAAAGGTATTTTACAAAAGAGACAATGGTGACATGAGGAAAACTGTTTTCACACAGCAAGTGGTTTGGATCTGGAATGCACTGCCTGAGAGTGTGGTGGAGCCAAGTTCAACCAAGGAATTCGAGAGGGAATTGGGTTGTTACCTGAAAAGGAAGAATGTGCAGGGCTGTTGGGAGAAGGCAGTGGAGTGTTACTACAAGAACAGATCAGAGGCTAGGAATCCTGCGGTGAGTAACTCATCTCCTGACTCCCGAAAGCCTATATACAAGGCACAAGTCAGGAATGTGATGGAATACCCTCCACTTGCCTGGATAAGTGCAGCTCCAATAACATTCAAAAAACTTGACACCATCCAGGACAAACCAGCTGCTTGATTGGCACCACATCCACAAACATTCACTCCCTTCACCATGCACAATAGCAGCAGTGTGTACCATCTACAAGATGCACTGCAGCAACTCACCAAGACTCCTTTGGCAGCACCTTCCAAACCCACGACTGCTACCATCTAGAAGGACAAGGGCGGCAGACACATGGGAACAACACCGCCTGGAAGCTCCTCTCCAAGCCACTCACCATCGTTACTTGGAAATATATCACTGTTCCTTCACGGTTCTTGGAACTCCCTCCTAACAGCACTGTGGGTGTACCTACACCACATGGAATGCAGCGGTTCATGCAGGCAGCTCACCACCACCTTCTCAAGGGCAATTAGGGATGGGCAATAAATGCTGGTGTAGCCTGCGATGCTCACATCCTATGAATGAATAAAAAAGGTCAATTTGTCCCACAGAGAGCTGATATGTATCTATGTAGACAACAGGCCAAATTACTTCCTTCTGTGCTGTAACAATTCTGTGATGCTTGTTTGCAGAGAACTTACAGAACTAACGTTATTGTTTCAGAGCTTACACAGAACTAACACTAATAGTTTTGGAGAAAATACAATCAAAACTATTGTTTTCAGAGAGTGCACAAAGCTAATGCTATTGCTTTTGGAGAACGCACAAAGCTTACACTAACGGCTTTAGAGAATCCTCAGTACTAAAATCTAAACACACTCTAGGAAACAGCAAGAAAAAATGGAAGCAAGTAAAGAGAAAACATGCTTCAAGGCCCCAAACTGCACCATGGCTTCTGGCTCCCATGCAAACATACAAATTAGGAGCAGGAATAAGCCACTTGGCCCCTTGAGCCTGCTCTGCCTTTCAATATGATCATAGCTGATCTGAATGTAACCTCAATCTCACATTCCTGCCTATCCCCGGTAACCTTTCACCCCCTTGTTAATCAAGAACCTATCTAGCTTTGCCTTAAAAATATTCAAAAACTCTGCTTCCACCGCCTTTTGAGGGAGCGAGTTCCAAAGACTCACACCCTCTGAGAGAAAAACATTTCCCTTTCCAGGCTCCTCATTTTTGGCTTCTAGGTGGATGTGCGTTCCCAGCGTTCACTCTAGACAGCCTTCAGGCTCCCAGATACTCTTGTATCTATGTGCGTGCATGGCTAGGATGAACGTGTTTGCAAGGAAGTACTCATACTTTGCAAATTCCTCTCCAAGTCGCATACCATCCTGACTTGAAGATTTATATTGCCGTCCTTTCACTGTCACTGTGTCAATATCCTGGAACTCCCTCCCTCACAGCACTGTGGGGACATCTACACCACATGGACTGCAGCGGTCCAGGAAGGCAGCTCACCACCACCTTCTCAAGTGCAATTAGGGATGGGAAACAAATGCTGGTCTAGCCAGCAATGCCCACATCCTGTGAAAGAATAAAAGAACACAGCAAACTTTAAAACCAAATACCTTCATAGGACTTGGCTTTGAGGTGCACACAGATTGCCCCTTGATTGAAAACTGACTCCAAGATTAGGATTCTTCTTCTAACAGTGCTCTGGCAGTGTGGGATTTTACGTGCCCCTGGCACATTGTTATATCCTGACCTTGAGATTCCTGTTAACTAGTGGCAAAATCCCAGTAATAGCAGCAGTGACTGGACTTTTAAGAGGTAAGCTCAAAATTAGCAGGGGTCAAGGCCTACAAAGCAATTTGGGGACTAGAATGGAGGGATGGGAGGCTGCACTAAGCCCTTTACTCTGGGAGAAAACCTCAGTGTTGTCATTGCCTATTGCCCCCTTCTCCATGGCTACCTTATGAGGAAAAATCACCCTGTCATTGTTTACATATGGTGGGACTAAAGGAAGGGAGATGCAGGTTGGGGAGTGAAGTGATGGTAGGTAGGCTTCATTGCCTAGCTTTTCATTGAGAATCCACCATAGTCAAGCATGATTGAGGAGGATAATCCTGGCTGAAAAATTCTGCACTGCCAGCTCAGTTGTAAAACGAGGATTCCAGCCAATCAGTGACCCTGCCCACTTTTTAAAGGGCTCAGAAACAGCTATCAGTCATGGTCATGACCCCAGTGAGGTGTATCCTTCGATGTGTAAGCAGAATTGTATCTTGCAGTCTGACAGCATGGGCAGAATTTTCCAAAAAAGTTGGAGTCTGTCAGCAGTTAGAAATGCGTGTTGACAACTTGCATTGCTGGCCAGCAGGATTTCCCCTTTGATTTTATGCGTGGGAGTTTGTGAATAAGCTTCCATTAGGGTTGCTATCCTACCACTAGAGCTGCTGCCCCAGTCAGAGGGCCAGTAGCTGAGCAGCCTCAGCATTGCCACCAAACCAAATAGGCAAAGGCCCTGTAGCCTACACCAAATTAAAAACAAACTTAAAAATTTGATACATGGAGGAGTAATTGCTCTGAGCTAAGTAATGCCTTCCCTTTCCATGGCCTCCTGCTTAAAAAAAAACTGCTTTTCCCCCTATGCTGCTGCTGAGAGGCTGCCTGTATTCAGCTGGCAGCCTCGCAACCCAACTGAGGAGGGGCGGTCAATTAGCAATTGGCAAATTGCCGATGGCCTAATTAAAATGCCCTTAATCAGATATTTGAATATTTACATTTACTTACTGCCTCCTCGTGGCCGGTACCCATTCACTGGGATCTCCAAGCTGTAAAGGTCGAACTGAGATTTCTGACAGCCATTGACTCAGAAAGCTGTATTCCCCTGAGAGGTTATTGGAGAAAATTGTCAACTTTCAATTGAAGACTGACAACCCACTTTCACCAGGGGAACAGCATTTCCTGTACCAGTCAAGGAACCTGCACCAGTTAAGCATTATTTTAAATTTATTTTCACCTGGATCCAACCATGTCTTATTAATTGAACAGTTGCTCACCACTGCAACAAGATGGTCACTATGTCCTATTCATGATGTAGAATCTGTTTGGACGGAGATAAGAAACACCAAGAGGCAGAAAACGTTGGTAGGGGTTGCCTTTAGGCCCCCAAACAGTAACAGAGATGTAAGGGAAGGCTTTAAATAGGAAATTCGAGATGCAATAAGGGTACAACTGTAATCATGGGTGACTTTAATCTACATATAGATTAAACCAAACTAACAATAATACTGTGGAGGAGGATTTCCTGGAGTGTGCACGTGATGGTTCTTTTAGACCAATATTTTGAGGAACCAACAAGAGAGCAGACTATCCTAGACTGGGTATAGTGCAATGAGAAAGGATTAATTAACAATCTTGTTGTGCAATCTTCCTTGGGGAAGAGTGACAATAAAATGATAGAATTGTTCATTAAGATAGAGTGTGAAGAAGTTGAATCCGAAACTAGGGCCCTGAATCTAAATAAAGGAACTATGAGGGTATGAGGTGCGAGTTGCCAATGATGGATTGGAGAACCTTACTAAAAGGGTTGACGGTGGATAGGCAATGGCTAATATTTAAGAAACATATGCATAAATTATAACAATTATTCTTTCCTGCCTGGCGCAAAAATAAAACAGGAAAGGTGGCTCAACCATGGATTACAAAAGAATTTATTAGAACCAAAAAGAATACATATAAAATTGCCAGAAAAGCAGCAAGCCTGAGGTTTGGGAGCAGTTTAGAATTCAGCAAAAGTGGACAAAAAGATTGATCAAGAAGGGGAAAATGGAGTATGAGAGTAAACTTGAGGGAACATAAAAACTGACTGTTAAACCTTCTATAAATATTTGAAGAGAAAAAGATTAGCAAAGGCAAATTTAGGTCCCTTACAGTCAGAAATGGGGAAAATTATAATGGGGAACAAAAAAGGAAGAATTGAACACATATTTTGGCTCTGTCTTCACAAAAGAGGAGACAAATAATTTCCCGGAAATGTTAGGGCACCAAGGGTCTAGTACGAGGGAGGAATTGAAGAAAATAAGTATTAGTAAAAAAAAAATGGTGCGAAAAAAATTAATGGGGTTACAGGCTGAATAAACTCCAGAGCCTGATAATCTATATCCCCGAGTACTAAAGGAAGTGGCCCTAGAAATATTGGATGCATTGGTGGTCATCATGCAAAATTCTATAGACTCTGGAGTAGTTCCTACAGATTGGAGGGTGGCAAATGTAACCACACTATTAAAAAAGGGAGTGGGGAAAATGCTAGAGTGTGTTACAAAAGATGTGGTAACAGAACACTTGGGAAGCATTAACGGGATTAGATATATCAGCGTGGGTTTATGAAAGGTAAATCATGCTTAACTAATCTATTGGAGTTTTTTGAGGATGTGACTAGTAGAGTAGATAAGGGAGAATCAGTGGATGTGGTGTATTTGGATTTCAAGGATGCTTTTGATAAGGTCCCACATAAGAGGCTAGTGGGCAAAATTAAAGCACATGGGATTGGGGGTAATATACTGTCATGGATTGAGAATTGGTTGACAGACGGGAAACAGAGAGTGGGAATATATGGGTCTTTTTCCAGATGGCAGACGGTGGCTAGTGATGTACCGCAGGGATCTGTGCTTGGGCCCCAGCTATTCACGATATATATAAATGACTTGGATGAGAAACCAAATACAATATAATCTCTGTTTCAATTTCTGGTGATAGACTGTCCACCAATATTCATTACAAGCCTACTGACTCCTACAGCTACCTGGACTACAGCTCCTCACACCCCGCTTCCTGTAAGGGCTCCATTCCATTCTCTCAGTTCCTTCGCCTCCATCGCATCTGTTGTGATGATGCCACTTTCAAAAACAGTTCTGCTGACATGTCTTCCTTCTTCTTTAACCAAGGTTTTCCACCCACGGTGGTTGACAGGGCCCTCAACCGTGTCCAGCCCATCTCCCGCGCATCCGTCCTCACACCTTCCTCTCCCTCCCAGAACCATGATAGGGACCCCTTGTCCACACTTATCACCCCACCAGTCTCCGCATTCAAAGGATCATCCTCCGCCAACTCCAGCATGATGCCACCACCAAACTCATCTTCCCTTCACCCCCACTGGTGGCATTCTGCAGGGATCGTTCCCTCCGGGACACCCTGGTCCACTCCTCCATCACCCCCTACACCTCAACCCCTTCCCATGGCATCTTCCCATGCAACCGCAGAAGGTGCAACACCTGCCCCTTTACTTTCCCTTTCCTCACTATCCAAGGGTCCAAACACTCCTTTCAAGTGAAGCAGCATTTCACTTGCACTTCTCTCAATTTAGTCTACTGCATCCGTTGCTCCCAATGCGGTTTCCTCTGCATTGGAGAGACTAAACGCAGACTGGGTGACCACTTTGCAGAACACCTTCGGTCTGTCTGCAAGCGTTACCCAGACCTCCGTGTCACTTGCCATTTCAACACTCCTCCCTGCTCTCATGCCCACATGTCCGTCCTTGGCCTGCTGCAATGTTCCAGTGAAGCTCAACGCGAACTGGAGGAACAGCACCTCATCTTCCAACTAGGCACTTTACAGCCTTCCAAAAGGAATATTGAGTTCAACAATTTTAGATCATGAACTCTCTCCTCCATCCCCACCCCCTTTCCAATCCCCCCTTTTTCCCCAATAATTTATATAGATTTTTCTTTTCCCACCTGTTTCCATTATTTTTAAATGTATTTCCATCCATTGTTTTATCTCTATCTTTTAGCCTATTTTGATCCCTTTCCCCCACCCCACCCCCACTACGGCTATCTGTCCCTTGCTGGTCCTGCTTTCTACCCTTAATTAGCACATTCCTTAGATAATATGACCACCTTCTACACCTCTCTGTTCTTTTGTCTATGACATCTTTTGGCTATCTCCACCTATCACTGGCCCTCTATCCAGCTGTACCTGTCCCACCCGGCCCCGCCCTGAAACCAGCTTATATTTCATCTCTTTTCTATTTTTACTTAGTTCTGTTGAAGAGTCATACGGATTCGAAACGTTTACTGTGTTCCTCTCCGCAGATGCTGTCAGACCTGCTGAGTTTTTCCAGGTATTTTTATTTTTGTTTAGCAATATTTGCAAGTTTGCTGACAACGCAAAACTGGGCAGGGTTGTGAGTTGTCAGGAGGATGAAAGGAGACTTCAGGGAGATTTAGACAAGCTATGTGTGTGGGCAATCACATGGCAGATGTGAAGTTGTACATTCGGTGTGAAGAACAGAAAGACAAAATTCTATTAAATATTAAACGCAGAAGGTGCAACACCAGCCTCTTTACTTCCCCCCTCCTCACCGTTCTAGGGCCCAAACACTCCTTTCAAGTGAAACAGCATTTCACTTGCACTTCCCTCAATTTAGTATTCGGTGTTCCCAATGCGGTTTCCCCTACATTGGAGAGACCAAATGCAGGCTGGGTGACCGCTTTGCGGAACGCCTTTGGTCTGTCCGCAAGCAGACCTCCCTGTCACTTGCCATTTCAACACACCACCCTGCTCTCATTCCCACATGGTCCGTCCTTGGCCTGCTGCAATGTTCCAGTGAAGCTCAAGCAAACTGGAGGAACAGCACCTCATCTTCCAACTAGGCACTTTACAGCCTTCTGGACGGAATATTGAGTTCAACAACTTTAGATCATGAACTGTCTCCTCCATCCCCACCCCCTTTCCCATCCCCATTTTCCAATAATTTATATAGATTTTTCTTTTCCCACCTATTTCCATTATTTTTAAATGTATTTCCATCCACTGTTTTATCTCTACCTTTTAGCCTATTTCGATCCCTTTCCCCCACCCCACCCCCACTCGGGCTATCTGTCCCTTGCTGGTCCTGCTTTCTACCCTTAATGTCACCATTAGCACATTTCTTATCTAATATCACCACCCTCAACACCTATTTGTCTTTTTGTCTATGACATCTTTTGGCACTCTCCATCTATCACTGGCCCTCTTTCCTGCTTTACCTGTCCCACCCACCCCCTTAAACCAGCTTATATTTCACCTCTTTTCTATTTTTCCTTAGTTCTGGTGAAGAGTCATACGGTCTCAAAACATTAACTGTATTCCTCTCTGCAGATGCTGTCAGACCTGCTGAGTTTTTCCAGGTATTTTTATTTTTGTTTTTGTTTTGGATTTCCAGCATCCGCAGTTTTTTGCTTTTATCTTAGTGTTCAATTGACTGCCACTTCTCTTCGAGGAATGCCTACCTTGAAGAAGTATTGCTCTTCTCTCCAACAGGATTTCTGCCTGTCTCTCTTGCACTATTCACCTTTATTGCTTTCCATTTCTCTTCTGGTGTTTGACAAGGTGTTTACTAAAACTCGCTCTCACAGCCATATTTCCTTCCTCAGTGACTGTCTCCGTCTCTGACTTAGCCCACGTGGATTTCACCTGAAGTTTCATCCCTCATGTTTCGAACCCACCCAGGATTACAGGTATCTCCGCGACATACAATGCTCCTCGGACATTCTCGTTCTCGTCGCATCCTGTGATCCACACTCAATGCCATGCGGCGCCATATGAACACACATGACCTCTCCCTTCAGCACCACCAACGCACCCTATTTCTAAGCTGTCTTTGCCTCCAGTTTCATTTTATTCTTCATCTCATCCAACACCTCAACAAGAACGTTTGTCTTTTTCTTTCAGGTGCAAAGGAAAGCAAACTCCAACAACTCATCGACACCAACACCCATCCAGGACCCTCCACCCCGGCCCATTCCTCTGTCCCCATCCCATCTTCCATTCCCAGCCCTGGCTGTATATTCAACATACCCCCCTGACCTTCCCCTCTCTGATGCTGAACGTTCAGTGCTCAGCAAAGGACTCAGTTTCATAGCCTTGCGCCCTCATCTCAATGAATTTCGGGCTTGGCATGATGCTAATCTCTTCTTCCACCGCCTTTGTCTCCATGCTCACTGATTTGGGCAGGTGTCTTTTCCCCGTTCAACGGATTCTTTTACCCACCTCCAATATTCTCCCTCCACCTGGACCTCTCCCTCTGCATTCTTACCTGCTCTTGATCCTTTCATTGAGAACTGTTGGCATGACATCAGTCATCTCAATTTCTCTGCTCCTCTCACCCACTCTAAACTGTCTCTCTCTGAACTTGCTCCACTCCGTTCTCTGAGGTCCTGATGACAAGGGTGGTGCTGTTGTTGTCTGGCGCACTGACCTCTACCTCGCAGAGGCTGAGCTTGGACTCGCAGACACTTCCTCTTACCTCCACCTGGACCATGACCCCACCACTGAACATCAAGCCATTGTTTCCAGGACTGTCACTGACCTCATCGCCTCTGGAGGTCTCCCCTCCACAACTTCCAACCTCATAGTCTCCCAACCTTGGATGGCCCGCTTCTACATCCTACCCAAAATCCACAAACAGGACTGTCCTGGCAGACCGATCGTGTCAGCCTGTTCCTGCCCCATGGAACTCATTTCTTGCTATCTTGACTCCATTCTCTCTCTCCTTGTCCAGTCTTCCCATCTACATCCGCGATTCCTCTGACACCCAACATCGTATCAACAATTTCCAGTTCCCTGGCCCCAACCGCCTCCTCTTCACCATGGATGTCCAATCCCTCTACTCCTCCATCCCTCACCAGGATGGTCTGAGGGCTCTCTGCTTCTTCTTCGAACAGAGGCCCGAACAATCCCATCCACCACTACTCTCTTCTGTCTGGGTGAACTTGTTCTCTCACTGAACAATTTCTCCTTAAACTCCCCTCACTTCCTCCAAATGAATGGCGTGGCTATAGGTACCCGGATGGGCCCCAGTTATGCCTGTCTCTTTATGTGATATGTGGAACATTCCTTGTTCCAGTCCTACTCCGGCCCTCTCCCATAACTCATTCTCCAGTACATCGATGACTGCTTCGGTGCCGCTTCATGCTCTCATCTGGACCTGGAAAAATGCATTAATTTTGTTTCCAATCTCCACCCCTCTATCATTTTCACATGGTTCATCTCTGACACTTCCCTTCCTTGACCTCTCTGTCTCAATTTCTGGTGATAGACTGTCCACCGATATTCATTACAAGCCAACCGACTCCCACAGCTACCTTGACGACAACTCCTCACACCCCACTTCCTGTTAGGACTCCATCCCATTCTCTCAGTTCCATCACCGTTGTTGCATCTGTTCTGATGATGCCACTTTCCAAAACAGTTCCTCTTGACAGGTCTTCCTTAACCGAGGTTTTCCACCCACGGTGGTTGACAGGTCCCTCAACCATGTCCGGCCTTTCTTCCGCGCATCCGCCCTCACATCTTCCTCTTCCTCCCAGGATAGGGTCCCCCTTGTCTTCACTTATCACCCCACCAGCCTCTGCATTCAAAGGATTATCCTCCGCCATTTCCGCCAACAGCAGCATGATGTCACCACCAAACATATCTTCCCTTCACCACCCTCCCCGCCCCCCCTCCCCCCCGGCAGCATTCCACAGGGATCACTCCCTCTGGGACACCCTGGTCCACTCCTCCATCACCCCCTACATCTCAACCCCTTCCCATGGCACCTTCCCATGAAACCGCAGAAGATGCAACACCTGCCCTTTTACTTCCCCCTTCCTCACCATCCTAGGGCCCAAACACTCCTTTCAAGTGAAGCAGCATTTCACATGCACTTCCCTCAGTTTAGTCTACTGTATTCGTTGCTTCCAATGTGGTTTCCAATGTGGAGAGACCAAAGGCAGACTGGGTGACTGCTTTGCGGAACACCTTTGGTCTGACCGCATGCATGACCTAGACCTCCCTGTCGCTTGCCATTTCAACACACCACCCTGTTCTCATGCCCACATGTCTATCCTTGGCCTGCTGCACTGTTCCAGTGAAGCTCAACGCAAACTGGAGGAACAACACTTCATCGTCCTACTAGGCACGTTACAGCCTTCCGGACTGAATATTGAGTTCAACAACTTTAGATCATGAACTCTCTCCTCCATTCCCACCTTTTTCCAATAATTTATATATATTTTTCTTTTCCCACCTATTTCCATTATTTTTAAATGTATTTCCATCCATTGTTTTATCTTTATCTTTTAGCCTATTTTGATCCCTTTCCCCCACCCCACCCCGACTTGGGCTATCTGTCCCTTGCTGGTCCTGCTTTCTACCCTTAATGTCACCATTAGCACATTTCTTATCTAATATCATCACCGTCAACACCTCTTTGTCCTTTTGTCTATGACATCGTTTGGCAATCTTCACCTATCACTGGCCCTCTATCCAGCTCTACCTGTCCTACCTTCCCCCTAAACCAGCTTATATTTCACCTCTTTTCTATTTTTTCTTAGTTCTGGTGAAGAGTCATACGAACTCAAAACATTAACTGTATTCCTCTCCACCGATGCTGCCAGACCTGCTGAGATTTTCCAGGTATTTTTGTTTTTGTTTTGGATTTCCAGCATCTGCAGTTTTTTGCTTTTATATTAACTGGTGATGTATTGGGAGATGTGGATGTAGAAAGGAATCTTTGTACAAGGGTGTCCTTGTACACCAATCAATGAAAGTAAACAGGCAGGTGCAGCAAGCAATTCAGAGGGCAAATGGTATGTTGGCCATCATTGCAAGAGGAATTGAGTTCAGAAGTAGGGATGTCTTACTGCAGTTATACAGTGTTTGGTGAGACCACACCTGGAGTATTGCGTGCAGTTTTGGCCTCCCTACCTAAGAAAGGCTATACCTGCCTTAGACGGAATGCAGCAAAGTTTTGCTAGGCTGATACCAGGGATGGCAGGACTGTTATATGAGGAGAGATTGGTTGGACTGGGCCTGTATTCACTAGAATTGAGAAGAATGAGAGGGGATCTGATTGAAATGTATAAAATTCTAACTAGACATACTAGATGCAGGGAAGATGTTTCCCTGGTTGGGGAGTCTAGAATCAGGGGCCATTGTCTCAGGATATGGGGCAGACCATTTATGACTAAGATGAGGAAATATTTCTTCACTCAGAGGGTGGTCAACCTGTGGAATTCTCTACCGCAGTAGGCTGTGGAGGCTGGGTCACTGAGTATATTCAAGAAATAAATAGATAATGTTTTGGATATTAGAGGCATCAAGAGATATGGAGAGAAAGCAGGAATATAATGTTGAGATGGAGGATCAGCCATGATCATATTGAATGGCGGAGCAGGCTCAAAGGGCTGAATGGCCTACCCCTGCTCCTAATTCCTATGTTTATTCAGGAGGGATGACATTTAATTATCCTTTTCAATAGTAGCAGCCAAGTAAAGGGAGAGGGCTAATCAGGTGTACAGTCTATCAGGTCTCTCACAACTATAAAGAGCAATTGTGACAGTCAAGTTATGTGGGATGTGGGTGTTGCTATCTTGGCCAGTATTTATCCCCCCATTCCTAATTGCCCTTGAGAAGATGTTGGTGAGCTGCCTTCTTGAGGTGAGCTGCCTTCTTGAACTGAATGGTATTCTAAATGAGGCTTAACCAAGGTTCTCTGCAAGGACAAAATGATGAATTTTGTTTTGAATGACTTTTAAAATTTCATTCATGTGGTGTGAAAGTTGCTGCCAATGGCAGCATTTGTTGTATATCCTTAATTGCATCTTAGAAGGCTGTGAGCAACCTTCTTCAACTGCTGCAGTCCATTTGGTGTAGGTGCACCCATAGTGCTGTTGGAAGGGAATTCTAGGATTTTGACCCAGTCACAGTGATATGGTCACAAGTCAGGATGTTGTGTGGCTTGGAGGAGAACTTTGCAGGTGGTGCTGTTTCCATGCATCTGCTGTCCTAATCCTAGGTGGTAAAGGTCACAGGTGCTATCAAAATGGGCTTGGTGAGTTGCTGCCATGCACATTATCGGTGGTTCACACTGCTGCCACTGTGTGTTGGTGGTGGAGAGTGTCAATGTTTAAGATGGTGGATGGGGTGCCAGTTAAGCGGGCTACTTTGTCTAGGTTGGTGTCAAGTTTCTTGGGTGTTGTTGGAACTGCACTCACCCAGACAAATGGAGAATATTCCATCATAATCCTGATTTGTGTCTGTATATAGTGGACAGGCTTTGGCAAGTCAGAGGTGAGTTACTTACTGCAGAATTCCCAGTCTCTAATCTACTTTCATAGCCCAATATTTATATGGCTAACCCAGTTATGCTTCTGGTCAATGGTAACTTCCAGGATGTTGATGGTGGGGAATTCAGCGATGGAATCCTGTTGACCAAGAAGGGAAATTGAATTCTTTCTTGTTGGAAGCAGTAACTGCCTGGCACTTGTGTGACAAGAATGTCACTTATCACTTAATAGCCTAAGCCTGAATGTTGTCCAGACTTTGCTGCCTAAGGGCAGGGACTGCTTTATTATCTGAGTAATTACGCATGGTGCTGAATGTTGTGCAGTCATCAGCTAACATCCCCACTTCTGACCTTACGGTGGAGGAAATGTCATTGATGAAGCAGCTGAAGATAGTGCTGCAATTCTTGTAGAGACCGATAACCTTTTTGAAAAGAAATTTGAAATTCCAGTGACTTAACTGAAAAGATCACATCATAAGATTTCAAGTTTTAAGACTTTTACTGTAACAAACTAACAGAAACATTTATTAGACGCTATTTCAGAATACAGCTTACACTGTAAACTACAGTAAAAAATCTCCTATTTAACTTTTAAAGTGACCAAAAACCCCCCTCCCCAATTATACATTACTCTGTCCATTAAATTTTCCAGGAATCAGCCCAAAGCTATTCTCAGCTTCTGATGGCTTGCATCCTTTCTTTTTCAGCTGGATAACTTCTAATCCCACGGTGAGTATTACTCTGGAGATACCCTCCTTTAGCCAAAGCTTAATCTTCTTAAACCCTTACGAACTTCGTATCTTCAGTCTGAAGGCAAGATGGCATCCGCATTTTGCATGGTGACAATAGAGACTGCCCGACTCTATCTTTTTCTCTCACCCACCCCACCCCGCACGCCTCTGGTTCTTGCAGATTGCCCCTCTCTGAGGTTCAGTGATATTTTAGGAAAACCTGCAACCTGATCCTGCAATGGCTTCCTATGCACTCTTCCCCTCTCGAAGCACATCTCCATGGTAACGTAAATCACATAGGCCTTATATCGAATTAGAAATGTTAATTAGCTATTCTTTAGACCTCCAATTCTGTTCTAAGTTGGAATTAAATAGACAGTTTAAAGTATAACTGTTTACAAAACCTGACTTTCCTGACACCTCCTTGGGACTTGATGGCTAACAGTTTATCCACTGTCAGCACTGCTACTGAGCCAGTGAGACCTGAGAGCTGAAGCCCAGAGGCGTTAATTAGGTGAAGAGGTAGGTGATTGGTAATTTTTTAAGTTCTTTTTCTGTCTCCAAACTGAGATAGTAGTTTGAACTGCTATTGGAGAGATATAAGTGTTGTATTAAATTTATAGCATAATAATTTGAACTCCATAACATAATTACGGAAATCATTGAGTAATATGTCAAAATTTGAAACCTAATTAGTTAAATTAAGCAAAATAAATATGGCAGGGCAGGTGTAGCATATGGGAGTTGTTGGACATCTGTGTGGTTCACAGCAACCACATCTGCAATATGCGTCTGCAGCTCGTGGAACTACAGCTGAAGTTCATGAGCTGGAGTCCAGCCTTCAGACACTGTGATTCATCATGAAGTAGAAGACATTCCAGGAGGTAGTGACACTCTTAGGCTAGATACTTCAGATTTGGTTCATGGCCAAGGACAGGAGGGTGTGACTGTGAGTGAAGCAGGCAAGGGGATCCAGAAGTTAGCAATGGAAGAGCCTCAGCAATGATAACTGTCCAGCAGGTTTGATATTCTTGCAGCTTGTGTGCACAAGAGCACAGACTGCAGGAAGAGTCAGCAAACTGACTACGGCACCATGGAGCAGAGCACCAGACCATTCAAGTGGAGGGAGTGAACAGGAATGTAATAAGGGACACTGTAGCAAGGGGGTAGATGCTGTTCTCTGCAGTTGAGAGCATGAGTCCTGAAGGCTGCCCGGTGCCAGGGTTAAGGAAATCCCCTTGGGCCTAGAGAGGAACTTGGATGTTGTGGTCCACGTGGGTATCAATGACATAGGAAAGATGAAGAAAGAGATTCTGCTGAGGGAGTATGAACATCTAAGGACTAAATTAAAAAGCGGAACCACAAAGGTTCTTGATGGCTATCTGAGCCACAAGCAAATTGGCATAGGATAAATAAGATGAAAGTTAAATGTGTGGCTCAAAGATTAGAAATTTGTGTGATCCACAACAACCAGAGATGCAATTTGGGAGTATTACCATTGTGTTAACCTTCATAAGGATGACTATGTCATCCGTTATTGCTGGAAAGAACATTTCCAAGAACTCCTCAACCGTGAATCAACAGTGACAGCTGATACTCTTTTTGCTATTCCCCCAGTACCCTTTAGTAGAATCCATGGATGAACCATGGGAGAGCTGCAATAAGCAATCAAGCAATGACTAAAACATTAATGAGGGAAAAATTAGAGTACAAAGAGAAAGCTAGCTAGAAATATAAAAACAAATAGTAAGAGTTTCAATAGCTATTTAAAAAAAGAAAAATGTTAACATAGTGAGTGTTGGTCCTGTAGAAAGTGAGTCTGGGGAATTAATAATGGTAAATGAGGAGATAGCAGATGAATTGAACAGGTATTTCACTATAGAGGATACAAGTTACATCCCAGAAGTAGCTGTAAATCAGGAAATGAAAGGGAGGGAGGAACTTAAGCAAATTACAATCCAGGGAAATAGCACTGTTCAAATTGGAGCTGTGGCTGACAAGCCTGTGGGTCCTGATGGACTTTATCCTGGGGTGTTAAAAGAAACCATGCATTGGTTTTAATTTTCCAAAATTAACTAGATTCAGGGAAGGTCCCATTAGATTGAAAAATTGTGAATGTAACTTCTTTATTCAAAAAGGAAGGGAGAGAGGAAGCAGGAAACTATAGGCCAGTTAGCTTAACATCTGTCAGGGAAAATGTTGGAAGCTATTATTAAAGGCGTTGTAGCAGAGCAGTTCAAGGTCATCAGGCAGAGTCACCATGGTTTTGTGAAAGGGAAATCGCGTTTAACCAAGTTATTAGAGTGCTTTCAAGAAGTAACACGTGCTGTGGATAAAGGGGAACCAGTGGATGTACTGTACTTTGATTTCCAGAAGGCATTTGATCAGGTGCCACATCAAAGGTTATTGTGAAAAATAAAAGCTCATAGTGTAGGGGTAACATTATTGACATGGATAGAAGATTGGCTAGCTAACAGGATACAGAGAGTAGACATAATGGGTAATTGTTTGGTTGGCAAGATGTAATGAGTGGTGTGCCACAGGTATCAGTGTTAGGGCTTCAACTTTTTACAATTTATATATATGACTTGAATGAAGGGACAGATGATATGGTTGCTAAATTTGCTGCTGACACAAAGATAGGTAGGAAAGTAAGAAGTGAAGAGGAGATAAGGAGGCTACAAAGGGGTATAGATAGGTTAAGTGAGTGGGCAAAGGTCTAGCAAATGGAGGTTAATGTGGGGAAATGTGAAATTGTTCATTTTGGAAGAAAGAATAAAAAAACATATTATCTAAATGGTCAGAGATTGCATAGCCCTGAAATGCAGAGGAGTCTGTGTATTAAAGCATGAATTGCAAAAGGTTAGTATGCTGGTACAGCAAGTAATTTGGATAGCTAATTGAATGTTATTGTTTATTGTGACGGGAGTTGAATACAAAAATGGAGAGGTTATGCTTCAATTATACAGGGCATTAGTGAGACCACATCTGGAGTATTGTGTACAGTATTGGTCTCCTTATTTAAGGAAGGATATCAATGCGTTGGAAGCAGTTCAGAGAAAGTTTATGAGGCTAATACTTGGGATGGATGGGTTGTCTTATGAGGGAAGGTTGGACAGGCTAGGCTTGCATCTGCTGGTTTAGAAGAGTAAGAGGCAACCTGATCGAAACATATAAGATCCTGAGGAGATCTTGACAGGGTGGATGTGGAAAGGATGTTTCCTCTTGTGAGTAAATCTAGAACTAGGCGTCACTATTTAAATATAATGGGTCATCCGTTTAGGACAGAGATGAGAAAATGTTTTCTCTTAGAGGGTTGTCATTCTTTGGAACTCTATCAAAAGGCGATAGAAGCAGAGTATTTGAATATTAAGAAAGAGATAGATAGATTCTTAATAAGCAAGGGGGTGAAAGATTATTGGGGGGTAGGCAGGAACATGGAGTTGAGGTTCCAATCAGATTAGCCATGATGTTATTGAATGGCAGAGCAGACTTGAGGTGCCAAGTGGCCTACTCCATTTCCTAATTCATATGTTCGCATATGTGTAACCTTTATCCTAAAAAATGTGGAAACTCCCTTTCGGACAGCCCTGTGGGTGTTCCTACATTGCATGGGCTGCAGCGATTCAAGAAGATGACTCATGACCACCTTCGGAAGTGCAATTAGGGATGGACAGTAAATGCTGGTCTAGCCAGCGATTCCCGCATCCCATGAACAAATAAAAAAAATGGATGATAAACAACTCATTGTAGCCTTAATGAGGTCTTCAAAGCTGGTGGGCTTTTGCTCACAATAAAATCCCATTGTATGGATTTGGGAGGAAAAATAACTCTCTCCATCTCGCAACCCCCTCACCGCCACCACTAACTTCAGGAATGCAACAATTGTAACTATATTCAAGAAGCAAGATAGTTTTCACAGCATAATCTATCAAGGCATTCCCCACTTTGCAAAGTAGGGAAGATCCTGACACATATTCTCCTGAATCGCCTTCTTGCAGCTGAGGAAATCATTCCAGCCGCACAGTGTGGCTTTAGACATTCCAGAGGAACCTCTCACATGGCTTTTGTTGCCTAACAAATGCAATAAAAATGTTGAGAGCAACAGCAGGAACTTTTCATTGCAATTATTGAGCCATTTGACTCAGTAAGTTGCAAAGCGCTGTGGATTATTCTCCGTGATTTGGATGTCCAAGAAGCTTCATCACAATCCTGCAATTGCTTCATGATGATATAACAACTGTGTTGATTAGGAGATCTGAGACAGCCCTCCTTAAAATCCAGACTTGAATCAAGCAAGGCTGTGCCATTGCCCCCATACAATTAAGTAACAGGACAGTGGTTATTCACTTTATGGAAGATCAACTGCCCCCTGGTGTGAGTATTAAATAACGACTAGATGGAATAATTTTTAACTTCAGTCGCCTCCATGCCAAAACTAAACTGACATAAATGATCTATAGTTTGCGGATGATTGCACTGTTGTTGCACACCCTGCACCTGATTTGTAAGCCACTCTTGATCTCTTCAAATCTTCATTCAAGAGACTCAACCTGTCCTTGATTGTCGCCAATAAAAACTCATATCGACCCAGACCTGCTCAGTCAAATATTCCACTTCCCATATATGTTGAAGCATAGAAACTAGGAGCAGGAATAGGCCATTTGGCCCTTCGAGCTTGCTCCGCCATTCATTATGATCATGGCTGATCATCCAACTCAATAGCCTGCTCCCGCTTCCTCACAATACCCTTTGATTCCTTTCGCGCCAAGAGCTATATCTAACTCCTTCTTGAAAACTTACAATGTTTTGGTCTCAACTACTTTCTGCGAATGAATTCCACAGGATCACCACTCTCTGAGTGAAGAAATTTCTCCTCATCTCAGTCCTAAATGGTCTATCCCATATCCTCAGACTGTGACCCCTGGTTCTAGACTCCCCCACCATTGGTAACATCCTTCCTGCATCTACCCTGTCAACTCCTGTTAGAATTTTATAGATTTCTATGAGATCCCCCCTCATTCTTATAAAATCCAGCGAATATAATCCTAATTGACTCAATCTCTCCTCATATGTCAGTCCCACCATCCCAGGAATCAGTCGGGTAAACTTTCACTGCACTCCCTCTATAGCAAGTACACCCTTCCTCTGATAAGGAGACCAAAATTGCACACAATATTCCAGGAGTGGTCTCACCAAGGCCCTGTACAATTGCAGCAAGACATCCCTGTTCCTGTACTCGAATCTCTGGCTATGAAGGCCAACACACCATTTGCCTTCTTTACCGCCTGCTGTCCCTGCATGCTTACTTTCAGCGACTGGTGTACAAGGACACCCAGGTCTCGTTGCACATTCCCCTCTCTCAATTTATAGCCATTCAGATAATAATCTGCCTTCCTGTTTTTGCTACCATGGATAACCTCATACTTAACCACATTATACTGCATCTGCCATGCATTTGCCCACTCACTCAGCTTGTCCAAATCTCACTGAAGCATCTCTGCATCCTCCTCACAGCTCACCCTCCCACCCAGCTTGTGTCATCTGCAAATTTGGAGATATTACATTTAATTCCCTCATCTAAAACATTAATATATATTGTGAATAGCTGGGGTTCCAGCACTGATCCCTGCGTTACCCCACTAGTCACTGCCTGCCATTTTGTAAAAGACCCATTTATTCCTACTCTTTGTTTCCTGTCTGCCAACCAGTTTTCTATCCATCTCAATACACTATCCCTAATCCCATGTGCTTTAATTTCACATGCCAATCTCTTAAGTGGGACTTTGTTGAAAGCCTTCTGAAAGTCCAAATAGACCACATCCACTGGCTCCCCCTCATCAACTCTACCAGTTATATCTTCGAAAAATTCCAGCTGATTTGTCAAGCATGATTTCCCTTTCATAAATCCATGCTGACCCTGTCCGATTCTGCCACTGTTATCCACGTGCTCAGCTATTAAATCTTTTATAATGGACTCTAGAATTTTCCCCACTACTGATGTCAGGCTGACTGGTCTATAATTCCCTGTTTTCTCTCTGCCTCCCTTTTTAAATAGTGGGGTTACATTAGCTACCCTCCAATCTGTAGGAACTGTTCCAGAGTCTATAGAATCTCGGAAGATGACCACCAATGCATCCACTATTTCTAGGGCCACTTTCTTAAGTACTCTGCGATGTAGATTATCAAGCCTTGGGGATTTATTGGCCTTCAATCCTATCAATTTCCCCAACATCATTTCCCTACTAATTATGATTTCTTTCAGTTCCTCCCTCTCACTAAAGTCTGTGTTCCCCAACATTCCTGGTATGTTATTAGTGTCCCCCTTCGTGAAGACAGAACCAAAGTATGTATTTAGTTGGTCAACTACTTCTTTGTTCCCCATTATAAATTGCCCTGTTTCTGACTGTAAGGGACCTACATTTGTCCTCACCAATCTTTTTCTCTTCACATACCAATGGAAACTTTTACAGTCAGTTTTTATGTTTCCTGCAATCTTACTCTCGTACTCTATTTTCCCCTTCTTAATCTTAGTTCTTCTTTGTTGAATTCTAAACTGCTCCCAATCCTCCAGTCTGTTGTTTTTTCTGGCCAATTTGTATGCCTCTTCCTTGCATCTAATACTATCTCTTAATTTCCCTTGTAAGCCATGGTTTGGGCACCTTTCCTGTTTTACTTTTGCGCCTGACAGGAATAAACAATTGTTGCAATTCACCCATGTGCTCTTTGAATGTTTGCCTTTGCCTATCCACCATCATCCCTTTAAGTTATGTTTCCCAATCCATCACAGCCAACTCGTGCCTCATACCATCGTAGTTTCCTTTATTAAGATTCAAGACCCAAGTCTCAGAATCAACTACGTCACTCTCCATCTTGATAAAGAATTCTATCATATTATGGTCGCTCACCCCCAAGGGGCCTCACACAACTAGATTGCCAATTATTCCTTTCTCATTATGCAATACCCAGTCGAGGATGGCCTGTTGTCTCATTTGTTCCTCAATGTATTGGTCCAGAAAAACATCGTGTTTACACTCCAGGAATTCCTCCTCTACGGTATTGTTACTAATGTGATTTGCCCAATCTATATGCATATTAAAGTCACCCATAATTACAGATGTTCCTTTATTACATGCATCTCTAATTTCCTGTTTAATGCCATTCCCAACATCACCACTACAGTTTGGGGGTCTATATACAAACCCCACTAAAGTTTTTTGCCCCTTAGTGTTTCTTAGCTCTACCCGTACAGATTCCACATCATCGGAGCTAATATCTTTCCTTGCTATTGCGTTAATTTCCTCTTTAACCAGCAATGCAACTCCACCGCCTTTTCCTTTTTGTCTGTCCTTCTTAAATACTGAATACCCCTGGATGCTTAGTTCCCATCCCTGGTCACCCTGCAGCCATATCTCCATAATCCCGACTATATCATACCTGTTTACATCTATTTGCACGCTTAATTCATCCACTTTGTGGCGAATGTTCCTCGCGTTAAGGCACAAAGCCTTAAGGCTTGTCTTTTTAACATTACTTGTCCTGTTCCCACTACTTTTCACTGAGGCCCTTTTTGATTTTTGCTCTTGATTTCTCAGACTCTCACTTTCCTTATTCCGCTTTCTGTCTTTTGTTCTTGTCTTTGATTCCCCTTCCTCTGACTCCTTGCATAGGTTCCCATCCCCCTGCCATTTTAGTTTAAACCCTCCCCAACCAGACTTTGAAAAATATTGAGCACTTCCCATACCTTGGCAGCCATCTCTCTCAAAAGGCTACCGTTGAGCAGAAGATCCAACACCAGATCAGCTGTAACAAAAACAGAAAATGCTGGAAAAACTCAGCAGGTCTAGCAGCATCTGTGGAGACAGAAACAGAGTTAATGTTTCGAGTCCATATGACCCTTCTTCACACTGAGGAAGGGTCATATGGACTCAAAACGTTGATTCTGTTTCTCTCTCCACAAATGTTACTAGACCTGCTGAGTTTTTCCAGCATTTTCTGTTTTTGTTTCAGATTTCCAGCATCTGCAATAGTTTGCTTTTATTGGATCAGCTGTGACAGCTCAGCTTTCTACAAATGATTGCAGCAGGTATTTGACTACAAGGTCCTCCGCAAGTGAACAGAACTGCAAGTGTACAGAGCAGTTGTTGTTTCCATTCTACTGTATAGCAGTTACAGCTGGACTATGTATCAGCAACATAGAAGAGTGCCGGAGAAACAATGCCTTTGCCACATCCTCCGGATTCAATGGGAAGACGGTTGAACAAATGTTAAAGTCCTTGAAGCCAGCTACACTGGCATTCAGGCAAAATTAACTACGATGGACTGGAACTGTGTCCTCTTTTCTCAATTGTCAAATGGCCAGCATTCCGGGGAGGACAAAGAAAAATGTTACAAAGACATTCTGAAACTCTCCTTGAAATGCAGCAGCCTCAATAACTGAGAGGAACTTGCTACCAATTGTTCAAAATGGTGACAACTTGTCCATCAAACTGCATCATGATTTGAGTTAAAATGCCTTAATGATGAGGCAGAAAGGCAGCAGAAAAGGAAAGAAAAGGAAGCAAATCCTACCCTCTAAATGTTAAAACAGCGTTTTAGAAGACAGTGACAGAGGGCTAAAACAACGAGACTTTGGGGGAGAGGCTAAAACAGCGAGACTTTGGGAGAGAGGGGCCAAAACAATGAGACTTTGAGAGAAAGACGTTAAAATAGCGAGACTTTGGGAGAGAGGGGCTAAAACAGCGAGACTTTGGGAGAGAGAGGCTAAAACAGCAAGACTCAAGTTGGAGTAAGGGCAAAATAAAAGCAAGGGCCCATATTCTATTTAATTAAGATATGTCTGGGGAGTTCAGTCCTGTGATTTACACATCCTGCACTATGTGGGAAATCCTAGACGTTCCTGGCGGTTTGGATGACCACGTGTGCAGGGGGTGCCTTTGACTGGAGCAACTCGAGCTCCAGGTTTTGGAGCCTGAGTGGCAGCTGGGGGCACTACAGTGCATTCACAAGCCTGAGAGGTTCATGAATAGCACATTTCAGATATCGTCACCCTGCAGCTTAAGGAAGCGCAAACAGAGAGGGAATGGGTGAACACCAAACAGAAGAAGGGGACCAGGAAGGTAGTGATGGAATCCCCTGAGCGCACCTCACTTGCAAACCTTTTTTCACCCTTGAAAAATGGTGAGAGTAATGGTTCCTCTGTGGAGGCCAGGGCTGAGGCCACGGCACTGTGGGTTGTCCAGCTGCTCGGCGGGGGAGGGGGGAGGAAGAAGTGTGGAAGGGCAGTAGTGGTAGGGGATTCATTAGTGAGGGGATTAGACAGGTGCTTCTGCAGCCATAGACATGACTCCAGGATAGTATGTTGCCTCCTGGGTGCCAGGGTCAAGGATGTCATGGAACAACTGCAGGGCACTCTGAAGGGGGAGGGTGAACAGCCAGAGGCTGTTGAGACCAAAGACATAGGAAGAAAGAGAAATGAGGTTTTGCAAGCAGACTTTACAGAGTTAGGTAGGAAATTGAAAAGTAGGACTTTAAAGGTTTACAAGTTGGACGGGTTTTATTTGAACAGGAACAAGGCCAACATCCTTGCGGGGAAGTTTGCTAATGCTGTTGGGGCGGATTTAAACTAAATTGGCAGGGGGTTAGGACCCTGAAAAATAGTTCAGAGGGGAGAGAAACTGAGATGGAATTAGAAGTTAAAACGCTAGTAATGAGTCTGGAAGGCAGAGGAAACATAGGCTAGATAAGAAAGAAGTGAGTTTAGCAAGGTTAAATGGAATATATTTTAATGCAAGGAGCCTGAGGAATAAGACAGATGAGCTGAGGGTACAAATAGACACATGGGAGTGTCTATGACCGAGACTTGGCTAAAAGAAGGGCAGGATTGGTAGCTCAACATTCCTGATTATAGGGTATTCAGACAAGACAGAGAGGGAGATAGAAAGATAGAAGAGATGGGGGGGGGGATGGTGTTGGCAATATTGTTCAAGGAATCAATTTAGCAGTGAGGAAGGATGATATCTTGGAAAGATAATCAAATGAAGCCATATGGGTAGAAGTAAAAAACACAAAAGGGGCAAACATACTGTTGGGTGTATACTATAGGCCCCCAAACAGTCAGGGAGAGATAGAGGATCAAATATGTAATCAAGTTTCAGAGAAGTGTAAGAATAATAAGGCAGTAATAGTCGGGGATTTTAACTACCCAAATATTAACTGGGATAGTTTTAGTGTGCAAGGTAGGGAGGGAGCAAAATTCTTAAGTTGCATCCAGGAGAGCTTTTTTAGCCAGTACTTAGAAAGCTCAACAAGGGAGGGGGCAGTTCTGGAAGGTGTATCAGTCGGGGAGCATTTTGGAGATAGTGACCATAACTCAGTTAGATTTAAAATAGTTATGAAAAAGGATAAGATTGAGAGGGAATAAAGGTTGTGTGACAACCAGGAGGGAATATTAGAAAGTAATACCAGAGTGCACAGAATGCTTGGAGAAGCAATTGGACTAAAATAGAGAATAGTAAGCTAATAGACAAAGTCAGACTAAGGGAGCAAGTAATGAAGTCTAAATCAGGGTCACACTGCATGTATGTTAATGCACAGAGTATAGGTGATAAAATTGGCGAGTTAAAGGTACAGATTGTCTTGTGGGGCAGACAGACACACGCAACCAGAGAGAGAGACACAGACACACCCAGAGAGAGAGAGAGAGAGAGAGACAGACACACCCAGAGAGAGAGAGAGACAGACACACCCAGAGAGAGAGAGACAGACACAGCCAGAGAGAGACAGACACAGACAGACCCAGAGAGAGAAAGAGAGAGAGAGCCAGACACAGGCACACCCAGAGAGAGAGAGCCAGACACAGACACACCCAGAGCGAGAGAGAAAGAGACAGACAGACAAGCCCAGACAGAGGGAGAGGACGGACAGACACACCCAGAAAGAGAGAAAGACACACACATACATACACACACACACACGCACAGAGAGAGACAGACACTCACACCCCCAGAGAGGGAGAGACACACACACCTCCAGTGAGAGAGAAAGAGACAGACACCCACACACCCAGAGAGACAGACAGAGAGACAAACAGAGAGAGAGACAGACAGAGAGACAGAGGCGCGGACAGAGAGATAGACAGGTGAAGAGACAGATAGAGAGAGACATAGAGAGACTGGGACAGAGAGACTTTATTTTCCAAAACAAAAACAGGATTACCTGGAAAAACTCAGCAGGTCTGGCAGCATCGGCAGAGAAGAAAAGAGTTGCTATTTTGAGTCCTCATGACCCTTCAGCAGAACTGGGTGAATCCAAGGAGAGGGGTGAAATATAAGCTGGTTTAAGGTTGGGGGGGTGGGGGTGTGGGGGGCGAGAAGTGGAAGGGGGTGGTTTGGTTGTAGGGACAAGCAAGCAGTGATAGGAGCAGATCATCAAAAGATGTCATGAACAAAAGAACACAGAGGTGTTGAAGTTGGTGATATTATCTAAACGAATGTGCTAATTAAGAATGGATGTTAGGGCACTCAAGGTATAGTTCTAGTGGGCGTGGGGGGGCATAAAAGATTTAAAAATAATGAAATAGGTGCGAAAAGAAAAATCTATATAAATTATTGGAAAAAACAAAAGGAAGGGGGTAGAAACAGAAAGGGGGTGGGGATGGAGGAGGGAGGTCAAGATCTAAAATTGTTGAATTCAATATTCAGTCCGCAAGGCTGTAAAGTGCCTAGTCGGAAGGTGAGGTGCTGTTCCTCCAGTTTATTTTACCTGGCCTCAACTTAACTTTATTTCCCTACTGCTTGTGCTTCACAATGGAATGTAAGTAGCTCCTTTTAAAAAGTACGGCCAGGATTTTCCCCTCGGTGATTTGGGGGCGGGGCACACTTGCCAAGGGGAAAATGACATCGGGAGGAACTGCCGACGTCATCCCGGTCCATTTAAGTCTTCAGGGCGGACAACAAAATCAGCTGTCCACCTGCCGACCTGTCAATGGCCAGTTAAGGCCATTGACAGGCTAATTAACCTTGTTAAAGACCCTGCCTGTCCAAGCTTAAGGCTGGTAGGCAGGCCAGGAGCCCCAGCGGGTTCCAGAATATTCATGAAACTTCATCCACTGGTGGTTTCATGTCCGTTTTTTAAAAATTTAATAAACTTTAGTTTCTTATTAACATGTGCCATCTCGTGTAACATTGTCACATGAGGGGGACATATTAATAATTTTAATATTTCTCTATTTTTTGACTTTTCTTATCTGTCAGTAAACTCCCTGAGACAGCACTTTGACAGATGGGGAATCCCTCCACCCCCTGCATAGGAAGCACGTAGTGCAGGCTGCTGGGCGGGCTTTAATTGGCCTGCCCGCTCAAAATGGCGGCGGGCCCCTTTTCGGTGGCGGGGGTCAGCTGCCCACCCATCGCCAAGCCGGTGGGGCCCGCTCGCCCACTAAGGGCAAAATTCTGCCCTATGTGTTTCTTCTAAGTGTCAGCTACCTTACGACACTCTTTACAGAAGTTTTACACCAACCAAGGATCTTGTGTATCTCCTGTGATGTTGGTGCTGCTGACAGCCTGTCTCAGGGTCCTTCTCTCTCATTCTCCTTTAAGTGCTGCTGACTGCCTGGCTCAGGGTCTTTCTCTCGCACTCTCCTCTAGGTGCTGCTGACTGCCTGTCCCAGGGTCCTCCTCTCGCACTCTCCTGTAGGTGCTGCTGACTTTTTTTTGGAAACATATACTTTATTCATAAAAGAACATCTAAAAGAACATTACAAAACATTTCAAAATGGCATTCGCAAAAAGTGCAATCATTCAACTTTTCCGCATAGATCATGAGGTGCTTCAAAACAGTCAATGAGCATTACAGACATTTCAACATGGTCATTACAGACAGCCTGATAGTGAAATGGTATTCAAATTATTGACATAAATCATGTTGTACTCTGAGGTTCTTCAATACAATTAAGATACATTTAGTATTCACTGCATACATTCATTATGAGTCATACAGCCTGAGGGATCTATACAATTTCCAGCCCTTTGGTGCACTATGGCAGGAAGGTTTTAAAGAGCGACCTTTCCCCATTGTACCTTTGCAGCGACTGCCCCAAGCTTTAGTGCATTCCACAGCACGTAGTCCTTGACCTCAGAATGTACCAGTCTGCAACACTCAGTCAGGGACAATTCTTGCACTGGAAGACCAACAAGTTCCAGGCAGACCAAAGAGCATCTTTCACTGAGTTGATGATCCACCAGTTGCAGTTGATGTTTGTCTCGGTGTGTGTCTCTAGGAACAGCCCATGGAGCACAGAGTCCTGTGTCACAGCACTGCTCGGGATAAACCTCGACAAAAACCACTGCATCTCTCTCCATACCTTCTTTGCAAAGGCACATTCCACAAGGAAGTGAACAACAGTCTCTTCCCCACCATGGCCACCTTGAGGGCTACGTGCAGAGGGGATGAGACTCCTGGCATGCAGGAAGCATCTCACGGGGATGGCCTTTCTCACTACCAGCCAAGCTACATTTTGGTGCTTGGTGGAAAGGTCTGGCTACGAGGCATTCTGTCAAATGACTTTAACAGTCTGCTCGGGGAACCATCGGACAGGATCCACCATCTCCTTTTCCCACAGAGCCTCTAGGACATTATGTGCTGCTGACTGCCTGTCCTAGGGTCTTTTTCTCATACTCTCCTCTAGTTGCTGCTGACTGCCTGTCCCAGGGTCCTCTTCTCACACTCTCCTCTTGGTGCTGCTGACTACCTGTCCCAAGTTTTCCTCTTGAATTTCTTTCTAAAAGATTTGATAAAGATACATCTTGAAAGACTCCTACAAAAGTAAAGTCAATGATTGAATAAGGTGTGAGCCTACATTAGTTACTGGCTAGGGAAGAAATGTGCAGTGGAGAAATATCTCTATTCTTGGTACATAGATATGACTTAAGATCACCAATTGGGGTGGGTGGGGAATAATGGACTCAGATTTGCAGCCAAGATGTTAAGGGCACTTAACGCTATTGCTGTCAGACCTGCTGAGTTTTTCCAGGTATTTTTATTTTTGTTTTTGTTTTGGATATCCAGCATCCACAGCTTTTTGCTTTTATCTTAGTGTTTAATTGACTGCCACTTCTCTTCAAGGAATGCCTTTCTTGAAGAAGTATTGCTCTTCTCTCCAACAGGATTTCCGCCTCTCTCTTTTGCCTTGTTCAGCTCTACTTGTCCCAACCCCCCTTAAACAAGCTTATATTTCACCTCTCTTCTATTTTTCCTTAGTTCTGTTGAAGAGTCATACGGACTCAAAACGTTAGCTGTATACCTCTCCGCAGATGCTGTCAGACCTGCTGAGTTTTTCCAGGTATTTTTATTTTTGTTTTTGTTTTGGATTTCCAGCATCCACAGTTCTTTGCTTTTATCTCAGTGTTTAATTGACTGCCACTTCTCATCAAGGAATGCCTACCTTGAAGAAGTATTGCTCTTCTTTCTGACAGGATTTTCTACTCTCTCTTTTGCCTTGTTCAGCTCTACTTGTCCCACCCTCCCTTAAATCAGCTTATATTTCACCTCTCTTCTATTTTTCCTTAGTTCTGTTGAAGAGTCATACAAACTCGAAACGATAACTCTATTCCTTTCCAGATGCTGTCAGAACTACTGAGTTTTTCCAGCTATTTTTATTTTTGTTTTTGTTTTGGATTTTCACTTAACACTAATTTTGCCCAGGCTGATCAGCGGCAAATTAAGTTAAATTCAAGGTATTTCAGGAAAGTAAAAGTAGACAAATGTGATCTGTCAGTCACACAGAACATACCAAGGAGGATGTTTGAAAGAAGCCCTGGGGTGTCAGTGACCCATAACTTAGCAGGTCGAAATAGTGTGAGACGATAGTAAACAGAGCGAATAGGTTACTGGCTTTTCAAAGTCATTGTCAAGGGATACATATTGGATGACTGATGCTCTACCACCAGTTCGCCACCCAGGGATAAAGGTTATAATTATTATCTGCTGCCTGGTCTCAACCGTACTTTCTGGGAACCTGTTCCAGTTCCTGTCACCCTCTCAGCAAAGAAATACTGCCTAAATTCGCCTTTCACAATTGTAAGTTACAATCTGTCTTCAAGAAACAGCTGTTGCAATGGAATGATGGCAGGGATTGTATTATAGATGAATGAAATCAAATGAACTGTAAAGTCCTTCTTTATCTCATCTTATTTTGTGAGATATGTTGGCTGAATCTGAATGTGCAGTGTGACTATAAGTTTACTTTTCAAGTAACATTATTACAACAACCTTGTTTTGCATCTTGAGTGCTTCCGCACTGATAAATTTAAGAACTGTTGAATTTTAAGGCAGAAATTCAAATTAGATAGGCTACAATCTAAATCACCTATTCATGTAAGAATACAGCCAAATAGTAGAGATATTAAATAATTGCTTTGAGAAACTGAGAATTGTTTTATTGAATTTCAGGGATTGCCAATGAAAGACAGGATTTCAGAAGTAAAAACTACAGTCCATGTGATCTTTGATGGGAATAGCTCACAGGTAATGTTTCTTCAGTATAAGTGTCTTTTCAGTGCAATGGTAATCTTAAATTGGAACATTTCAGTTTCATGTTTAAATAGCTTAAGCCAATTGTGCAGGTGGCAACAATTGAGTGCAATAGTGGGGCTGTGTGCAGCAACTGCACTTCAAATCTTCAGTTCAGTAGTTCCTCAGAATCAAGGATGACTCTGGTTTGATGGGCTTTGTGATGGCTGATAAGCCATATGCGCATGCTGTAGACTTTGCCACATCCAAGGAAGGTGGTGCTTGAAGGTTTGGATAGATGAGTTGTTGGGAGATTTGTGCGCTATCTCTGATGCCTTGACTTTGCCTCTGCATGTTCCCATCAAAGTCTCTTGATGTGTTCACTACCTTCTCGAATGAAGTTCCTCCATTTTGGTTGGTCACAAACCAGGGTCTCCCATGAGATGGTGGTGACGTTTGACCTCTTCAGGGATGCTTTGAGGCCATCTCTAAATCTTTCTTCTACCTTCCTGGGAGTCTCCTGCCATTACCGAGTAGAGCAGTTGCTTCAGGAGGCTGGTGTTAGCCATACGAATGAGATGTCCTGACTAGTAGAGCTAGTTTTAAGAGATTAGAGCCTCAATGCTGGGCATGTTGGCTTGAGAGAGGGTGCTGCCTTATTGGGAAGCAATGCAAGAGCGCACCCATTTGCCTGTTCTTGTAATTATAAACTGAATGCTAAGTAATCCCAGGAAGTAACAGTTCCAGTGTAGGCCTTGAATACCTGTCACCTTGAAGTGTCTCCATTGTCTGCTCTAGCCCACATTCATTACCTGTGTGATTGAGCTTCCATTATTGTTCCAGCGCAGCTTGTGTCACTTTAAAGACTATTTTTCTACTATGCCAATTTTGTCCTTAGTCATTTAATGTCTGCAACAGCATCTAAGGTAGGGCACTCTGCTTTGAGAATGAATTAATTGAATTTCTGCAAAAATAAATTACATGAGACATGCCCTGTTCCCGCATCTTGGTCAAAAGGCAGCAGGTGACAAGAATATGTCAGTGTGCATACGAGAGTATGCAGGTCTTGGTTGCAATGTTGCATGACATTTGATGATCCAACCAATGTAAAAAATGTAGGGTGCTTAAAGTTTGCATCCAGTAACTAAGGCAGTATTCTCTGCCTTTCATTGTAGAGCATCATCTTCTCTGTACATCATCCGCCTTGGGCCTCGTCTCACACTGCTTCCTTCTTCACATGCAGGCAAATGATATTCTGCTCATTTTCTTCCCATTAGACCTGCATACGCCAGATGTCTCGCATGTTAATCCTGCCTGACATTCACCATCGCACATTGACTTGCAACTTCGCTTGCCCACATGGTCACGCGCCTGAAGGAAGCTTATTTTTAGAATAGGCAAGATGAAGATAATAGGGAGCTAAGTATAAAGAGGTGACTCAACAGGAACATGTGAGCTTTCCTCTTTTGTAGAGAATGCTTTTGAATTCTAGGAAAGGATCTCTTTCATGAGAATGGAACTGGTAAATCCGAAGGATGTTTCCCCATGCAGGTTTGTTCAAATGGGGATAAGAAGTTTCTGCCAAATATTGGATTTTAGATATTGGGGCTTTGGAAATGCACTATTACCATCTTCCTTCCGACCATCAGACCGGCTTTAAAAAAGATTTTTTTAAAAAACTTGCTGGAAAACTACAAATCTGCCTGAAGGCCAGAAGCAGCAGTTCCCGCTTGCAGCAACCATCAATGAAACTGACAGTTCCAATTTTTCTTTGCAAACCAGCCAACCATGATGCTGCCCAATGGTCTTTCCTGTTCTCAGCAACTGTCAGATTTTTTTTAAAAATCTGTTAAGTGTCCATTAAAATTGATAGTTGCTGAGAGTGGGAACTGACAGCAGGGCAGTGATTGCAAGGGCAACAGGTATGGGAAATACAGAGTTGCTCCTCCAATCACAGATTCTCCCTCTCCCACACTGACTGCTCCAGCTCCTCCAATCACAGATTCCCTCTCCCCCGATCTCGCTGCTCCTCCAGAGACAGGATCTGTGATTGGAGGAGCTGAACCATTTATCCTTGGTGGTTCCGCTGGTCATCTTTCAGGAGACTTTCAGCTGCACTGAATGATTTGTAATGACATCTTCTGGGAAGTTGAGGAGAAGAAGCAGAAAATGAAAGAACAGGATGTAGTCTCTGCTGGTAAGGATACCGGGAGCTGTCACTCAGTCCCGAGCCAGGCTGGACAGTGCTGGTGTCTGTGTCTGTAGAACCAGCCACTCCCAAAGAGGTAGAGGGGACTAATTTTTGCGCTCTTTCACGTACATGCGCAAAAGAGCGCACTCCCGACTCAGGGAAATCCCCCCCACCGGCCCCATCTGCACACGGAGTGCTCAGTGCTTCTGGATGTGTGTTATGCTGGGCGGGCCTTAATTGGCCCTCCCACGTAAAATGGCGACATGGACCCAATCTGGGGTGCTGATCGAGTCCACACCCTCCCGCGCCCGCCCCCACACAACCCCTCCGACAGGAGGAAAATTCTCTCCCTAGTGTCTAGGAGGCGTGGATTTCCGGGAGGTTTTGCAGTATTTAAATCAGGGCCTGATTCATTTTTTTTAATTGGTTTCCCAGCTGAAACTAGTTGTCTATTGGGCATGTAGATAGCTGAGGAAAGGAGTCACAGTGAATTGGACATTGCTGGGAGGAGTGTGGAAATTGGACTTTTTTTATTCATTCATGGGATGTGGGCATCACTGGCTAGGCCAGCATTTATTGTCCATCCCTAATTGCTCTTGAGAAGATGGTGATGAGCTGCCTTCTTGAACTGCTGCAGTGCCTGTGATGTAGGTATATCCACAGTGCTGTTAGAGAGGGAGTTCCAGGATTTTGACCCAGTGAAAGTGAAGGAACGGCGATATATTTCCATGTCAGGATGGTGAGCGGCTTAAAGGGGAACTTTCAGGTAGTGGTGTTCCCATGTATCTGCTGCAGTTGTCCTTTTAAATGATAGTGTTCATAGGTTTGGAAGGTGCGTTAGATCTAAGGAGCCTTAGTGAGTTCCTGCAGTACATCTTATAGATGGTACACACTGCTGCTACTATGCGTCGGTGGTGGAGGGAGTGAATGTTTGTGGATGCGGTGCCAATCAAGTGGGCTGCTTTGTCCTGAATGACGTCAAGCTTCTTGAGTGTTGTTGGAGAGTATTGCTTTCCACAGAATTCCTAGCCTCCGACCTGTGATGGTAATGCCATTGAATGTTTAGATTCTCTCTTTTTGGAGATGGTCATTGCCTGGCACTTGTGTGGTGCGAATGTTACTTGCCACTTGTCAGCCCAAATCTGGCTATTATCCAGGACTTGCTGCTTTTGGATATGGGCTGTTTCAGTATCTCAGGATCACAAGTGGTGCCGAACACTGTGCAATCATCAGCGAACATCCCCATTTCTGACCTAATGATGGAAGGAAGGTCATTGATGAAGCAGCTGCAAATGGTTGGGCCTAGAGCTTCTGGAGTGAGGTGGAAGTTAGACATATTAGGAAGCGGGAGACATAAGAAATTGAGAGGTGGGGGAATTGAACAACAGACATTGCTGGGGGTTGGGGCTATTGGTGGCTGGTGGGCAACTTGGACTTCACAGGTTGGCAGCTGGCAAGTTAGATATTAGACATGTGGGGGTGTTGCATGGCCGATTAGTGTGAAATTAGGTTGAGGACAGCATAGGCTTGCATGTGATGGCCCCTGTGACTAAGTAGCCTGCTGATAATCATTGTCTAAGCTTACATGTAACGAATAATTATTTTGACCAAAAAACTGGAGGGTTGTTGGTGGTGTGGAACAATGCTCTTACATGAGTCAGTACCTTTAGAAGGGGAGTAAAGGAGGAGGTTTCATTGACAGAACCATTTAGCACAATGCAATTTATCTCTATTTTTCAAAGCACGAACATAATTTCAAACATTGTTTTCAAATACATTTTTGGTTTTAAATGTTATCTCTAGTTTTAACATCTTAACTGTCCCTATGTTATATAAGATTTAAAGGGTAAAATCGGGTAGGCTGCATTTATAAGCCACTTAAAGTTGTGTCAAATTTTATTATCATAAATATATCACTTTTCAGGGGAACCAATAGCTTTTTCTGGAGAGTTTAAATTATGCTTGCTTTTATACATTTTATTAAATGTTTGGGGTGAGGGAGTGTGAGTGTATGGTGTAGGGAAAGGGGTTGTTTACAATGGGCAGAATTTTGCCGTCGGCGAGCAGGTGGTGGGACCTGCTCGCTGATGCGTAAAATGATGTGGGATGACATTGGGGGGTACCCCTGACGTCATCCTGCCCCATTTAAATTTTCAGGAAGGCGGGGGCACAGCCAAATCTGCTGTGCGCCCGGTGACCTGTCAATGGCCAATTGAGGCCATTGACAGGATCATTTAAACAATTAAAGGACCTGCCCATCCAACCTGAAGGTTGGCGGGCAGGCCAGGAGCCCCGGCGGCATATAGAAAAAACATGAAACCTCATCCACCGCAGGTTTTCAAAAGTTTAATAAAGTTTTAGTGTAATTTATGAACAGGTCGCATCTCATGTGACATTGTCACATGAGGGGGACATGTTAAGGATTTTCTTTTCTATTTTTAATATTTTTAAAAGTGTCAGCAATCTCCCTGAGGCAGCACTTTGCCTCAGGGAGATGTGTGCTCTTTAGTGCGCACGCGCAAAAGAGCGCACTGTCGCTTTTGGGGAATCCCCCCGTCCGCACAGGAAGCGCATAGCGCTTCTCGCTGGATGTCATGCTAGGTGGGCCATAAAATGGCGGTGGGGCCCGCTTCTCCGGCAGGGATCGGCTCCACCCACCCGACAGGCAGAAAACTCTGCCCAATGTGTGTTTTGGGTTGTGAAGAGAAGTGGGGTTTTGGTGAATCTTCTGTCACCAGGGAACATGGAGAGCTTGACTGAAACCTACATGAGTGTATAGAATAATAACATTTTTACAAAGAACACAGATGTTTACATTTATAAAAAAACAAAATACTGCAGATGCTGGAAATCTGAAATAAAAAATAGAAAATGCTGGAAAAACTCAGCAGGTCTGTGGAGAGAGAAAAACAGAATTAACCTTTTGAGTCCGTATGACTTTATGTTGATCTATACTACTTGACCTTATATATAATTATATACTGAATGTTAATATGCTGCTTCATTGCAGTTTTTGCAGGCATCTGTGGTCATGTAAATTTTCAAAAGTTTTTTATAGATCCTTTCATGGGATGTGAACTTTGTTGGCAAGGCCAGCTTCTGTTGCACATCCCTAATTGCCCTTGAGAAGGTGGTGGTGAGTTCAAATGGAGTCACATTGAAAAATAGTTTGCAAAGCACCTGCCATTGTCCTTTGCTTCACTTCACATGTACATAATCCAGCAGTAGCTAGAGTAAATGTTGTACCCTTAGACACTGAAGCTGGGGAATTAATAATGGGAAATAAAGAAAAGGCAGAGTACGGTAAAATTTTTGTTATCGAGCATGCTCCAGGAATGGGTGGTGCCAGTTAATAAAAAATTGGTGGGGGCGGGGTCATTAGGTTAATTAATAAGTCAGGCTGGTCAAAACTTTAGAAAATCTAAAAGATCTAAAAATGCTGGATCTGCCTTTCACAACACTGACTACAATTCCACAAAGAAATTGGAACCTGCAAAGAACTGATGCATAACAAGAACTTTGAATTCTCAGGCTAGCAGACGAGTTGACTGCACTGTTAATGTACTATATTGAGAGCCAATGATAAAATATTAACACTGCTACATTTCACTGCAGTCAAAACCTCATTGCTTAATATCAAGAGCTTCATATTCACAATGGAGAAGATTTTGTTACTTTCCGTCCATCTCAGGACAAACTAATAAGATTGTGCATTGCATTAGTTATCCTGCCTTATCAGTATGATCTTAATTGGGCTCCTACTTTACTTGAGAAGACTGTTCAGTTAAAAACATCAAGAAAGTACCCCTCTGACACTCCAAGTTCCCTGCTCCTTGTGCTCCAGTGTTAATTGTTGTTTCAGCTAACACGTCTTACATAATACATTCCCAAAATCTGTCTTGGATCTTTCCTTCTTTAAAAGAGGTTAAAAAACCTCTTGAAAACTCAATCTCCTTGGCTACACTTTCAACCTACAGCTGCATTTTTATTTAACCCTGCTTCCCTTCTGCTTGGTGTCACCTTTCTGAAAAGCTCCCTGAGGCTCTGTTCATTGTGTGTGGAGCAAGAAGGACTACCTGTGCCTCTACCATTAGTTTGGCTAGCTGTACCAAGGTGATTTGACAACATCTGAAATCTTCAGGTTCCGCATAATTTCTGAATAGCTTCTGGTTCGTAAAGTGATGATCTGCATAGGGGGATTCAGAAATTCTGGTTAATAGAGTATCCCTGTTCGTACAGTGTACGATAACACAAAGTTGACTCTATTTTGCATCTATCTTCATGGTAGAAAGCACAAGAAGCATCCTAATGATAGTGGGAATTCAAGGGGAAAAAGTGGGGCAGAACTTGAAATAATCACTGACACTAGGAAAAAAGAGCTAGGAATACAAATGGGACTAAAGGCCGCTGCTCCCATTTCTTATGTTCTTATGTTAAGTTTTGAACTACGGCCCCTAGTCAGCAGAACTGTTTCCCTGAATATCTGGAAAATTTAGACCAAATGAGCCCTTGAACCTCTAAATTCCAGAGAATGCAATCCAGGTTTGTATAACATCTCCTCATAATTTAACACTGTATCATTCTGGTTATCATACACTACTCCCCTACAAGTGTGGTGCCCAGAATTCCATACAGTAGTCAAGATGTGTTTAGCGAGAGCTTTGTACAACAGTGGTGTAACTTCTCCCCTGTTGCATTCTGGTCCTCAAGATATAAAGGCCAGAATTTCATTTGCCTTTCAGTACCTATATCTACACACTTGAAACCCCATATCTCTTTTCACAATTTAGAAAGCAGAGTGCTGCACTGTGAACAGAAGAAAATGGAATTGGAAGAGCAGGATAGGATGTATCTTTGGCAACTACCGACGAAACCTGAGATTTGGCTAATTGGGGCCTAGTCTTTAAAGTAAGAATACTTACTGAGCGTGAGACATTATTGGAGTCTTTTGAGGAGTGACTTCTATATTCGAACATTTTATAGGAAGAGTGTTGGAGTCAGATACTTGCATGTGTGGGGTATTGCAAGGATTAAAAGTAATACAATTCACTTTTTGAGTGACCAGCAACTCCAGAAACACTTTGTGCCATCCTTAATGCCAGAGGCCATTATGCTCAGAGTGAAACAATTGTTAGGAACTAGATATAGTTTTAAGTAAGTTGTCTGAGTAGTTGTGGGTGTTGGAAACAAGATATAGTTTTCGGTTTAATTGATTTTTTTACTTTTTTGTGGATTAGGAAAGGTGAAGCATGGGTCTAGTTTCATTGTTTTTTTATTCATTAAAGGGATGTGGGCTTCGCTGGCTAGGCCAGCATTTATTTTCCATCCCTTGTTGCCCTTGTGGTGGTGAGCTGCCCTCCTGAACCGCTGGAGTCCATGTGGTGTACGTGCACCCACAGCGCTGTTAGAAAGAGAGTTCCAGGATTTTGGCTTGCGGTAGTGAACAAATGGCAATATATTTCCAAGTCAGGACAGTGAGTAGCCTGGAGGGAACTTCCAGGTAGTGCTGTTCCTATGTATCTGCTGCTCTTGTCCTTCTAAATGGTAGTGGTTGTGGTTTTGGAAGGTGCCATCTAAGGAGTCTTGGTGAATTCCTGCGGTGCATCTTGTAGATGGTGCACACTGCTGTTACTGTGCGTCAGTGGTGCAGGGCGTGAATGTTTATGGATGTGGTGCCAATCAAGCGGGCTTCTTTGCCCTGGATGGTGTCAAGCTTCTTGAGTGTTGTTGGAGACGCATTCACCCAGGCAAGTGGAGATTATTCCATCACATCCTGGCTTATGCCTTGTAGATGGTGGGGCAGGCTTTGTGGAATCAGGAGGTGAGTAACGCAATGCAGGATTCCTATCCTCTGACCCACTCTTGTAGCCACAATATTTATATGGCTAGTCCAGTTCAGTTTCTGGTCAATGTTGATCGTGGCGGATTTGGCGATAATAATACCTTTGAATGTAAAGAGATGATAGATTTCTCTTAGAACCGCAGAGCCATAGAAAAGTTACAACACGGAAGGAGGCCATTCAGCCCATCTTGTCCATGCCAGTGTTAGAGATGGTCATTGCTACGTACTTGTGTGGCACGAATGTTACTTGCCACTTGTCAGCTGAAGTCTGGATGTTGTCCGTGTCTTGCTGCATTTGAATATGGACTGTTTCAGTATCTGAGGAGTTGCGAATCGTGCTGAACATTGTGCAATCATCAGCGAACATCCCCACTTCTGACTTTATGATGGAAGGAAGGTCATTGATGAAGCAGCTAAAAATGGTTGGGCCTAGGACACTACCTCGAGGAGCTCCTGCAATGATGTCCTGGAACTGAGATGATTGGCCTGCAACAACCACAACCGTCTTCCTTTGTGCTAGGTATGACTCCAACCAGTGGAGAGTTTTCCCCCTTATTCCCATTGACTACAGTCTTGCTCCTTGATGCCACACACAGTCAAATGCTGCCTTGATGTCAAGAGCAGTCACTCTCACCTCACCTCTGGAGTCTGAACTCCAAAAGAGCTGACTCTTTTGTCCATGTTTGAACCATGGCTATAATGAGATCAGAAGCTGAGTGGCCCTGGCAGAACCGAAACTGAGCATCAGTGAGCAGGCTATTGCTAAGCAAGTGCCGCTCAATAGCACTGTTAATGACTTCTTCCATCACTTTACTGATGATCAAGAAAAGATGGGGTGTTAATTGGACGGGTTGGATTTGTTCTGCTTTCTGTGTACAGGACTTAGCTGGGCAATTGTCCACATCGCTGTGTAGATGCCAGAGTTGTAGCTGTACTGAAACAGCTTGACTAGGGGTGTGGCAAGTTCTGGAGCACAAGTCTTCAGTACATTGTCGGAATATTGTCATGGCCCAAAACCCTTACAGTTTCCTGTGCCTTCAGCCATTTGTTGATATCATGTGGAGTGAATTGAACTGGCTGAAAAATGGCATGCTGGGTACCTCTGGAGGAGGCTGAGATGGATCATCCACCTGGCATTTCTGGTTAAAGATTGTAGCAAATGCTCAGCCTCACCTTTTGCACTGATATACAGGGCTCCCCCATCATTGAGGGTGGGAATATTTGTGGAGCCTCCTCCTCCAATGAGTTGTTTAATTGTCCACAACCATTCATGGTTGGATGTGACATGACTGTGGAGCTTAGATCTGATCTGCTGGTTGTGGAATCACTTAGCTCTGTCTATCAGTTGCTGCTTATCCTGTTTGCCAAGCAAGTAGTCCTGTGTTGTAGCTTCACCAGGTTGACACCTCATTATTAGGTATGCCTGGTGCTGCTCCTGGCATGCTCTCCTGCACTCTTCATTGAAGCAGGGTTGATCTCCTGGCTTGATGGTAATGGTAGAGTGGGGGATATGCCAAACTTTGAGGTTACAGTTGTGTTCGAGTACAGTTCTGCTGCTGCTGATGCCCCACAGCGCCTCGTGGATGCCCAGTCTTGAGTTGCTAGATCTGTTTGAAATTTATCCCATTTAGCATGGTGGTCGTGCCATACAACATGATAGAGGGTATCCTGAATTTGGACGCGGGACTTAATCTCCACAAAGACCGTGCGTTTTCACTCCTACTGATACTGTCATGGACAAATGCATCTGTGGGCAGGCAGGTTGGTGAGGATGAGGGGGAGGCGATAGCATAGTGGTATTGTTGCTGGACTAGTAATCCAAAGACCTATGGTAATCTGGAGACCTGGGTTCAAATCCTGCCACAGCAGATGGTGGAATTTGAATTCAATAAAAACTTGGAATTAAAAGTCAGTGTTTTAAAACTCGATGATCAGTTGTAAAAACCCATCTGGATCACTAATGTCCTTTAGGGAAGGAAATCTGTCGTCCTTACCTGAATTGGCCTACATGTGACTCCAGGCCCACAGCAATTTGGTCAACTCTTACAATGCCCTCAGAAATGGCCTAGCAAGCCACTCAGTTGTATCAAACTGCTATAAAGTATCAAAAAAGGAATGAAACCAGATGGACCACCCAGCAGCGATCACAGAATCACACAGTGCAGAAGAGGCCCTTTGGCCCATCAAGTCTGCACTGACACGTGAGAAACACCTGACTTAGGTGGCCCATAGCCTTGAATGCTATGACGTACCAAGTGCTCATCCAGGTACTTTTTAAAGGATGTGAGGCAACCTACCTCCACCACCCTCCCAGGCAGTGCATTCCAGACTGTCACCACCCTCTGGATAAAAATGTTTTTCCTCACATTCCCCCTAAACCTCCTGCCCCTCGCCTTGAATTTATGTACCCCCGTAACTGACCCTTCAACTAAGGCGAACAGCTGCTCCCTATCCACCCTGTCCATGCCCCTCATAATCTTGTACACCTCCATCAGTCTTCTCTGCTCCAACGAAAACAACCCAAGTCTATCCAACCTCTCTTCATAACTTAAATTTTCATCCCAGGCAACATCCTGGTGAATCTCCTCTGCACCCCCTCCAGTGCAATCACCTCCTTCCTATAATGTGGCAACCAGAACTGCACACAGTACTCCTGCGGTGGCCCCACCTAAGTTCTATAAATGACCTCCTTACTTTTGTAATCCATGCCTCAATTGATAAAGGCAAGTGTCCCATATGCCTTTTTCACCACCCCACTAACATGCCCCTCCGCCTTCAGAGATCTATGGACACACACGCCAAGGTCACTTTGTTCCTCTGAACTTCCTTGTGCCATCTGCCACTTATCTGCCCATTTGACCATCCCATCTATACCGTCCTGTAGCCCAAGACACTCAACCTCATTGTTAACCACCCGTCCAATCTTTGTGTCATCCACAAACTTACTAACCCTACCCCGCACATAGTCATCTCTGTTGTTTATATAAATGACAAATAATAGGGGACCCAGCACAGATCCCTTTGGTATGCCACTGGACACTGGCTTCCAGTCATAATGCATCCTTCTGCCATCACCCTCTGTCTCCTACAACTAAACCAATTTTGAATCCACCTTATCAAATTACCCTGTATCCCATGTTGCATTTGCTTTCTTTATAAGGTCCCATTTGGGACCTTGTCAAAGACTTTGCTGATATCCATATAAACTACATCAACTACACACCTGGTCACCTCCTCAAAAATTTCAGTCAAATTTGTTAGGCATGACCTCCCTCTGACAAAGCCATGCTGACTACCCCTGATCAAACTTTACCTCTCCAAGTAGAGATAGATTCTCTCCTTCAGAATTTTCTCCAATAGTTTCCCTACCACTGACGTGACACTCACTGGCCTGTAGTTCCCTGGCTTATCTCTACAACCCTCCTTAAATAGCGGAACCATATTAGCTGTTCTTCAGTCCTCTGGCACCTCTTCCGTGGCCAGAGAGGAATTACAAATTTGGGTCAGAGCCCCTGCGATCTCCTCCTTTGCCTCCCTCAGCAGCCTGGGACACAAATCATCTGGACCTGGAGGGTTGTCCACTTTTAAGCCTGCCAACAACTTCAATACCTTGTCACTCCCTATATCAATTTGTTCAAGAACCTCGCAGTCTCTCTCCCCGAGTTCCATACCTTCCTCATTATCTTAGGTGAAGAAGGATGTGAAGTATTCATTCAACACTCTACCAATGTCCTTTGGCTCCAGCCATAGATTGCCCCCTTGGCCCCTAATGGGCCCTACTGTTTCCCTGGTTATCCTCTTCCCATTGATATACTTATAGAATATCTTGGGATTTGTCCTACTTTTACCAGCCACAGCTTTCTGATATCCCCCCTTTGCTCTCCTAATTGCTTTCTTAATCTCCATCCTGCACTTTCTGTACTTTACTGATGCCTCTGCTGATTTGCTTCCCTTGTACCTGCTAAAAGCCTCTCTTTTCCTTCTCATTGTATCGTGAATATCTCTGGTCATCCATGGTTCTCTGGGCTTGTTACTCCTTCCTATCACACTAGAGGGAACATGTTGAGCCTGTACCCTCCCCATTTCCTTTATGACCCCCCCGCCCCCAACTGCTCCTCTGTAGATTTCCCCACAAGCAGCTGTTCCGAGTCTACCTTGGCCAGATCCTGCCTTATTTTACTAAAATCCACTCTTCCTTAATCCAAAACATGTTTTTGCAACTTGTTTATTTCTTTGTCTATAACTTTGTACTATCTTGTGGTCACTATCACTAAAATGCTCCCCCACCACCACCTCAGCCACCTGTCCGGCTTCATTCACCAGAATTAGGTCCAGCACTGCACCGTCGCTTGTTGGACCCTCTACATATTGACCTAAAAAGTTCTCCTGTGCACATTTTAAGAAATCCACTCCATCCAAGTCCTTAACACTATGTCTATCCCAATTAATGTTGGGAAAGTTGAAATCAGCTCAAATAATTACCCTATTGTTATTGTTTTTACACCCCTCTGCAAATTATGCAGATATTTGCTCCTCATTTTCCCGCTGACTATCAAGGGGTCTATAATAAACACCTAACAATGTGGCTGCCCCTTTTTTATTCCTAACCTCCACCCACAAAGCTTCATTCAATGCCCCCTCCAAGATATCATCTCTCCTCACTGCAGTAACTGACTCCTTAACTAATAATGCAATGCCTCCTCCTCTTTACCTCCCCTGAAGAGTCCACATCCCGGAATGTTGAGCTTCCAATCCTGCCCCTCCCTCAACCAGGTCTCAGTGATGGTGATCTGGGCACTGGAAATGACAATGGCAATCTCAGTTCTGTCCATCCTGCAAGTCCTCCTTACTAACAGCTGGGGAGCTCGTGCCAACATTTGGAGAGCTGTCTCACAGACTAGTCAAGCAACAGGCTGACATAGTCATTCCTACGGAATCATATCTTACAGATAATGTCCCAGACACCACCATCATCATCCCTGAGTATGTCTTGTCCCACTGGCAGGACAGACTCAGCAGAGGTGGCAGCACAGTGGTATACATTTAGGAGGGAGTCCACAACATCGTTCCAGACCCCATGAAGTCTCATGGCATCAGGTCAAACATGGGCAAGGAAACTTCTTGCTGATTACCACGTACCACTCTCCCTCAGCTGGTGAATCAGTGCTCCTCCATGTTGAACATCACTTGAAGGAAGCACTGAGGGTGGCAAGGACACAGAGTGTAATCTAGGCGGAGGACTTCAATGTCCATCACCAAGAGTAGCTCGGTAGCACCACTACTGACTGAGCAGGCTAAATGACATAGCTGCTAGACTGGGTCCGTGGCAGATGGTGAGAGGACCAACAAGAGGGAAAAACATACTTGACCTCATCCTCACCAACCTGCCAGTTACCACCCTACTCTCGATCGTCAGTAAAGTAATGGAAGGGGTGATCAACAGTGTTATTAAGCAGCACTGGCTTAGCAATAACCTGCTCACTGACGCCCAGTTTGAGTTCCGCCAGATCGATTCAGCTTCTGACCTCCTTACAGCCATGGTTCAAACATGGACAAAAGAGCTGAACTCCCGATGTGAGGTGAAAGTGACTGCCCTTGACATCAGTGCCACATTTGACCGAGTGTGGCATCAAGGGGCCCTAGCAAAACTGGATTCAGTGGGAACAAGGCCCACCTATTTCCATTATTTTTAAATCTATACCTTTTATGCCCTGTTAGTCTTATTTCACCCCACCCCCACTAGAACTGTACCTTGCGTGCCCTGCCATCCATTCTTAATTAGCACATTCTTTTAGATAATATCACCACCTTCAACACCTCTTTGTTCTTTTGTCTGTGACATCTTTTGATTATCTGCTCCTATCACCGCTTGCTTATCACTACAACCACCCCCCCCGCTTCTCTTTCCCCCCCTCCCCCCACCCCACCACCACCACCACCTTAAACCAGCTTATATTTCACCCCTCTCCTATTCTTACTCAGTTCTGTTGAAGGGTCATGAGGACTCGAAACGTCAACTTTGTTCTTCTCCGCTGATGCTGCCAGACCTGCTGAGTTTTTCCAGGTAGTTCTGTTTTTGTGTTGGGGAAAACTTTCCACTGGTTGGAGTCATATTAGCACAAAGAAAGGTGTTTGTGGTTCTTGGACGTCAGTTATCTCAGCTCCACAACATTACTGCAGGAGTTCCTCAGGGTAGTGTCCTTGGCCCAACCATCTTCAGCTGCTTCATCAATGACCTTGCTTCCATCATAATGTCAGAAGTGGGAATGTTCGCTGCTGTTTGCACAATGTTCAGCACCATTAGCGATTCCTCAGATACCAAAGCAGTCCATGCCCAAATGAGGAGGGACCTGGATAATATCCAGGCTTGGGCTGACAAGTGGCAAGTAACATTCGCACCACACTAGTGTCAGGCAATAACTATTTCCAACAAGAGAGAATCCAGCCATTGCCCCCTGATGTTCAATGGCATTACCATCACTGAATCCCCCACTCTCAACATCCTGGGGGTTACTATTGACCATAAACTGAACTGGACTAGCCATATAAATACAGTAGCTACAAGAGCAGGTCAGAGGCTAGGAATCCTGCGATAAGTAACTCACCTCCTGAGTCCCCAAATCCTGTCCACCATCCACAAGGCACAAGTTAGGAGTGTGATGGAGTACTCCCCACTTGCCTGGATGAGTGCACTCCCACAACACTGAAGAAGCTTGACACCATCCAGGACAAAGCAGCCCACTTGATTGGCACCACATCCACAAACATTCACTCCCTCCACCACTGATGCACAGTAGCAGCAGTGTGTACCATCTACAAGATGCACTGCAGTAATTCACCTAGGCTCCTTTGACGGCACCTTCCAAACTCCTGACCGCTACCATCTAGAAGGACAGGGGCCGCAGATAGATGGGAATACCACCAAGTAACTCACCATCGTGACTTTGAAAAACGTCGCCGTTCCTTCACTGTCACTGGATCAAAATCCTGAAACTCCATTCCTAAGAGGACTGTGGGTGTACATACAATACATGTCCTGCAGCGGTTCAAGAAGGCAGCTCACCACCACCTTCTCAGGGGCAACTAGGGATTGGCAATAATTGCTGACCCAGCCAGCGAAGCCCACATCCTTTGAATGAATAAAAAAAGTATGTTTTTCCCTCTTGGTTCTGTCACCACCTGCTGCAGACCCAGCCTAGCAGCTCTGTCCTTTAGGACTCGGCCAGCAGTGATGCTACCGAGTCACTCTTGGTAATATATTTTGAAGTCCCCCACCCTGAGTACATTCTGCACCCTTGCCCCCCTCAGTGCCTCATCCAAATGTGTTTAACATAGAGGAGCACTGATTCATCAGCTGAGGCGGAGCGGTACATGGTAATTAGCAAGAATTTCCCTCGTCTATGTTTGACCTGATGCCATGAGACTTCATGGGGTCCAAAGTCGAGGTTGAGGACTCCCAGGACAACTCCCTCCCGACTGTATACCACTGTGCCGCCATCTCTACTAAGTCTGTCCTGCATTGACAGGACATGCCCAGGAATGGTGATTTCTGGGACATATCTGTAAGGTATGATTCCATGAGAATGACTATGTCAGGTGGTCGCTTGACTGGTCTGCGAGACAGCTCTTCCAATTTTGGCACACGCCCCCAGATGTTAGTGAGAAGGACTTTGTGGCTTGGTACTTCTGAGTGGCTTGCTCGGCCGTTTAAGAGTCAACCACATTGCTGTGTTTGGAGTCACGTGTAGATGACAGCAGATTTCCCCTGAAGGGCATTAGTGAACCAGATGGGTTTTTATTACAACTGACAATGATTTCATGGTCAGCATTAAACTTTTAATTGCAAATTTTTATTGGGTTCAAATTTCACCATCTGCCATGGTGGGATTTGAACCCATCAGGGCATCCCTCAGTCTGTAGATGATTAGTCCAGTCACAACACCACAATGCCACTGCCTCCTCTATAGACGTTTTATGAGATGGAGCCATACATCTCATTTTTAATGAGGTCTTACAGCTCTTGAAAATGAAGAGCTGTGTTACAAGGAAGATTCGTTGCTTAGGGTAGTTAAAGCAAACACAAGGTCGAACAAACTGTGCTGTTGCCTAGCAACAGGGGCCCAGAGAGAGAGACCCATAGAGACACAGGTAGAAACAGGAAGCAGTTTTAGTTCAGTTGGTATGTGGATATCACAGGGTGAAGACAGAAACAAAACAAAGAATAAAGGTCCCAAGGCCAGGGAGTGGGATAGCAAAGAAGTCCTAAGAAGACCTTCTAGTCAAAGGAAAAGAACAGGAATCTGAAACAGATCCTGTTAAGTGAAGTTATGAGTGAGGAGCACAGGAAGAGGCTCTGAATTAACGAAACAGAGCTGCGACATGCTGACTTGGAACAAGGCGGGCTTGCAAGAAGCTAGAAGACCTGAGGAGCAGCCGTCGGTTGGTGACTCTTTACTACGGACCTTTGGAGCTGTAGTGTTCTGCTTCAGTCAAATATCTGTGTATGTGGAAGGTGAAGCTTGAGCGCATGTAGAGATACAAGGAAGTGGAACCTTGGAAAGAGAGGTTGAAGCCCTGGAGGCGGATCCTTATTGGAGATTTCTGAGTGAAAGTGTCATATAGGAAAGAATTCCAGGATGAGTTCTTTGAACATGGAAGCCCTCATGAGAAAGACAGGGGACTGAATCATCCGGTCCTATTGGTGGCAGGTGTCACGGTGAGTTTGGGGGGGAATTCAGCTTGAGGGGCAGAAATCAGTTTCACACTGGCATGAAATCACAGCAGGGTCATCTGATGGTTTCTGACACAGTGGAACGCGAATCCTGCTGGAGGCTGGCATGAACACAATTTGCATCTCGGTAATGGCTTGCAAAGTGAGACCCAACCTGAATTGTCCGCCCACGCCTGATTTACTGTTACACCAGAGGGAAAAGCGGCCGTCCAGAACATATCTGGACAACTGTGACGTGCAGAAGTCGGGCTTTCAATTAGGATAATGGACATCCGAAGAGGAGATGCTGGAGCCCTAGACCTACCGGGTCCTGGAGGAACACATGCATTGCATGCTAGATGCATCCTCATGCACATGGTTCCATCGCAAAGCAGCTCTCGGAAGATGGGAGGTCTCTTGATGTTTTGGACCTGCTTTGAAACATCACGGTCTAGGCCGTAGGTTTGCACCATCTTTCACGGTCTCTCTTGATGATTCAAGACAGCTTCTGAACATCACATTCTCGGCCACGGGCTGCTACAGATGATCGGCGAAAGAGCAGGGAGAGGAAGGTCTAGGTGTGAGTGGGAGAGGAAGGTGTGCTGGGGGAGTGAGGTTGGGAATGGGTGGGGCAAAGGTGTTTGGGGGATGGGGAAGTTAAGGTTGGAAGAGGGGGGAACAAAGCTGTTGGGGGTGAGGTTGGGTGGGATTACGAAGGTGAAAGGGAATTGAGGTTGGGAGGGGAAAGGAGGTGTGCCTGGAGGCAGGAGAGAGTACAGAGAAAGGAGGGTATTCAGGGGGAGCAGGGAGTACAGAGGGGACGGCTGGAGGGTGTAACGGGGTAGAATGCTACAAGTGGCTGGGGTGGTGCTAGGTGTAAGAGGGGAGAAAGGTGTAAGGGAGGGAGTTCGGAGGATGGAAGACGTCGGGGGGGGTGGTGGAGGGGAGGAGGGAGTTTGATGTGCAATGTTGTCCGAGGGAGAATGGAGTTTGGAGGGGAGTAGGTGTCTGGGGGAGGAGGTGGTTTGGAGAGGGGAAGGTGTCTGAGGGGAGGGGGGAGTGAAGATGGAGGAGGGAGTAAGGGGGTGGAGATGCCAAGGTAGATATGCAAGGGAGGGGTCTGTGGAGTCAATGGCTGTCTCCTGGGGAACAAATTGAAGGTGGGCATGGTAGGAGGGAATGGTGAGTGTGAATGGGGGCAGAGGGAACTGGTAGGGTGAGAGGGTGAGGATACGTCGGTACCGGTAAAAGGAGCGGCGAGGATGGTTGGTGGGGTCTCAGAGGCAGACACGGACCCTGGGTTTGGGAAGGAAGAGGTCAGGGTGGTCAGTGTGGATGGAGGTTGGATTTTCAGGAAGGTAGGGAATATGCACGTTTACCTGGACATCCTGGAATGACAAGGGTTCTAGGTGATGGGGAGGTAGAAGGTGATGCCAGGGGTTCCACAATAATGGGGGAAAGGACATCGGTGAGTGGGGGATGGGAAAGGAGGGGGAGCTAATTAAAAACTTTATCACAACCATGTGTGTCAAATCGAAAGTGAATGGAGCTTCGTGTTGGACGGGCACAGGTTCTGCATGGGGGCGCAGTCAGTGGGAGGATGGAGATGCAGATCAGCTCAGATGGACAATTGAAAGAGGACCCCAGCAGGTAGCATTGGAAATGCTTGGGACAGTGTGATGAGTGTGATGGATGAAGGCTCCGCTTGCGTCGGAGAGTGCTTGCACAAAGCTCCAAAAGCCCCTGCCAAACACACACTTCTCCCGCCAGAGTCACTCGTGGTCCGGTTACGTGCAGCTGAATTGCTAGGGATCAGGGGGTAAGGAGGGCATGCAGGGGGATGACTCATGAAGCCTGTCAATGAAGCTTAAAGACAGCATTACACATTATTCAGTTAGAGTGAATGTATTTTCAGATTATTCAGATTGACAAAATTTGTTCACCCGTGTAGCCAGTTGTGATCAGAATTTCTTAATTTTTTTAGGCTTACTGCTTGTTCTAGGTGCTGCCCTGTCATACGCAACAGGCGTGGAGACAGCCTGTGCAATGGTCAGCCCTGTTGCCTCTGACGACTTTGGTGTGCGTCCTCTGGGGAACCAAGGCCTTGAGGGCCCCAGCTTGCTTTGGTGTCCTCTTATGGGCCAGCTGTTCCCTCTGCGGTGACAGAGGACAAGCTGGAGGGGGTCACAGGCAAAGGGGACTCAGAGGGACCATGCAGCCACTGAGATTCCTGAGTGGATCATCCAGGGGTGTCCAGCCGCCGTTCTCCCTCTCTTAGGGTGTCCCCAGCCTGACTTTTTGAAGGGAAGGAACACATTGAGGGACGTCAAGGTGCCCCGTTTCCCCCTCATGTTGCCACTGCAGGAACTCACCCATGGCTACCGCGATGGTTTGCACATCTCCGCATTCTGCTGGACCAGGGGTCTCTATGATGGCCGCCATCCTTCCCCTGGAGATATCCATAAGTGCAGATATGGGCACCACTTCATCAAAGTGCAAGCAGATGCACTCCTCTGACTCATGTACCACTCCGATGAGGGCTTCCAACAGTTCTGTGCGATGTTCCCCCAGCTTCTGCTGACTCTCCACAATGATTTGTGAGGCCGAATCCAGAGGCTTGTCACCTGACTCAGCCCTCACAGTTATCCCTTCCCCAGCAGTCCTCCATGTGCCGGGTAGCTCGTCTGAACCTGCCTTCTCCTGCTGCGGACATGTATACATGCGATGACCACCAGATTGTGAACCCAATCCTGCGCTAGATCTAGGTCCCACCAAGATGTGTGCCTGTGCACTGGTAGAGGGTGTGGGTACGTGCTGAAGTGGGCCTTCCAGGCTGCTTCTTTTCAGCTCTTCAATGGAGGCTGTGTCCTCTTTGCTAGAGATGAGGACGTGGATGGAATTGGGGGACTGGCTGGCTGAGGGATTTAGTCGCTTGGCAGAGCTCCCCACGAACCAAAGTTGAGATAATTAGTGCGTGGCAGCACAGTCAAAAGCAGGAAAGAGAGCACTCACAGTTGCATTGAGAGAGGTATGATTTGGTGCTGGATCCTCATGTGGGCGTTCACTGCCGACCACACCTTCGCCACAGGCACAGTGTGCGTCCTCACCAGTCACACTCCTCAAAGTGAGTGAGGGGCCTATTGTGGGCCACTCCATCACCAGTCTGGGACCTCTCCCTGCTGTTGTGAGCCAGCTACTCCTGCATGAAAATAGATGGAGAGAATGTGAGTATGACACGTGTGACTGCCACCGTTCTTTCAACAACCCCCACTCCCTCTGCCAACAGACCCTCACCACCCAACAGTATGTCCTGTTGCTTTCCATCCACAGCTGGACGAATTGATCCTTTAGCGAAATCCCTGTATGAGTGTCCGATCCTCTGCGAAGCTCCTGCATGAAGGTCTGATCCTTTGACAAAGTCCCTGCCTGAAGGTCCAATCTTTTGGCAAAGCCCGTGCATGAAGATCCAACCCTGTGATGAAGTCACTTGATGAAGGTAAGATCCTCTGGCGAAGTCTCTGGATGAAGGTCCGATCCTCTGGCGAAGTCTCTGGATGAAGGTCCGATCCTGTGGCGAAGTCTCTGGATGATGGTCTGATCCTCTGGATGAAGGTCTGATCCTCTGGCGAAGTCCCTGGATGAAGGTAAGATCCTCTGGCGAAGTCTCTGGATGAAGGTCCGATCCTCTGGCGAAGTCTCTGGATGAAGGTCTGATCCTCTGGTGAAGTCTCTGGATGAAGGTCCAATCCTGTGGCGAAGTCTCTGGATGAAGGTTTGATCCTCTGGCGAAGTCTCTGGATGAAGGTCCGATCCTGTGGCGAAGTCTCTGGATGATGGTCTGATCCTCTGGATGAAGGTCTGATCCTCTGGCGAAGTCCCTGGATGAAGGTAAGATCCTCTGGCGAAGTCTCTGGATGAAGGTCCGATCCTCTGGCGAAGTCTCTGGATGAAGGTCTGATCCTCTGGTGAAGTCTCTGGATGAAGGTCCGATCCTCTGGCCAAGTCCCTGGATGAAGGTCTGAACCTCTGGCGAAGTCTCTGGATGAAAGTCCAATCCTCTGGCAAAGTCTCTGGATGAAGGTTTGATCCTTTGACGACATCCCTGAATGTAGTTGCTGAGTTTATCCTTACACTCTTTTTGAACAAGGGTGTAACATTTGCAATTCTCCATTTCTCACACTACCCCTGTAACTAAGGGAAATTAGAAGATTATAGCCACTACCTCCACAATTTCCATTTTACTTCCCTCCACATCCTTGGATGCAACTATTGTTATGGTTGACTTAATAACTGAGTTCAGCCTGCCTTCCCAGGAGCTCCTCTTCACCAATTTTTAGCCTATATCTCAGTTGCCACTAAGACTTTGGCAGCATCTTCTTCTTTGTTGAAGACAGATCCATAGGATCATTCCATACCTTAGCTGTGCCCTCTGCCTTCATACATAGATCCCCTTTTTGTTCTGTAATTGGTCCCACCCTTCTTCTTTCCACCCTTTTACTATTTATATGCTTATGAAAGAATTTTGGATTCTTTTTGATGCTGATTGCTGGTCTCTTCTCATTCTCTCTCTTATTCTCCAATTTCATTTCTTTTATTTTCTGTCTGAACCTTCCATATTCAGCCTGGTTCTCACTTGCATTATCAACCTGTCACATGCACCCATTTTCTGCTGCATCTTCCTCTCCATCTCTTATGTCATCCTGGGAACTCTGGTTTTGTTTCCCCTGCTTCCAGAGCATATGCGAGATACCCTAAGTTTGTTGGGAACCAGGTTCCTGACCTCTGAAGGTAGGTATTGATTCCTTAAAACTTTGTAGGTTTAAAATGTGAAATTTCTCCCATAAAGTATCGCACACAGAAAGAATAGAGACAGATGAAATAAAATACAATTACAATTTGGAATTATTTCAGTCTTTTTCGTAGCAGGCTTAGATGAATTGATGCTTTAGCTGGCGTGGAGGTCTTGTAAAAGCAGAGGATTGTCAGTAAGCTGCAAAGCTTCTTTTAGGTGAATTGTCAGGAAGTCACCTCTCAGGTGAGCTTGAAGCTGGAACAGGCTGGGGTGGAGCCCTTCCGCTTTCAAGCTATAGTTGTTTATTATCTTGGCTGTACAGTTTTCTTGAAGCTAGTTCAATAGCTTTCAGATGGTCTTTGTGATTCAGAACAGCTGCTGTTATTTTTAAAAGAAGATAACAAACATGATCACTATCCATGTGACCTGTTGCTAATACAAAGCCCTCTTCCAAATACGGTGGTGTGTTATAATGATAAACATCCTGTGTTGTGGCTTTTTTATTCCCTAAGATTTGGGACAGCCAAGGTCTTTGTGTTTGGGATGAGGAGCCATCACAATACAATGAAAGGTTGATAGAATGCATTTCATATTCATTTACCACCCATTGAATTTCAGCGTCTGTTTTGTCCATGGTGAAGCAGAAAGATGCGTTGGCTGGTATGTTGTAACCCTTTTAGTTGACAGTTCATCCTTAACAAAGGGATGTATGAATTTCACAAGTGACTATATTGTCCATATTTAATTACGTATTTGCTTGAGTTTCAGGACTGACTGGAGCGGAATATTGTCAGAAGTCACATGATATGCTGTAGTCATCTTAAAAGATTTTGTTTTAAAATCTTTTAAAAACCTTTAAAAATATAGCTTTAAATTTATCAGATATTCATGCCTGTACTGGGCATGACAAGTTAAATAATAGCAATTTACTGTTTCATAGCTTAGAGACAAAAGAAAAGGACTCAGCAGCTCTTGGAGGTAAAAAAAAAGAAAAAGGGTGGAATCATCCCAGATGAGCACTAAATGCAGTAGCGGACAGGGAGAAGGACGTTTTACCCACCAGCTGCAATGGTGGCTTTTCACACTGTATCGTCCCAATCCCACCTCGTTAACAGCCACAGGAAACATGTTGTCTCACTGACTGCTCCAGTGAAGACATGGCCCTGAAAGTCAAGAAGAGTTCAGTGACCTGTCACTGGAATGCCTTTTGGAGACCCGCCGTGATGTCCTCCACCCTGGTCTGGCTGTAGGAGGTCCAGCAATCTCACCACTCCAGCTTGAGAGACAGTGGCAATCATGGTCACTGCCAACACTGCACAGAAGAGGTTGGCCATCCAGTGCAGAAAGAGGGTGAATTATCTCATCTGGGCAGCCAGGATAAGGTAACCATCTCATCACTCTAAACTCACACAGTCACAAGCCTATCACACATTCACTGACATCTCACTATCAGATCAAGGGACATCAACACTCAATCTCTCACCCACACCCTCACATCTCCATCTGGCCTCATCTCTGGAGACTGCCTCCTCAGCCCTCACCATCTTGAGGCCACTTGCAAAGATCAACTTGTGCCCCCCCACATACCCTGGGATACCCCACTTTCTCAGTATATCACTCACCTGAAGCCTCTTTCCTTGGCTTAAGCCACTTTTCCCCCTTCCCCAAGCAAACCCTAGCCCTGCAGCTGATCTGGTAGGTAGAGACCTGGTCATGAGCCCCTCTAGAAGTGATGTGGTACTGCCTGCAAAGCCTGGCGCTGATGACCGCGAGTGCTGCAGGTAGGCAAACAAACCTTGAAGTCCCGAGCGAAGTGCAGCTTGTCAGGTGCGCGTCGCTTATGTACAGTTGTGAAACATATTAGTGCAATTGCACACTGGCGTGCATGGATGATGTAGCGTGAGAAATGATTCTGGTGAGCTGGGCTTATAATGATATGCTGGTGTATTGTGCGGCAGTGGGAAAGGTGGCCTGCCATTGACGGGCAGAGTGGATAATTGCAAACCTGTTTCACGGCATTGTGAAACCATTTTTTGGCCTTCCCGCAATATTGTCCGCTTACACCCGCTATGACTCCCGACACCAGCAGGCACGGAAAATTCCGTCCAAAGACTCAGCAGCTCCTGGAGGTGAAAAAATTTAAAAACAGCATTTCCTTTCCCCTCTGCACCAAATTCCTATTTGCATCAAATTCCCAACTTTAGCACTATGTTATTGAAGTACTCTTTCACAACCACTCTGTGCCCCACGTTTTAAATTGATGAACCAAGCAAAGGAAATAGCCTTTCCTAATTCAGGATAAAATTGCTTGTTTCCTCTTTTTCCTCTTTCCATGATTAATTAATGATATGAATATTCTTTCACCAGATATTTGCAAGGATACCTGCCTTTGGTGATACTTGAAAATCAAGGCTGATACTCCAGTGCAGTAGTGAGGGGGTGCTGCACTGTCAGAGGTGTTGGCTTTCAGATGAGACATAAAACCAAGGCTTCATCTGAGCTCTAAGATCCCCTCACACTATTTTCAAAGAAATTTAATGGAATTATCTCCCGTGTCCTGGTCATTTTCATTGCTGTTTATAGAAGTTTTCTATGTGCAAATTGGCTGCAATGTTTTCCACATTGCAACAGTGACTACACTTCAAAAAAAAACAAGTTCTCCATTGACTGTAAAACATTCTGATACATTTGGTGGTTGTGAAATGTGCTATATAAATGCAAGTCTTTCTTTTCCTTTATACATTTCGTTTGAGAAGTAAATATGTTACTGTGGATAAAATGTATGGGGGAATATGGATACACTGAAGTAAAAGTTAAATTAATTAAGAGCAAGTTATGATAAGAAAGTTATAAGGAAGACCCATTGATTTATATTACTTTCTGAAATTACAGGTCTTGGTTGCTGAAAGGCAACTTTCATCACCATGCAATAAAGAAACAGAAAATGAAAAAAACGATCACACCAAGGCAGTTTTCTTACCAGTGATGGGAAATGACCCTGAACAGGTTTCAATGTCTCGAACAAAGGCAAGCCTTCAATATTTTTTTCATTATCAATGTGGTGAGTAACTTTTGTGAAATACTGGTACTTTATAAAATCTAATCCAGTGCAACCATAGATTTGATACGAGAATAGAGAAACTAATATTTCCATTGGTGAAGAAAAGGATAAAAAGAGACTAAGGACACAAAATTCCTTTGCCCTGCACTACTCGGACTGACAACAAATGATAGCACAACTTTTGTTGGGGCCTTGTCTGACTGGCACTTCCTGTGCGATGTTTTGTGAGGGCGTAAACAGGCCCATACCTAATGTGTGCTGGAGTGCCTTAAATACCTAGCTGGTTGATGTGACACCAGGATCCTTATTTTGAGCAATGCAAGTCCTGGCAATGAGTTCCTAGATCACTCTGCAAGCAACAAGTGTTCTGTAAGATGGGCCCTGCACTCGTGTTTGGGGCAGGAGCCCAAATCGCAGGTGAGGTAATTACTGAGAACTTTTACCACCGCAAAGTGTCTAGAAATAGACTGGCATGTTTTGGAGGTTATGGTTGGTTCCTTGATTTGCCAGGTGGTGTTAATACTTTTGAGAGGGCAGAGGAATAGGTGCACTCTATATACAAGGTGGGAGGAGTGGCAACGCCTTCGCTTTTACAGCAGGAAGTTGGAGCAGAGGTTGCAATAAGGAAAGGCTCTGCCAAATTGGAACTGAATTCCTCCATGTTCATTGATAGTGATGGGAGGCTGTTTGGCAAGCAAACTGATGCACCCAGTTAATGGCCTTCTGAATGTGGCCTTCATCTGAGCATTTGTCAGAACTCATTTGTGACTTTGCCCTTTGGTTTTTTCTCATGCATTCTTGGGACGTGAGCTTCGCTGGCTGCGCCAGCATTTATTGCCCATCTCTAAGTGCCCTTGAGAAGCTGGTGGTGATCTACCTTCTTGAACCTCTGCAGTCCATGTAATGTAGGTACATCCACAGTGCTGTTGGAAGAGGGTTTCAGGATTTTGATCCAGAGACAGTGAAGGAACGGCGATATATTTCCAAGTAAGGATGATGAGTGACTTAGAGGGGAACTTCCAGGTGGTGGTGTTCCTGTCTATCTATTGCCCTTGCCCATCCACCTCGTAGTAGTCGTGTGGTTGGAAGGTGCTGTTGAAGGAGTCTTGATGAATCCCTGCAATGCATCTTGTAGATGGTATACACTGCTGCTCCTGTGCATCAGTGAGTGAATGTTTGTGGATGTGGTGCCAGTCAAGCTGGCTGCTTTGTCCTTGATGGTGTCAAGCTTCTTGAGTGTTGTGGGAGCTGCACTCATCCAGGCAGCTGGGGAGTATACCATCACACTGTGTCTCATAGATGGTGGCGCAGGATTCCTAGCCTCTGATCTGCTCTTGTAACCACAGTATTTATATGGCTAATCCAGTTCAGTTTATGGTCAATAGTAACCCCCAAGGGGCGATGGTTAGATTCTCTCTAGTTGGAGATGGTCATTACCCTGCAGTTATGTGGTGCGAATGTTACTTACCACTTGTCAGCCCAAGCCTGGATATTGTCCAGGTCTTGCTGCATTTAGACATGGACTGCTTTAGTATCTGAGGAGTCGCGAATGTTGAGCGTTGTGCAATCATCAGCGAACATCCTCACTTCTGACTTTATGATGGAAAGAAGTCACTGATGAAGCAGCTGAAGATGGTTGGACCTAGTACATTACCCTGAGGAATCCTGCAGTGATGCCCTGGAGCTGCGATGACTGACCTCCAACAACCACGACCATCTTCTTTTGTGCTAGGTATGACTCCAACCAATGGAACGTTTTCCTCTTGATTCCCCTTGACTCTAGTTTTGATAGGGCACTTTGATGCCACACTCGGTCAAATGCTGCCTTGATGCCAAGAGAAGTCACTCTCAACTCACTTCGGGAGTTCAGCTCTTTTGTCCATGTTTGAAACAAGGTTGTAATGAGGTCAGGAGCTGAGTGGCCATGGTGGAACCCAAACTGGGTGTCAGTGAGCAGGTTATTGCTAAGCAAGTGCTGCTTCATAGCACTATGGATGACCCCTTGCATTACTTTACTGGTGATTGAGAGTAGACTGATTGGGCAGTAATTGGCCAGGTTAGATTTGTCCTGCTTTTTGTGTACAGGACATTCCTGGGCAATTTCCCACATAGCCGTGTAGATGTTGTAGCTGTACTGGAACAGCTTGGCTTGTGACGTGGCAAGTTCTGGAGCACAAATCTTCAGTACTATTGCTGAAATTTTATTAGGTTCCATAGCCTTTGCAGTATCCAGTGCCTTCTGCCATTTCTTGATATTGTGTGGAGTGAATTGAATTGGCTGAAGACTGACATCTATGATGCTGGGGACCTCCGAAAGAGGCCGAGATGAATCAACCACTTGGCACTTATGCCTGAAAATTGTAGCAAATGCTTCAGCCTTATCTTTTGCACTGCTGTGCTGGGCTCCTCCATCATTGAGGATTGGGATATTTGTGGAACCTCCTCCTCCAGTGAGTTGTTTAATTGTCCACCACCTTTCATGACTGAATGTGGCAGGACTGCAGAGCTTAGATCTGATTTGTTGGTTGTGGGATTGCTTAGCTCTGCCTGTGACTTGCCGCTTATGCTGTTTGGCATGCAAGTAGCCCTGTGTTATAGCTTCACCAGGTTGTCACTTCATTTTTAGGTATGCCTCATGCTGCTCCTAGCATGTCCTCCTGCAACTCTTCATTGAACCAGGGTTGATCCCCTGGCTTGATGGTAATGGTAGAGTGGGGGATATGCTGGGCCATGAGGTTATAGATTGTGTTCAAGTACAATCCTGCTGTTGTTGATGGCCCACAGCGCCTCATGGATGCGCAGTCTTGAGTAGCTAGATCTGTTTGAAATCTATCCCATTTAGCACAGTGGTAGTGCCACACAACACAATGGAGGGTATCCTCAATGTGAAGGTGGGATTTCGTCTCCACAAAGACAGTGCAGCAGTAACTTCTACCAATACTGTTGTAGACTGATGCATCTGCAGCAGGCAGTTTGGTAGGGTGGTATGTTTTTCCCTCTTGTTGGTTCCATCACCACCTGCCGCTGGACACAATCTAGCAACACTCAGCCAACTCATTAAGCAGTGGTGCTACCAAGCCACTCAGTGATGGACATTGAAGTCCCCCAGCCAGACTACCTAGAGCTCTTGCCACCCTCAGTGCTTCCTCCAAGTGGTGTTCAACATGGAAGAGAAATGATTCATCAGCTGAGGGAGGGCTGTATGTGGTAATCCGCAGGAGGTTTCCTTGCCCATCTTTGACCTGATGCCATGAGATGTCATGGGGTCCAGAGTTGATGTTGAGGACTCCCAGGGCAACTCCTTCCCGACTGTACACCACTGTGTCGCCACCTCTGCTCGGTCTGTCCTGCTGGCGGGACAGGACATACCTAGGGATGGTGATGGTGGTGTCTGGGACGTTATCTGTAAGATGTGATTCTGTGAGGAAGACTATGTCAGGCTGTTGCTTGATTAGTTTGTGAGACAGCTGTCCCAATTTTGGCACTAGCCCCCCCGATGTTAATAAGGAGGACTTTGCAGGATCCACAGGGCGGAGTTTACCATTGTCGTTTCCGGTGCCTAGGTCGATGCCAGGTGGTCCGTCCGCTTTCATTCCTTTTTTGAGACTTTGTAGCGGTTTGATACAACTGAGTGGCTTGCTAGGCTATTTCAGAGGGCATTTTAAGAGTCAACCACATTGCTGACCAGGTAAGGACGGCAGATTTCCTTTCCTGAAGGGTATTAGTTAACTAGATGGGTTAACAGTCAATAGTTTCATGATCATCATGGTTTCATTTGCATAGACTTTTAATTCCAGATAAATTCCACCATCTGCCGTGGAGGGATTCAAACCCAGGTCCCCAGAGCATAACCCTGGGCCTCTGGATTACTAGTCCAGTGACAATACCATTATGCCATCACCTTCCCGGCGAGCTAGCAAATGACCCATCATTTACTCCTGGCCTGGATGCAGCTCACCCATGCCTGGATGACTCACTGTATACCGATTCCCAACTCTATACTTGCCTCCAAAGTGCATGCAGTGGTAGAATCTGAGCTGATGGCTCAGAATATCCGATGAAGTGACAGGGCCTCTTCACCACTGCTGTGCAGTTGCTCTCTTCCCTCCTTTTTGGTGGTGTTGTGCCTGTACAGGTGGCAAGTACGGGTGGCAGGCAGTTCTTGGGTATCTGAAAGCAGGAACTGAGAAGGGAAAGGGAAGTGTTATGGAAGGTGGATGGGGTACAAACCAAGAGGTCAATGGCTACACCATCATCAGCTTGCTCATCATACCAGAAAGCAGGGTGACGATGTGTTGGAAAATAAGAAGAACCATAAGGCAGAGGGACATGTTGTAATCCTCAATGTTTTCAGGAAGATGGCACTGTGACCTTGCCTCAGCTGGATCCATAAAACGGACAGCCATCTTCTCCGTAGAGCTCAGGAGAAGTGGGCATTCTTTTCTGCTGGTGGTTCTGCTTTGCACCCTTCTATTTTGTGCCATCTTGTTCTCCAGCAGAGAAGGCAGAATGCCACAAGTGTTTAATGCTGTGTTTGGGTGATGATCCTGCCATGACTGAAGAGCTTGGGGTATGTGGTGGCAGCAAGAGGTGGGTGTTAGCATTGTTAGGATGAGGTGGAGTATCTTGATGTTAGGCATGATACCTGAGTGCCAAGGAGTGCTGCTGTTTAAAGAATGGGGATGTAGTGCATTCAGAAACATGATAGGTTGGCGTTGTAATGGGTGGGGATATCATGGGCAGGATTTTTAGTTCGGCGGGCGCCTGCAATTGGTGGGCCTTGGAACTGCCGGCGAACGGACCTCCGACCGTGATTGGCTTCCGACTGCAATTTCCCACTGGCTGGCTAATTAACTGCCAGCAACCTTGAAAGGCACGCTGAAAGTTTCTGCAGTGGGGGCGGGAAGAGAGCGAGTCTTGAAGTCAGCGCAGGCATGGGTGTGCGTGAAATGAAAGCTCCCTAAAAGCAGAGAGCTGCCTCGGGGAGCTGAAGAATTTAAATGCAAAAAATAAAGATTTTAAAAAACGGGAAAAGTACCCACGCATCAAAATCAGTCATACACCTGATGAAAATTCTATCCATGCGTTTTTTTTATTTAATAGCGGAGGCCTCATGGATGAGGTTTCCTGAAAAATGCAAAGGCCGCCTGGCCTATTTGCCCACCCGCCAACCATAACATTAGTCGGACAACAAAAAATTTCAGTTAATTACTACTTTAATGGCATTAATAGGCCCCTTAATTGTCAGCAGTCGCGCTTCCGCCTCTCGTGCGTGCCTACCGACTGAAATATCACGTGAGTGCACAATGACATTGGGCCGCTTGCCCGGTGTCATCATGTGCTACTTCACACTTGAATGGATGGGGCACGCGCCCATCAGCTCAGTGAAAAATTCTGCTCCACGTGAAGATTCATTCCTTGACCTTGTCCATCCGTTTGAGGTTGTTAAACTTCTTGTGTCATTGATGCCAGATCCTTAATCCGAACACTGGGAATTGACCTTCCTGGCCAGCTACTCTCACTCCCATCTGAGGGTGGTCCTTGAGAGGCTCCTAGCTACCTGCCGAACCAAGGCATCTCTACTCCTGCCCACCTTCACCATGAAGGCCTCCAGCATTGGATCCTTAACCCTGAAACCCTGTCTGTGACCTGGTGTGTCAGAGAATTCTCAAACTTGTTTATGAAAAAAATACTGAGACTAGGATGCTTTGGTAGAGACTGTTTATTGCTCACCACAGAGCTTATTTCTCCACTCTAACACAATACCATCCAGTGCTGGCTGAGTCATCTTTACATACACGTGAGTATAATTAACTAATCAATACCTAACACTTGGTCACCTTATTACCTTAAACTACTGGATTTTTAACATCCATCAACAGAACCTATTAGATAGTAACATGGTGTTCCCTTTAATATCATTTAAATTTCAAAAATATTATTCATGGCGATTCCCTTTAATAGCCTGTCATTAAGAAGAGCCGGCTAACAACATCACGTGGGTTATGAACAATGTTGCTGCCACCTCCCCCCTCCGCCTGCTGAGGGACAGAGACAGCAGCAGTGTTAAGGACTAGACAACAGCATGACATTCACAAATTTAGGACAAAACAAAAGGCTCTGTATCTGAATGCACATCGAATTCAAAACAAAACAAATGAACTGACAGTGCTAATAGAAATAAATAGTATGATCTGATAGCCTTTACGGAGACATAGCTGCAGGATGGCATAGATTGGGACCTGATTATTGAAGGGTGCATGGCATTTAGGAAGGACAGGAAGCTAGGAAAAGATGGAGGGGCAGCTCTCTTAATTAAGGATGGTATTAGCACAATGGAGAGGGATGACCTAAGTTCAGGGAACCAGAATGTAGAAGCAGGTGGGTAGAGATGAGGAGTGATAAAGGTAAGATGTCACTTGTGGGAGTGGTGTACAGGCCCCCTAACAGTAACCATATGATAAGACAGGGTATAGAGGAAATTATTGTAGATGTTCAGAAAGTTACAGTGACAATCATAGAGGATTCTAATCTACATATAAATTGGTAAATCAGATAGGCAAAGGTAGCTTAGATGAGGAACTCGTTGAATGTTTTTGGGGTAGTTTCTTAGAAAGCACATTATGGCGCCAACCGTAGAGCAAGCTATACTAGTCCTAGTAAGGTGCAATAAGATAGGTTTAATTAATGACCTCACAGTGAAGGTGCCGCTAGGTCAACAGCAGTAATAAAAATGAAAGAGTTTAACATTCAGTTTGATAGAGAGAAGAGTGTGTCGAAGACTAGTATTTTAAATTTAAATAAGGTAAATTATGTGGGCATGCAAGCAGAGGTAGCTGAGGTGAACTAGAAAATTAGGTTAAGGGGTGGGTCCAAAGAGCTGCATTTAAGGGGATGAGAAAGCAAACCATCTGTGGTTAACTAAAACAGTTAAAGAGATTATCAAACTTAAAGAAAAAGCACATAAATGTGCAAAGATGGCCAGCAGTCAGAAGATTGGCAGAAAGCGAGAGAAAGCTGGTTAGAAATATAGAGACAGATATTAAGAGTTTTTTTATATATTTTAAGAATAAAGAAAAGAATTAACAAAGTGAGTGTTGGTCCTATAGACAGTGAGTCTGGGGAATTAATAATGGAAAATAAAGAGATAGCAAATGAATTGAACAGATATTTTGCATTAATCTTCACTATACAGAATACAAGTAACATCCCAGAAATTGTTGTAGATCAGGAAATGAAAGGGAGGGAGAAACTCAAGAAAATTACAGTCACCAGGGAAGTGTACTAAGCAAATTGTTGGACCTGTGGGCTAACAAGCCCTGGGTTTTGTTGGACATCATCCTAGGGTCTTAAAAGAAATGGCTAGGATGGTAGTTGATATGTTGGTTTTAATATTCTAAAATTCCCTAGGTTTGGGGAAGGCTCCATTAGATTAAAAAATAGCAAATGCAACCCCTTTATTCATAAAGGGAGGGAGAGAGAAAGCAGGGAACTACAAGCCAGTTAGCTGAACATCTGACCTAGGGAAAATGTTAGAAGCTATAATGAAAGGTGTTATAGCAGGACACTTAAAAAAGTTCAAAATAATTAGGAAGGGTCAACATGGTTTTGTGAAAAGGAAATCATGGGTAGTAACCTCCAAGCTCCCCAGCGTTGGATTTGGGTGTACTCCAAAGATGCGCTAGGAAACCCCTCTGGGTAATTCTCAGACAAGTGTTTACATGGCAATTGCCGAGAAGTGCACACTTTCTCTGGATAATTGCATTGCGCTGGGAACCATCTGAAAATGTGATTTAATTTGCAAACTTTGGATGGTTCTGCCAGGGTTAGTTTTTTTTTTCGAGGAGGTTACTAAGAAAGTAGATGAAGAAAAGGCTGTGGATGTTGTCTACATGGACTTTAATAAGGCCTTTGACAAGGTCCCCCATGGGAGGTTAGTTCAGAAGGTTCAGACACTTGGTATCCACTGGATTCGAAATTGGCTGTGTGGGAGAAGACAGAGAGTGGTAGTGGATGATTGATTCTCAGACTGGAGGTCTGTGACTAGTGGTGTGCCTCAGGGATCTGTGCTGGGACCATTGTTGTTTGTTGTCTATATCAATGATTTGGATGACAATGTGGTGAATTGGATCAGCAAGTTTGCTGATGACACTAAGATTGGAGGCGTTGTGGACAGGGAGGAAGGCTTTCAAAGCTTGCAGAGGGATCTGGACCAACTGGGAAAATGGGCCAGAAAAGGTTGTAAAGAAAGTTTTTGGCATACTGGCTTTCATAAAGCAAAGTATTGAGTATAGGAGTTGGGATGTTATGGTGAGGTTGTATAAGACATTGGTGAGGCCAACTTTAGAGTATTGTGTGCAATTCTGGTCACTTAACTACAGGAAGGATATCAGTAAGATTGAGAGAGTGCAGAGAAGATTTACTAGGATGTTGCCAGGTCTTAAGGAGATGAGTTACAGGGAAAGATTAAACAGCTTAGGACTTTATTCCTCGGAGCGTAGAAGAATGAGGGGAGATTTGATAGAAGTTTACAAAATTATGAGGGGTATAGACAGAGTAAATGCGAGTAGGCTCTTTCCGGTTAGATTAGGAGAAATAAACATGAGAGGACATGGCTTTAGAGTGAAAGGGGAAAGGTTTAGGGGGAACATTAGGAGGAACTTCTTCACTCAGAGAGTGGTGAGAGTGTGGAACGAGCTACCATCTGATGTGGTAAATGGGGGCTCACTCTTAAGTTTTACGAATAAATTGGATGGATACATGGATGGGAAAGGTCTGGAGGGTTATGGACTAGGTGCAGGTCAATGGGACTAGCGGAATAATATTTTGGCACCGACTGGAAGGGCCGAATGGCTTGTTTTCTGTGCTGTAGTGTTCTATGGTTCTAATAGTTACCCAGAAAAAGTTAGAAGAATTAAAACCTCCGGGCGGGGGGTGGGAAGGGAGCTGAGGGGGTCGGACATCAGGAGGGGGTGGAGCCAGCCGGACATTTGGGGGGGCTGTTGGGTCGGACATCGGGAGGGGGTGGGCGGGATCAGACACGGTGGGTGGGGGGGTCGGACATCAGGAGGGGGTGGAGTGGACCATACATTCAGGGGGCTGTTGGGTCGGACATTGGGAGGAGGTGGGGGTATAGGACATTGCGACAGGGTGAGGGAAGGGGTCAGACATCGGAGGGGGGTGGTCTGGGGGCAGTCAGACATTGGGAGGGGGTGCAGCAAATTATAACCTCTTCTAACTTCTGGGTAACTACTGTAAAGACCCAGACAGATCCTCCCAGGGGATGCCCCCCACAACCACCATCCCCAGGAGACTCCCTCAACCCTGATTAACAACCCCCACAGTTTTGCCCCCACCATGTGATTTCCCCCACCCGCATTAGACTCCACCCCCAACCCCCCCTACTCCGCCCCTCGGGCCTGACCTGAACCCTACCCCATAACCATGTCCAACCTACACTCCACGAAACTGCAAATCCCTAGATTCTCCCCACCTCTTCCCAATATCTGACACCCCCAGCCCCCCACACTCCTAAATGCCTGACCCACTCCACTCCCTCCCAATGTTTGACCCACTCAGCAATGCCCCCAACCGATGTCAGAAACCCAGTCCCCCACACCCCCAAATGTGTGGCCTGCTCCATCCCCTCCTGATGCCTGACCCCACCCCCCCAGCACCCCCGATGTTCCACCCTTTCACCCCCTGCACACAGGAATGTCTGGCCCACTGCACACCCCTCCCAAAGTCTAACTGCACCCCCCAGCCACACCCCTGATGTCCAATCTCCAACCCTGAATGTCTGACCCTGCCACACAACCCACCACCACCCCCCCCACCAGCCTGCTGCATCCCCTCCCGATGTTTGACTTCACCCACACCATCCCTGATGTCCAAGCTCCCTCCGCCCATCCCAGTCCTACCTTCGAACACCTCTACCCCAAAATCGCTTTCACTTATCTTAGGCACTTACCTTCTCCCGGGCCTGTCAATTTCAATGGGACTTTTAAACTTACATGCTTTGCAGCAGCTGGTGCTGTAAAAAAGGGGGCGTGCCCTCCTTCAATTTGACGGTGCTGGACTTCGACCCTGGACTTTTGAGACAGCTGCGCTACTTAGATCGCACCCGGCCTGAGTCGGAAGATCGGGTGAGAGAGGCACGGAAGAAATTTGGTGTAAGTAAGTGGGCTCAGAGTGGCAATCCGACACTGATTGCCACTCCAAGGGAGTTGTGGTCCCATGTTTAACCAATTCATTGGAGTTCTTTGAAGAAGTAACACATGCTGTGGGTAAAGGGAAATTGGTGTATGTACTGTATTTAGATTTCCAGAAGACATTTGATGAAGTGCCACATCAAAGGTTATTGTGAAAAATAAAAACTCATGGTGTAGGGGATAACATATTGGCATAGATAGAAAATTGGCTAGCTAACTGGAAACAGAGAGTAGGCATAATGGGTCATTTTCTGTTTGGCAAGGTGTAATGAGTGGTGTGCCACAGGGATCAGTGCTGGGCCCTCAACTTTTCACAATGTATGTATATGATTTGGATGAAGGGACCAAAGGTTTGGTTGTTAAATTGGCTGATGACACAGAGCTAGGTAGGAAAGTAAGATATGAAGAGGACATAAGGAGGCTACAAAGGGATATAGATAGGTTAAGTGAGTGGGTGAAGATCTGGCAAAAGGTGTAGAATGGATTTGAACCCTGGCCCCCACAGTATTACCCTGGTTTTCTGGCATACTAGTCCAGTGACAATACCACAATGCCATCGCCTCCCCTGTACTAAACTAATACCTGGAATGGGCAGGTTGCCTTAGAGGAAAGATTACGCAGGTTAGGCTTGTATCCACTGGAGCTTAGAAGATTAAGAACCGACTTATAAGATATAAGATCCTGAGGGATCTTGACAAGGTGGATGTGAAGTAGCTGTTTCCTCTTTAGAACTAAGGGTCACTGTTTAAAAATAAGGGGTCGCCCATTTAAGACCGAATAAGGGGTCGCCGATTTAGGAGGAGAAATTTTTTTCTCTCAGAAGGTTGTGAGTCTTTGGAACTCTCTTCCTCAAAGCTGTTTGAAGTAGAGTTGGTGAATATTTTCAAGGCAGAGGTAGATAGATTCTTGATAAGGGGGTAAAAGGTTATGGGAGTTAGGTGGGAATGTGGAGTTGATCTTGCAATCAGATCAGCCATGATCTTTTTAAATGGTGGAGCAAGCATGAGAGGCCAAGTGGCCTACTCCTGCCCCTACTGTATATGTTTGTATGTTCTTATGAAAGGGCCACCATTGAGCAGACGATGTGCCTCTTAAAGATGAAGTTTAGATGTTTGGACTGCTCAGAAGGAGCGCCTGAATATTCCCCACAGAGAGTGTCCCGGATCATCATTGTCTGCTGCATCCTGCACCACCTCACGCAAGAAAGTGGGTATGGGAGGGGATGCGATGATGTAGTGGTATTGTCACTAGACTAGTAACTCAGAGAAAAATAAAAATACCTGGAAAAACTCAGCAGGGTTTTTCCAGGTATTTTTTATTTTTATTTTGGATTTCCAGCATCCGCAGTTTTTTGCTTTTATCTTAGTAATCCAGAGACCCAGGCTAATGCTCTGGGGACCCGGAGGAGGAATTTGAATTCAATAGAAATCTGGAATTAAAAGTCTAATGATGACCATGAAACTATTGTCGATTGTCGTAAAAACCCATATGGCTCACTAATGCCCTTTAGGCCTACATGTGATTCCAGCAATGTGGTTGACTCTTACATGCCCTCTGAAATAGCCTAGTAAGCCACTCAGTCCTCCATTGTTTCAAAGAAGAAATGAAATCGATGGACCGCCCAGCATCAACCTACATGGACTGCAGTGGTTCAAGAAGGCAGCTCACCACCACCTTTTCAAGGGCAATTAGGCGTTGGCAATAAATGCTGGCCCAGCCAGTGAAGCTCATGTCCCCTGAATGATTTTTTAAAAAATGTCTTTGCAAAGGGAGACATGGAGGACTGAGCTGTCTCCTCCGCCGATCAGGACGCGGAAGGTGATGATGAAGACGAGGACCAGGATATCATGGAGGCACAGGACAAGGCTATTGCAAGGTGCAACACAACAGACAGGCCCATGACAATGTAGTAGCTAACAGTTTCCAGGCAGAGTGAGCGATCTGCCGATACTTACCCTTTAAACTTATTTTTAATCCTCCGCCTGGCTGGTAGGTCTCGGCTCTGGTTTTGGGCTACATTTTTTGACCTTGTTTTCTGATGGCTGAAAGAAATTGCAGTATTTCACGTTATCTCTGCTGCTTTTGCATATGCCATTATGTTGATAGACATACCCCTTGCGCCAAATGCGTGCATTGGTATGTGCACATCATTGCATGCTTCCGCATCCTCGGACACCTGCAAGGAAAAATTATATTTTTTCCCTTGACTCCACAAAGTCCATATGCATGACACATTGAAAGCCCCATGCAGTCTTATCTTGGCAGGGATGCACTCATGTCACCCTGACACCTGCTCCAAATGGAGTGGATACCTTGCAGACAACTCTTTCAAGAGGATCAGAAACATGGGTGGATAGGAACGAGCAACATGACTAGATCATTTGTCCCCTCTAAATTGCTTTGCCATGCATATTAATCAAAGGCTGTCCTTGTAACTAGTTGTCGATTACCCTCAGTACCCCAATCCCTTGAGATCTTTACCAGATACACATCTATAGATCTAATAGGTGAGCTTACTCAATAACAGTGCCTCCACTGTCTTATGGGGTGTTGAATTCCAACTGCTCACCACCCTCTAATTGAAGTAAATCTACAAATTTCAGTCCTAGATGGCCTATGAGACTGTGTTCCCTGATTCTGGACACCCAAGCTGATTAAACATCTTTCCTGCTTCCACCATACAGAGCCCTGTAAGAGGTCTTTATGCATCATATAGATAGCCTCTCAGTCGCAGAATCTCACAGTGCAGAAGAGGCCCTTTGGCCCATCGAGTCTGCACCGACACGTGAGAAACACCTGACCTACCTACCTAATTCCATTTACCAGCACTTGGCCCATAGCCTTGAATGTTATGACGTGCCAAGTGCTCATCCACGTACTTTTTAAAGGACGTGAGGCAACTCGCCTCCACCACCCTCCGAGGCAGTGCATTCCGGACCGTCACTACCCTCTGGGTAAAAAGTTTTTCTGAACATCCCCCCGAAACCTCTTGCCCGTCTACACTGTCCAGCATACAGGCCCATTCTCCTCACTCTCACCTTTTGGGATAATTCCCCAGTCCCTCAATTAAGTCTGGTGCAGCTTGATTGCAGCTTTATGCGAGGTCTGATCCTTCCCTAGATAAGGTGACGAACAGACCACACAATACTCCAGGTGAGGTCTCACAAATGCTGTAGTCAACTTCACCCAAACCTCTATAATCCCACACTCAATCCCTCTTGCAATTGAGGCCAACCTGCCCCCTTGCTGACCTGACTAGACCTGCATGTTAGCGGAAAATTACATTCGGATAAGGACAGCGGTGTCTGTTTGGATGCCTACACCTCTCCATTTTCTCAACATCTAGGAAAGGTTCTGGTTTTCTATTCTTCAGAACACAGTGGAGAGCCTCGTGCTTTTTACCCTCACAGTCAATCCACAGTGTTCCTTGCCACTCATGGCACCTCTTGAGGATTCTTTGCATCCTTCTCACATCTCACATCAGGAAAAAGAAGCAGCATAGGCAATAACTTAGCTGAGGCACTGCACACACAGCATTCTCAAAGTGCTCAGAACCCGGTGAGCTGTGATTAATGGATTGCATTATGTGTGCCCAAGCCACATATTCAAGATTGCTGGCCAATTCTTAGGCATCCTCGTTTTGGTATATTCAGTGATCACAATGCCGATATTGTGGGACAAGTGTCTCGAACGTAAGACAGAATCACAATCTGATGGGGGACCAAGGGGACCCTTAAATGCCCGCCCCATTTAAGCTAATAGCAAAATGAGAATCCAGGAAACTTCCAAGCAGTACAATTGAATGTACATTTACAAATGCAAAAAGGTTGTACAGTGGTTGGACACCCTTGCCACCTATATGCCTTCAATATTTATTTATCTTCCTTTATCTACTGCTATGCCTAGTTGCAGCCCAGCAACCACAGTTGAGGTGGAGGCACCCTGCTGTTTGCTATGCCCTGTTGAATGCGATGACTTGGGTGGGCATCCTTTGGTGGCCCGAGGCCTAGAGGGCCCCGGCCTGTTAAGGCACTCCTGTACAGGTACAGGTGCGCCCTCCTCGGCCTGACCTGCTGGATGCAACTGGGTCAGTGGTAGAAGGGAGGTTGAGTGGCAGGGAGGGTGCCCTGGGATGAAGCCCTGGGGTGCCTGGCTGGAGCTCCTCCTCTCTGTCAGTGTGCGACTCCTTGAGGTCCAGTGCAAAATCGCATGTGGCCAGCTGTCCCACTCCCGCGTGGAAGACAGTCTCATTTCTGCTCCTGCCACCCAATTTATACTCTAGAACAGTAGATTCACCCAAAGTATGTAGTGTCTGCATCAGGATGTGATTTTAGCGTCTCAGTGCCACTGTCAAGTGCAGCTCTTTCTTTGCAATATCTAAACATCAGGCTCAGTGTTGAAATTTAGAGTAGTTTCAAATTTTTACTATTTGATGAATTGATTAAAATTAATGTTTTATGCTTTTGTTTTAATTTCAGCCACTTGCACCATATAAACAGAAGACATCAGAAGTATCAATGATTGTAACTGGTACAGAAATGCTGGCTGCAAAGAGTGCTTGTATGCCAACTATAGTGAATTGTAAGTTCAGTACTACATTTTATTGGCAATCATTTGAAAAGTAATGTTTTGAAAGTTCTTGCTGCTTGAAAATTAAGAAGGAGAAACACAAAAAAATCATGTTTAAAATTCTGGGTGAAGTAGTCTTTATTGTTTCAGCAGTAAACAAAAACTGGAATGTTGGAAACGCACACAGGTCAGTTAGCATTAGAACAGACAAGTTAACACTTTAAAGAACATGACAGGAGATTTTAGTAATGTGGGATGGATGTGTGAGTGTGTCAAGCGGCCGTACACCTGGAAGTGGGGACACTTTATTGGAATACCACCTGCTCTCATGCTGAGCTTTATCTCTTCACAGATTCTTGGACTCCTTCCAATTGGCCAACCTTTGATATTTCTGCTTCAGAACTAGAATAGAACACCCAGCCCACAGCCCTCAGCTATTTGCAAGTCTTTCTGTGCCTTGTCTATGCTTCAATATCATTTATCCTATCCCCAGAAGGAAAAAAAAAACAGTTCGGACCAGTATTCTTATTTCCCAGTTTTTACTGTTTTTTTCCTTCTGGGTCAGTTCAAGTAGTTATCACTTAAACCATTTACACATCTTATATTTCGCTCTTCAGCACTAGGAAAATCATTCTATATCTCCTCATCTTTGTTATATGTATTAAATTCTTCTTTTACTTGTATTGATTTAATGCCTTTACGACACTTCACAGAATGCTTAGCAAATAGAATTTTGACACAGGACCAATAAAATAAGGACCAAAATCCTGGTCAAAGAGCCTGATTTTTAAGGAGCTGCCATTAGGAAGGAAATTGAGATAGCAAGGCTTAAGGAGGGAATTAAAGGGCTTAGGACTTTGGCACCTGAAGGTATGACCACCAGTGGTGGAATGATTGAATCAGAGATGCAAGAGAGCACAAAGGGACAATTTGGGGTGCTGTTTAAAATGTGGAAGTAGCAATTGCCTAAGACGAAGATGGGCTATTTAGACAATGTCAAAGGGGCAAAAAGGGAAACTCTAGGCTAGAACGGCAGCTGAGTTCCATGTCTAAAATCAATGATCCAATGAGTAGGATTGCAAATGAAATGCCAATTCGCAATGGTATTACATTTCCTCTTAATATTCACAGTGAAGACCTTACCCCAGTCCCTGTAACTGAGAACAGACATTTATTTCTCAGTATTACTGCTTCCTGAATATACCATTGGATTCGTCCAAGACATGAGTGAGCAGAATCACAATTTTGCATTCTTGTTAAGACCGAAAATAACAGCGCTGTGTCAGTGAATGAGTAGCACTGTCTCAGCCAGTGAATGAGCAACTCTGGCACTGAGTGAGTAGTAGAATACCGTGAATGAGTAGCACTGTGTCAGTCTTGAGTAGCACCGTGTCAGTGAATGAACAGAACTGTCAGTGAATGAGTAGCACTGTGTCAGCCAATAAGCAGCACTGTCTCAGTCAATAAGCAGCACTGTGTCAGTCTTGAGGAGCACCATGTGAGTGAATGAGTAGAACTGTGTCAGTGAATGAGCGGCATGGTGCTAGTGAATGAGCAAAACTGTGTCTGAGAATGAGCAGCACTGTGTCAGTGAATGAGCAGATCTGTGTCAGTCAATGAGCAGCGCTGCGTCAGTCAATGAGCAGCACTATCTCAGTGAATGAGCAGCACTGGGTCAGTGAACAAGCAACACTGTGTCAGTGAACGAGCAGCACTGAGTCAGTGAATGAGAAGCACTGTGTCAGTGAATGAGCAGCACATTATCAGTGAATGAGCAGCACTATTAGTGAATGAACAGCAATGTGTCCGTGAATGAGAAGCACTGTGTCAGTGAATGTGCAGCACTGTGTCAGCAATTGAGCAGCACTGTGTCAGTGAAAGTGGAGCACTGTGTCAGTCATTGAGCAGCACTGTGTCAGTGAGTGAGCAGCATTGTCCGTCTTCAATAGCACTGTGTCAGTGAATGGACAGCGTGTGTCAATGAATGAGCAGCGCTCTGCCAGTGAATGAACAGTACTGTACCAGCGAAGGAGCAACAATGTGTCAGTGAATGAGAATTGTAGTTTCAGTGAATGTGGAGCGATGGGTCAGCCATTGATCAACACTGTGACAGTGAATGAGCAGCACTGTGCCAGTGTATGAGCAGCACTGTGTCAGTGAATGAGTAGCACTGAGTCAATCATTGAGCTGCACTATGTCAGACGTTGAGGAGCGCTATGTCTGTCATTGAGCAACATTGTGTCAGTGAATGAGCATCACTGTGTCAGCCATTGAGCAGCACTGTGTCAGTGAATGAGCATCACTGTGTCATCCATTGAGCAGCACTGTGTCAGTGAATGAGCAGCACGGTGCCAGTGAATGAGCAGCGTAGGTTCAGTGAATGAGGAGCAATGTGTCAGCCTTTGAGTAGCATTGTGTTAGTGAATGAGTGGCAACGTGTCAATGATGGAGCAGCACTTTGTCAGTGGATGAGCAGCACGGTGGTAGGGAATGAACATCACTCTGTCAGCCAGTGGCAGCACTGTGCTAGCCACTGAACAGCTCAATGTCAGTGAATGAGCACCACTGTGTCAGCCATTGAGCAGTACTGTGCCAGTCATTGAGTGGTACTGTTCTGGTGAATGAGCAGCACTGTGCAAGTCATTGGGCAGCATTGTGTCAGACATTGACCAGCACTGTGTCAGTGAATGATCCTCACGGTGCCAGTGAATGAGTGCACTGTGCCAGTGAAGGAGCAACTGTGTCAGTGAATGAGCAGTGCAGTTTCAGCGAATGAGGAGCACTGTGTCAGCCATTCAGCAATACTGTGCCAGTGAATGAGCAGCACGGTATCAGTGAATTAAGCACCGTGTCAGTGAATGAGCAGTGCAGTTTCAGCGAATGAGGAGCACTGTCAGCCATTCAGCAGTACTGTGCCAGTGAATGAGCAGCACGGTATCAGTGAATTAAGCACCATGTCAGTGAATGAGCAGCACTATGTCAGTGCATGGACAGCACAGTGTCAGTGAATGAGCACCACTATGTTAGTGAATGAACAGCACTGTGTCAGTGAATGGGCAGCACAGTGTCAGTGAATGATCAGCACTGTTAGTGAATGAACAGCACTGTGTCAGTGAATGAGCAGCACGGTGGCAGGGAATGAACATCACTCTGTCAGCCAGTGGCAGCACTGTGCTAGCCACTGAACAGCTCAATGTCAGTGAATGAGCAGCACTGTGTCAGCCATTGAGCAGTACTGTGCCAGTCATTGAGTGGTACTGTTCTAGTGAATGAGCAGTTCACCGTCAGTGAATAAGCAGATCAGTGTCAGTGAATGAACAGCACTGTGTCAGCCACTGAATAGTAGTGTGTTAATGAATGAGCAGTATTGTGCCAGTGAATGAGCAGCACTGTGTCCGTGAATGAGAAGCACCGCATGAGGCTTTGAGCAGCACTGTGTCAGTGAGAGGCAGCACTGTTTCAGTGATTGAGCAGTGTCGTGTTAGTGAATGAGCAGCCACTGAGTCAGACATTGACCAGCACTGTGCTGGTCATTGAGCAACACTGTGTCAGTGAATATGCAGCACAGTGTCAGTAAATGAGGAGCACGGTCTCAGCCATTGAGCAGCACTGTGCCAGTGAACAACGATCGACTTGTCACTGAATGATGAGCACTGCATCAGGCAATGAGCAGCACATTGGCAGCGAATGAGCCTCACGGTGCCAGTGAATGAGCAGCACTGTGCCAGTTAAGGAGCAACTCTGTGTCAGTGAATGAGCAGAGCAGTTTCAGTGAATGAGGATCACTGTGTCAGCCATTGAGCTGTACTGTGCCAGTGAATGAGCGGCACGGAGTCAGTGAATGAACTGCATTGTATCATGAAATTAGCTGCCTTGTGTCAGCCATTGAGCAGCACTGTGCCAGTGAATGAGCAGCACTGAGTCAATCATTGAGCACTACTGTGTCAGTCATTGAGCAGCACCGTTTCAGTCATTGAGCAGGACTGTGACAGTGTATGAACAGTACTGTGTCAGTGAATGAGCAGCACTGTTCAGCCATTGAGCAGCACTGTACCAGTCATTGGGCAGCAACGTCCCAGTGAATGAGCAGCTCAGAATCAGTGAATGAGCAGCACTGTGCAAGTCATTGGGCAGCATTGTGTCAGACATTAACCAGCACTGTGTCAGTGAATGATCCTCACGGTGCCAGTGAATGAGTGCGCTGTGCCAGTGAAGGAGCAACTGTGTCAGTGAATGAGCAGTGCAGTTTCAGCGAATGAGGAGCACTGTGTCAGCCATTCAGCAATACTATGCCAGTGAATGAGCAGCACGGTATCAGTGAATTAAGCACCGTGTCAGTGAATGAGCAGTGCAGTTGCAGCGAATGAGGAGCACTGTGTCAGCCATTCAGCAGTACTGTGCCAGTGAATGAGCAGCCCCGTGCCAGTGAAGGAGCAACTGTATCCATGAATGAGCAGTGCAGTTTCAGTGAATGTGGAGCACTGTGTCAGCCATTCAGCAGTACTGTGCCAGTGAATGAACAGTACTGTACCAGTGAACAAGTAACACTCTGTCAGTGAATGAGCAGTGTAGTTTCAGTGAATGTGGAGTGATGGGTCAGCTATTGAGAAGCCCTGTGACAGTGAATGAGCAGCACTGTGTCAATGAATGAGTAGCGCTGAGTCAATCATTGAGCAGCACTCTGTCAGACATTGAGGAGTGCTATATCTGTCATTGAGCAACATTGTGTCAGTGAATGAACATCACTCTGTCTGCCAATGGCATCGCTGTGCCAGTCATTGAGTGGTACTGTTCCAGTGAATGAGCAGTTCACCATCAATGAATAAGCAGATCAGTGTCAGTGAATGAACAGCAATTTGTTAGCCAGTGAACAGTAGTGTGTTAATTAATGAGCAGCATTGAGCCAGTGAATGAGTAGCACCGCATGAGACTTTGAGCAGCACTGTGTCAGTGAGAGGCAGCACTGTTTCAGTGAATATGCAGCACTGTGACAGTAAATGAGGAACACTGTGTCAGCCATTGAGCATCACTGTGACAGTGAATCAGCAGCACTGTGCCAGTGAACAATGAATGCTGTATCACTGAATGATGAGCACTGCATCAGGCAATGAGCAGCACATTGGCAACAAATGAGCCTCACGGTGCCAGTGAATGAGCAGCACTGTGCCAGTTAAGGAGCAACACTGTGTCAGTGAATGAGCAGTGCAGTTTCAGTGAATGAGGAGCACTGTGTCAGCCATTGAGCAGTACTGTGCCAGTGAATGAGCGGCATGGAGTCAGTGAATGAACAGCACTGTGTTAATGAATGAGAAGCACCGCATGAGGCTTTGAGCAGGACTGTGTCAGTGAGAGGCAGCACTGTTTCAGTGAATATGCAGCACAGTGACAGTAAATGAGGAGCACTGTGTCAGCCATTGAGCAGTACTGTGCCAGTGAATGAGCGGCACGGAGACAGTGAATGAACAGCACTGTGTCATGGAATGAGCTGCCTTGTGTCAGCCATTGAGCAGCACAGCCAGTGAATGAGTGGCACTGAGTGAATCATTGAGGAGCACTGTGTCTGCCATTGAGCAACATTACGCCACTCATTGTGCAGCACAGTGCCAGTGAATGAGCAGCACTGAGTCAATCATTGAGCACTACTGAGTCAGTCATTGAGCAACACCATGTCAGTCATTGAGCAGGACTGTGACAGTGAATGAACAGTACTGTGCCACTGAATGAGCAGCACTGTTCAGCCATTGAGCAGCACTGTACCAGTCATTGGGCAGCATCATTTCAGGGAATGAGAAGCTCAGTGTCAGTGAATGAGCAGGTCAGTGTTAGTGAATGAGCAGCTCAGAATCAGTGAATGAGCAGCACTGTGCAAGTCATTGGGCAGCATTGTGTCAGACATTGACCAGCACTGTGTCAGTGAATGAGCAGCGCTGTGCCAGTGAAGGAGCAACTGTATCAATGAATGAGCAGTGTAGTTCCAGTGAATGAGGAGCACTGTGTCAGCCATTCAGCTACTAAATGGCTGACCCATTGCTCCTCATTCATTGAACCTACGCAGCTTATTCACTGGCACCGTGCTGCTCATTCACTGGCATAGTGCTGCTCATTCACTGACACAGTGCTGTCCATTCAATGCCTCATACAGTGCTCCTCATTCACTGACAAATTGTTACTCATTGACTGGCACAGTGCTGCTCATTCAATGCCTCATACAGCGCTTCTCATTCACTGACAATGCTCTTCATTCACTGACATAGTGCTGCTCATTCACTGACTCTGTGCTGCTCATTCACTGACACAGTGCTTCTCATTCACTGACGCTGAGCTGCTCATTCCCTGGAACGATGCTGCCCAATGACTGGTACGGTGCTGCTCAATGGATGAACAGTGCTGCTCATTCACTGGCAAGTACTGTTCATTTACTGTCACAGTCCTGCTCAATGACTGACACGGGGTTGCTCAATGACTGACTCAGTAGTACTCAATGATTGACTCTGTGCTGCTCATTCACTGGCACAGTAATGCTCATTCACTGTCGCAATCATGCTCAATGACTGACACGGTGCTGCTCAATGACTAACACAGTAGTGCTCAATGATTGACTCAGTGCTGCTCTTTCACTGGCACAGTGCTGCACAATGAGCGGCATAATGTTGCTCAATGGCAGACACAGTGCTCCTCAATGATTCACTCAGTGCCACTCATTCACTGGCTGTGCCAGTGAATGAGCAGCACTGTGTCAGTGAATGAGCAGCACTATGTCAGTGAATGAGCAGCACAGTGTCAGTGAATGAGCAGGACTATTTTAGTGAATGAACAGCACTATGTCAATGAATGAGAAGCACTGTGTCAGTGAATGAACAGCACAATGCCAGTCGATGAGTAACAATATGTCAGTGAATGAACAGCACTGTATGAGGCATTGAATGAACATCACTGTGTCAGTGAATGAGAAGCACTGTGTCACTGAATGAGCAGCACTATGTCAGTGAATGAGCAGCACTGTCAGTGAATGAGAAGCACTGTGCCAGTGAATGAGCAGCACTGTATCAGTGACTGAGAAGCTCTGTGTCAGTGAATGAACAGCAGTGTCAGTGAATGAGCAGCACTATATTAGTGAATGAACAGACCTGTGTCAGTGAATGAGCATCACAATATCAGTGAATGAGCAGCACTATTAGTGAATGAACAGCACTGTGTCCGTGACTGAGAAGCACTGTGTCAGTGAATGAGCAGCACTGTGTCAGTGAATGAGCAGCACTATGTCAGTGAATGGACAGCATTGTCAGTGAATGAGAAGCGCTGTATGAGGCAGTGAATGAGCAGCACTACGCCAGTCAATGAGTAACAATTTGTCAGTGAATGAGGAGCACTGTATGAGGCATTGAATGAACAGTACTGTGCCAGGGAATGAGCAGCACTGTATCAGTGAATGAGAAGCACTGTGTCAGTGAATGAACAGCAGTATCAGTGAATGAGCAGCACTATGTTAGTGAATGAACAACACTGTGTCAGTGAATGAGAAGCACTGTGTCAATGAATGAGCAGCACTGTGTCAGTGAATGAGCAGCAGTATGTTAGTGAATGAACAGCACTGTGTCAGTGGATGAGAAGCAATGTGTCAGTGAATGAACAGCACAGTATCAGTGAATGAGAAGCGCTGTGTCAGTGAATTAGCAGCGCAGTATCAGTGAATGAGCAGCACTATTAGTGAATGAACAGCACTGTGTCAGTGAATGAGAAGCACTGTGTCAGTGAATGAGCAGCAATGTGTCAGTGAATGAGCAGCACTATGTCAGTGAATGAACAGCATTGTCAGTGAATGAGAAGCGCTGTATGAGGCATTGAATGAGCAGCACTGTGCCAGTCAATGAATAACAATTTGTCAGTGAATGAGCAGCACTGTATGAGGCATTGAATGAACAGCACTATGTCAGTGAATGAGCAGCACTATGCCAGTGAATGAGCAGCATGGTGCCAGTGAATGAGCAGTGTAGGTTCAGTGAATGAGGAGCAATGTGTCAGCCATTGGGTAGCTCTGTTTTAGTGAATGATTGGCAGCGTGTCAATGATTGAGCAGCACTTTGTCAGTGAATGAGCAGCACAGTGGCGGGGAATGAACATCACTCTGTCAGCCAATGGCAGTGCCGTGCCAGTCATTGAGTGGTACTATTCCACTGAATGAGCAGTTGAACGTCAATGAATAAGCAGATCAGTGTCAGTGAATGAACAGCACTGTGTCAGCCATTGAACAGCTGTGTGTTAATGAATGAGCAGCATTGTGCCAGTGAATGAGCAGCACTGTGTTAGTGAATGAGCAGCCATTGAGTCAGCCATTGAGCAGCACTGTGCCAGTCATTGAGCAGCACTGTGTCAGTGAATATACAGCACAGTGACAGTACATGAGGAGCACTGTGTCAGCCACTGAGCAAGCACTGTGACAGTGAATCAGCCGCACTGTGCCAGTGAACAACGAGCGCTGTGTCACTGAATGATGAGCACTGCATCAGGCAATGAGCAGCACATTGGCAGCGAATGAGCCTCACGGTGCCAGTGAATGAGCAGCACTGTGCCAGTTAAGGAGCAACTCTGTGTCAGTGAATGAGCAGTGGTGTTTCAGTGAATGAGGAGCACTGTGTCAGCCATTGAGCAGTACTGTGCCAGTGAATGAACGGCACGGAGTCAGTGAATGAATAGCAGTGTGTCATGGAATGAGCTGCCTTATGTCAGCCATTGAGCAGCACAGCCAGTGAATGAGTGGCACTGAGTGAGTCATTGAGGAACACTGTGTCTGCCATTGAGCAACATTTTGCCACTTATTGTGCAGCACTGTGCCAGAGAATGAGCAGCACTGAGTCAATCATTGACCACTCTGAGTCAGTCATTGAGCAACACCGTGTCAGTCACTGAGCAGGACTGTGACAGTGAATGAACAGCACTGTTGCAGAGAATGAGCAGCACTGAGTCAGTCATTGAGCAGCACCGTGTCAGTCATTAAGCAGGTCTGTGGCAGTGAATGAGCAGTACTGTGCCAGTGAATGAGCTGCACTGAGTCAATCATTGAGCACAACTGAGTCAGTCATTGAGCATGCCCGTGTCAGTCATTGAGCAGGACTGTGACAGTGAATGAATAGTACTGTGCCAGTGAATGAGCAGCACTGTTGAGCCATTGAGCAGCACCATACCAGTCATTGGGCAGCATCGTTCCAGGGAATGAGCAGCTCAGTGCCAGTGAATGAGCAGCTCAGAATCAGTGAATGAGCAGCACTGTGCAAGTCATTGGGCAGCTTTGTGTCAGACATTGACCAGCACTGTGTCAGTGAATGAGCCTCACGGTGCCAGTGAATGAGCAGCCCCGTGCCAGTGAAGGAGCAACTGTATCAATGAATGAGCAGTGCAGTTTCAGTGAATGTGGAGCACTGTGTCAGCCATTCAGCAGTACTGTGCCAGTGAATGAACAGTACTGTACCAGTGAACAAGCAACACTCTGTCAGTGAATAAGCAGTGTAGTTTCAGTGAATGTGGAGTGATGGGTCAGCTATTGAGAAGCCCTGTGACAGTGAAGGAGCAACTGTATCAATGAATGAGCAGTGCAGTTTCAGTGAATGTGGAGCACTGTGTCAGCCATTCAGCAGTACTGTGCCAGTGAATGAACAGTACTGTACCAATGAACAAGCAACACTCTGTCAGTGAATAAGCAGTGTAGTTTCAGTGAATGTGGAGTGATGGGTCAGCTATTGAGAAGCCCTGTGACAGTGAAGGAGCAACTGTATCAATGAATGAGCAGTGCAGTTTCAGTGAATGTGGAGCACTGTGTCAGCCATTCAGCAGTACTGTGCCAGTGAATGAACAGTACTGTACCAGTGAACAAGCAACACTCTGTCAGTGAATAAGCAGTGTAGTTTCAGTGAATGTGGAGTGATGGGTCAGCTATTGAGAAGCCCTGTGACAGTGAAGGAGCAACTGTATCAATGAATGAGCAGTGCAGTTTCAGTGAATGTGGAGCACTGTGTCAGCCATTCAGCAGTACTGTGCCAGTGAATGAACAGTACTGTACCAGTGAACAAGCAACACTCTGTCAGTGAATAAGCAGTGTAGTTTCAGTGAATGTGGAGTGATGGGTCAGCTATTGAGAAGCCCTGTGACAGTGAAGGAGCAACTGTATCAATGAATGAGCAGTGCAGTTTCAGTGAATGTGGAGCACTGTGTCAGCCATTCAGCAGTACTGTGCCAGTGAATGAACAGTACTGTACCAGTGAACAAGCAACACTCTGTCAGTGAATAAGCAGTGTAGTTTCAGTGAATGTGGAGTGATGGGTCAGCTATTGAGAAGCCCTGTGACTGTGAAGGAGCAACTGTATCAATGAATGAGCAGTGCAGTTTCAGTGAATGTGGAGCACTGTGTCAGCCATTCAGCAGTACTGTGCCAGTGAATGAACAGTACTGTACCAGTGAACAAGCAACACTCTGTCAGTGAATAAGCAGTGTAGTTTCAGTGAATGTGGAGTGATGGGTCAGCTATTGAGAAGCCCTGTGACAGTGAATGAGCAGCACTGTGTCAATGAATGAGTAGCGCTGAGTCAATCATTGAGCAGCACTCTGTCAGACATTGAGGAGTGCTATATCTGTCATTGAGCAACATTGTGTCAGTGAATGAGCATCACTGTGTCAGCCATTGAGCAGCATTGTGTCAGTGAATGAGCAGGACTGTGCCAGTGAATGTGCAGCACGGTGCCAGTGAATGAGCAGCGTAGGTTCAATGAAGTCCTGCTCAATGATTGACACGGTGTGGCTCAATGACTGACTCAGTAGTGCTCAATGATTGACTCAGTGCTGCTCATTCACTGGCACTGTGCTGCACAATGAGTGGCATAATGTTGTTCAACGGCAGACACAGTGCTCCTCACTGATTCACTAAGTGCCACTCATTCACTGGCTGTGCTGCTCAATGGCTGACACAAGGCAGCTCATTCCATGACACACTGCTGTTCATTCACTGTCTCCGTGCCGCTCATTCACTGGCACAGTAATTCACAGTTCAGTGTCAGCCTTTGAGTAGGTTGATTGGCAATGTGTCAATGATTAAGCAGCCCTTTGTCAGTGAATGAGCAGCACTGTGTCAACCATTGAGCAGTACTGTTCCAGTGAATGAGCGGCATGGAGTCAGTGAATGAACAGCACTGCGTCATGGAATGAGCTGCAATGTGTCATCCATTGAGCAGCACAGCCAGTGAATGAGTGGCACTGAGTGAATCATTGAGGAGCACTGTGTCTGCCATCGAGCAACGTTATGCCACTCATTGTGCAGCACTCTGCCAGTGAATGAGCAGCACTGAGTCAATCATTGAGCCCTACTGTGTCAGTCATTGAGCAGTACCGTGTCAGTCATTTAGCAGGACTGTGGCAGTGAATGAGCAGTACTGTGCCAGTGAATGAGCAGCACTGAGTCAATCATTGAGCACAACTGAGTCAGTCATTGAGCATGCCCGTGTCAGTCATTGAGCAGGACTGTGACAGTGAATGAATAGTACTGTGCCAGTGAATGAGCAGCACTGTTGAGCCATTGAGCAGCACCGTACCAGTCATTGGGCAGCATCGTTTCAGGGAATGAGCAGCTCAGTGTCAGTGAATGAGCAGCTCAGTGTCAGTGAATGAGCAGCTCAGAATCAGTGAATGAGCAGCACTGTGCAAGTCATTGGGCAGCATTGTGTCAGACATTGACCAGCACTGTGTCAGTGAATGAGCCTCACGGTGCCAGTGAATGAGCAGCGCTGTGCCAGTGAAGGAGCAACTGTATCAGTGAATGAGCAGTGCAGTTTCAGTGAATGAGGAGCACTGTGTCAGCCATTCAACAGTACTGTGCCAGTGAATGAGCAGCACTGTATCAATGAATGAGCAGCACTGTGTCAGTGAATGAGCAGCACAGTGTCAGTTAACGTGCAGCACTATGTTAGTGAACGAACAGCACTGTGTCAGTGAATGAGAAGCACTGTGTCAATGAATGAGCGACACTGTGTCAGTGAATGAGCAGCACTATGTCAGTGAATATACAGCACTGTGTCTTTGAAAGAGCAGCACAGTGTCAGGGAATGAGAAGCACACTGCCAGTCAATGAGTTACAATGTGTCAGTGAATGAGGAGCACTCTATGAGGCATTGAATGAACACCACTGTGTCAGTGAATGAGCAGCACTGTGTCAGTGAATGAGCAGCACAATATCAGTGAATGAGCAGCACTGTTAGTGAATGAACAGCATTGTGTCCGTAAGTGAGCAGCACTGGGTCAGTGAATGAGCAGCACTGGGTCAGCGAATGAGCAGCACTATGTCAGTGAATGAACAGCATTGTCAGTGAATGAGAAGCGCCGTATGAGGCATTAGATGAGCAGCACTGCGCCAGTCAATGAGTAACAATTTGTCAGTGAATGAGGAGCACTGTATGAGGCATTGAATGAACAGTACTGTGCCAATGAATGAGCAGCACTGTATCATTGAATGAGAAGCACTGTGTCAGTGAATGAACAGCACAATGTCAGTAAATGAGCAGCACTATGTTAGTGAATGAACAGCCCTGTGTCAGTGAATGAGAAGCACTGTGTCAATCAATGAGCAGCACTGTGTCAGTGAAGGTGCAGCACAATGTCAGTAAATGAGCAGCACTATGTTAGTGAATGAACAGCCCTGTGTCAGTAAGTGAGTAGCACTGTGTCAATCAATAAGCAGCACTGTCAGTGAAGGTGCAGCACAGTGCCAGTCATTGAGTAACAATGTGTTACTGAATGAGGAGCACTGTATGAGGCATTAAATGAACAGCACTGTGTCTGTGAATGATAAGCACTGTGTCAGTGAATGACCAGCACTGTGTCGGGGAATGCGCAGCACTATGTCAGTGAATGAGCAGCACTATGTCAGTGAATGAACAGCATTGTCAGTGAATGAGATGCGCTGTATGAGGCATTGAATGAGCAGCTCTCTGCCAGTCAATGAGTAACAATTTGTCAGTGAATGAGGAGCACTGTGTCATTGAATGAGCAGCACTATGCCAGTGAATGAGCAGCATGGTGCCAGTGAATGAGCAGTGTAGGTTCAGTGAATGAGGAGCAATGTGTCAGCCATTGAGCAAGCACTGTGCCAGTGAATCAGCAGCACTGTGCCAGTGACAAACGAGCGACTTGTCACTGAATGATGAGCACTGCATCAGGCAATGAGCAGCACATTGGCAGCGAATGAGCCTCACGGTGCCAGTGAATGAGCAGCACTGTGCCAGTTAAGGAATAACTCTGTGTCAGTGAATGAGCATTGCAGTTTCAGTGAATGAGCAGCACTGTGTCAGCCATTCAGCAGTACTGTGCCAGTGAATCAGTGGCACGGAGACAATGAATGAACAGCACTGTGTCATGGAATGAGTTGCCTTGTGTCAGCCGTTGAGCAGCACAGCCAGTGAATGAGTGGCACTGAGGGAATCATTGAGGAGCACTGTGTCTGCCATTGAACAACATTATGCCACTCAGTGTGCAGCACAGTGCCAGTGAATGAGCACTACTGAGTCAGTCATTGAGCAACACCGTGTCAATCATTGAGCAGGACTGTGACAGTGAATGAACAGCACTGTGCCAGTGAATGAGCAGCACTGAGTCAATCATTGAGCACAACTGAGTCAGTCATTGAGCATGCCCGTGTCAGTCATTGAGCAGGACTGTGACAGTGAATGAATAGTACTGTGCCAGTGAATGAGCAGCACTGTTGAGCCATTGAGCAGCACCGTACCAGTCATTGGGAAGCATCGTTCCAGGGAATGAGCAGCTCATTGTCAGTGAATGGGCTGCTCAGTGTTTGTGAATGAGCAGCTCAGAATCAGTGAATGAGCAGCACTGTGCAAGTCATTGGGCAGCATTGTGTCAGACATTGACCAGCACTGTGTCAGTGAATGAGCCTCACGGTGCCAGTGAATGAGCAGCGCTGTGCCAGTGAAGGAGCAACTGTATCAATGAATGAGCAGTGCAGTTTTAGTGAATGTGGAGCACTGTGTCAGCCATTCAGCAGTACTGTGCCAGTGAATGAACAGTACTGTACCAGTGAATGAGCAACACTCTGTCAGTGAATGAGCAGTGTAGTTTCAGTGAACATGGAGTGATGGGTCAGCTATTGAGAAGCCCTGTGACAGTGAATGAGCAGCACTGTGCCAATGAATGAGCAGCTCTGTGTCAATGAATGAGTAGCGCTGAGTCAATCATTGAGCAGCACTGTGTCAGACATTGAGCAGCATTGTGCCAGTGAATGAGCAGCCCGGTGCCAGTGAATGAGCAGCGTAGGTTCAGTGAATGAGGGGCAATGTGTCAGCCTTTGAGTAGGTTGATTGGCAACGTGTCAATGATTGAGCAGCCCTTTGTCAGTGAATGAGCAGCATGGTGGCAGGGAATGAACATCACTCTGTCAGCCAATGGCAGTGCTGTGCCAGTCATTGAGTGGTACTGTTCCAGTGAATGAGCAGTTCAACGTCAATGAATAAGCAGATCAGTGTCAGTGAATGAACAGCACTGTGCCAGTTAAGGAATAACTCTGTGTCAGTGAATGAGCAGTGGAGTTTCAGTGAATGAGGAGCACTGTGTCAGCCATTGAGCAGTACTGTGCCAGTGAATGAGCGGCACGGAGTCAGTGAATGAACAGCAGTGTGTCATGGAATGAGCTGCCTTGTGTCAGCCATTGAGCAGCACAGCCAGTGAGTGAGTGGCACTGAGTGAATCATTGAGGAGCACTGTGTCTGCCATTGAGCAACATTATGCCACTCATTGTGCAGCACTGTGCCAGTGAATGAGCAGCACTGAGTCAATCATTGAGCACTACTGAGTCAGTCATTGAGCAGCACCATGTCAGTCATTGAGCAAGACTGTGACAGTAAATGAGTAGTACTGTGCCAGAGAATGAGCAGCACTGAGTCAATCATTGAGCACTACTGTGTCAGTCATTGAGCAGCACCATGTCAGTCATTGAGCAAGACTGTGACAGTAAATGAGTAGTACTGTGCCAGAGAATGAGCAGGACTGAGTCAATCATTGAGCACTACTGAGTCAGTCATTGAGCATGCCCCTGTCAGTCATTGAGCAGGACTGTGACAGTGAATGAACAGTGCTGTGCCAGTGAATGAGCAGCACTGTTCAGCATTGAGCAGCACTGTACCAGTCATTGGGCAGCATTGTGTCAGACATTGACCAGCACTGTTTCAGTGAATGAGCCTCACGGTGCCAATGAATGAGCAGCGCTGTGCCAGTGAAGGAGCAACTCTATCAGTGAATGAGCATTGCAGTTTCAGTGAACAAGGAGCACTGTGTCAGCCATTCAGCAGTACTGTGCCAGTGAATGAGCAGCACTGTATCAGTGGATGAGAAGCCCTGTTTCGGTGAATTAGCAGCACTATGTCAGTGAATGAACAGCACAGTGGCAGTGAATAAGCAGCACTCTGTTAGTGAATGAGCAGCACTGTGTCAGTGAATGAGAAGCACTGTGTCAGTTAATGATCAGCAAGGTATCAGTGAATGAACAGCACTATTAGTGAATGAGCAGCTCAGCGTCAGTGAATGAGAAGCACTGTGTCAGTGAATGAGCAGCACTGTATCAGTGAATGAGCATCACTATTTCAGTGAATGAACAGCATTGTCAGTGAATGAGAAAAGTTCTGAGACATTGAATGAGCAGCACTGTGCCAGTCAATGAGTAACAATGTGTCAGTGAATGAGGAGCACCATATGAGGCATTGAATGAACAGCAATGTGTCAATGAATGAGAAGCACTGTGTCAGTCAATGAGAAGCACTGTGTCAGTAACTGAGCTGCAGCTTCTCAGTGAATGAACAGCACTGTGTCAGTGAATGAGTAGCACTGTGTCTGTGAATGTGCAGCACTGTGACAATCAATGGGCAGCACTTGTCAGTAAATGAGCTGCACCCTCTCAGTGAACAAGCAGCCCTGTGTCAGTGAATGAGTAGCACTGTGTCAGTGAATGAGCAGCACTGTCTCAGTCAATGAGCAGCACTGTGTCATTGAATGAGCAACACTGTGCCATTGAATGAGCAGGACCGTGCCAGTGGATGAGCAACTCTTTGGCATTGAGTGAGCAATACAATATCAGTGAATGAGGAGCAGCGTATCAGCCATCGAGTAGTGCTGTGTCACAGCATGAGCAATACTGTGTCAGTGAATGAGCAGCACTGTGTCAGTGAATGAGTAGCTCTGTATCAGCGAATGTGCAGCACTTTCTCAGTCAATGAGCAACACTGTGTCAGTGAATGAGCAGCACTGTCTCAGTGAATGGGCAGCACCGTCTCAGTGAATGAACAACACTCTGTTAGCAATTGACTAGCATGGTGTCAGTGAACGAGCGCCACTCTGTCAGTGAATAAGTGGCACTATCTCAGCCATTGAGCAACGCTGTGTCAGTGCATGAGCACCTGTGTCAGTGAACGAACAGCACTGTGTCAGTAAATGGGCAGCACCGTAGCAGTGAATGAGCTGCATTTTGTCAGTGAATGAGCAGCTCTGTGGCACTGAATGAGTTGTTGAATGCCAGTGAATGAGCAGCACTTTGTGAGTCATTCAGCAGTACTGTTTCAGCCATGGGGCAGCACTGCATCAGTGAATCAGCAGCACTCTGTCAGCCATCGAGAGCACCATGTGAGTGAATGAGCAGCATTGTGTCAGTGAATGAGCAGCACTGTTTCATTGAATGAGCAGCACTGTTTCATTGAATGAGCAACACCATGTCAGTGAATGAGCAGCACCATGTCAGTGAATGAGCAGCATCGTGTCAGTGAATGAGCAGCACCGTGTCAGTGAATGAACAGCACTGTGTCAGTGAATGAGTAGCTTTGTGTCAGTGAATGAGCAGCACTTTCTCAGTGAATGGGCAGCACTGTCTCAGTCAATGAGCAGCACTGTGTCATTGAATGAGCAGCACTGTCTCAGTGAATGAACAGCACTGTCTCAGTGAATTGGGCTGCACTGTGTCAGTGAATGAGCAGCACCGTGTCAGTGAATGAGCAGCACCGTGTCAGTGAATGAGCAGCACCGTGTCAGTGAATGAGCAGCACCGTGTCAGTGAATGAGCAGCACCGTGTCAGTGAATGAGCAGCATCGTGTCAGTGAATGAGCAGCACCGTGTCAGTGAATGAGCAGCATTGTCTCAGTGAACGAGCAGCACTGTTTCATTGAATATGCAGCACTGTTTCAGACATGAAGCAGCACTGCATCAGTAAATCAGCAGCACTGCCTCCGTGAATCAGCAGCATCTGTCAGCTTTTGAGAAGCACCATGTGAATAAATGAGTAGCACCGTGTCAGCCGTTGTACACCACTGTGTCAGTGAATGATCAGAACTGTGTCAGTGATTGAACAGAATTGTGCGAGTGAACAATAAACACTGCGTCAGTGAATGAGCAGCCATATGTCAGAGAATGAGTGGCACTGTGTCACTGAATGAGCAGCCCTATGTCAGCGATTGAGCAGCAGTATGTCAGTGAACAAGTGGCACAATATGAGCCATTGAGCGCAGTTGTGTCAGTGCAATAGCACCTGGGTCAGCCATTGAGCAGCACTGCATCTGAGAATGAGCAGCACTGTGTCAGTCATTGAGCAGCATGGTGTCAGTGAGTGAGCAGCATTGTCTATCTTCAGTAGCACTGTGTCAGGGAACGGACAGCATGTGTCAGTGAATGAGCAGCGTTGTGTCAGTGAATGAACAGTACTGTACCAGTGAGCGAGCAACACTGTGTGGTGAATGAGCAGTGTAGTTTCAGTGAATGTGGAGTGATGGGTCAGCTATTGAGAAGCCCTGTGACAGTGAATGAGCAGCACTGTGCCAATGAATGAGCAGCACTGTGTCAATGAATGAGTAGCACTGAATCAATCATTGAGCAGCACTGTGTCAGACATTGAGGAGCGCTATGTCTGTCATTGAGCAATATTGTGTCAGTGAATGAGCATCACTGTGTCAGCCATTGAGCAGCACTGTGTCAGTGAATGAGCAGGACTGTGCCAGTGAATGAGCAGCACGGTGCCAGTGAATGAGCAGCGTAGGTTCAGTGAATGAGGAGCAATGTGTCAGCCTTTGAGTAGGTTGATTGGCAACATGTCAATGATTGAGCAGCACTTTGTCAGTGAATGAGCAGCACGGTGGCAGGGAATGAACATCACTCTGTCAGCCAATGGCAGTGCTGTGCCAGTCAGTGAGTGGTACTGTTCCAGTGAATGAGCAGTTCAACGTCAATGAATAAGCAGATCAGTGTCAGTGAATGAACATCACTGTGTCAGACATTGAACAACATGCGTTAATGAATGAGCAGCATTGTGCCAGTGAATGAGCAGCACTGTGTTAGTGGATGAGAAGCACTGCATGAGGCTTTGAGCAGCACTGTGTCAGTGAGAGGCAGCACTGTTTCAGTGATTGAGAGGTGCCGTGTTAGTGAATGAGCAGCCATTGAGTCAGCCATTGAGCAGCACTGTGCCAGTCATTGAGCAGCACTGTGTCAGTGAATATGCAGCACAGTGACGGTAAATGAGGAGCACTGTGTCAGCCATTGAGCAAGCACTATGACAGTGAATCAACAGCACTGTGCCAGTGAATAACGAGCGCTGTGTCACTGAATGATGAGCACTGCATCAGGCAAAGAGCAGCACATTGGCAGCGAATGAGCCTCACGGTGCCAGTGAATGAGCAGCACTGTGCCAGTTAAGGAGCAACTCTGTGTCAGTGAATGAGCAGTGGAGTTTCAGTGAATGAGGAGCACTGTGTCAACCATTGAGCATTACTGTGCCAGTGAATGAGCGGCACTGTGTCATGGAATGAGCTGCATTGTGTCAGTCATTGAGCAACACAGTCAGTGAATGAGTGGCACTGAGTGAATCATTGAGGAGCACTGTGCCTGCCATTGAGCAACATTATGCCACTCATTGTGCAGCACTGTGTCAGTGAATGAGAAGCACTGTGTCACTGAATGAGCAGCACAGTGCCAGTCAATGAGTAACAGTGTGGCAGTGAATGAGGAGCACTGTATGAGGCATTGAATGAACAGCACTGTGTCAGTGAATGAGAAGCACTGTGTCATTGAATGAGCAGCACTGTGTCAGTGAATGAGCAGCACTATGTCAGTGAATGACAAGCGCTGTATGAGGCATTGAATGAGCAGCACCGTGCCAGTCAATGAGTAACAATTTGTCAGTGAATGAGCACCCTATGAGGCATTGAATGAACAGCGCTGTGTCAGTGAATGAGCAGCATAGTGCCAGACAATGAGTAACAATTTGTCAGTGAATGAGGAGCACCGTATGAGGCATTGAATGAACAGCACTGTGTCAGTGAATGAGAAGCGCTGTTTCAGTCAATTAGAAGCACTGTGTCAGTGAATGAGCAGCACTATTAGTGAATGAACAGCACTGTGTCCGTGAATGAGAAGCACTGTGTCAGTGAATGAGCAGCACTGTGTCAGTGAATGAGCAGCACTGTGTAAGTGAATGAGAAGCACTGTGTCGGTGAATGAGCAGCACAGTATTAGTGAATGAGCAGCGCTATTAGTGAATGAACAGCATTGTGTCCGTGAATGAGAAGCAATGTGTCACTGAATGAGCAGCACTATGTCAGTGAATGAACAGCACAGTGTCAGTGAATGAGAAGCGCTGTATGAGGCATTGAATGAGCAGCACAGTGTCAGTCAATGAGTAACAATTTGTCAGTGAATGAGGAGCACCGTATGAGGCATTGAATGACAGCACTGTGTCAGTGAATGAGCAGCACTATGTCAGTGAATGAGAAGCACTGTGTCTTGAATGAGCAGCACTGTGTCAGTGATTGAGCTGCACTATGTCAGTGAATGAGAAGCGCTGTATGAGGCATTGAATGAGCAGCACAGTGCCAGTTAATGAGTAACAATTTGTCAGTGAATGAAGTGCACCGTATGAGGCATTGAATGAGCAGCACTGGTCAGTGAATGAGAAGTACTGTGTCATTGAATGAGCAGCACTGTGTCAGTGAATTAGCAGCACTATGTCAGTGAATGAGAAGCGCTGTATGAGGCGTTGAACGAGCAGCTCAGTGCCAGTCAATGAGTAACAATTTGTCAGTGAATGAGGAGCACCGTATGAGGCATTGAATGAACAGCACTGTGTCAGTGAATGAGCAGCACTGTGTCAGTGAATAAGAAGCACTGTGTCAATGAATGAGCAGCATTATGTCAGTGAATGAGAAGCACTGTATGAGACATTGAATGAGCAGCACAGTGCCAGTTAATGAGTAACAACGTGTCAGTTACTGAGGAGCAGTGTGCCAGTGAATTCCTAGCACTGCCCAATGAATGAGCAGCATAGTTTCAGCATTGAGCAGCACTGTGTCAGTAAATAAGCAGTTCAGTGTCACTGAATGAGGGTTGTTATGGCACAGCTGATGGTAAATGCTGAGTTGTTCAAATCCCGAAGGGAAACTTGAAACAACTGCCACAACTTGTTTTGCAATTTGTATTTATTTTGAGGTGCATGCCTTGAATTCAGTAGTAATAGGTCTACCAAGCCTTATAGAATTTTACAAAACTAGATTAATATTTATTAACAAGGAAAATGATTTTAAGCACATTCATATGTCTACAAATTACTACTGTAACAACTTCTAAATCCTCTACTTAATCTGACTCTTGTTAAGGCAAAGAAAGAAATATAGATAGTAAAAGACCCAGGCAAGGTGACACACAATACCCTGAACCAGTCAAATTTGAAGTGAGTTTTCTTAAGTTCAGTGCTTTGAAAACAGCAGCTTGAGGCATAGATGCAGAAAGCTTTTCACACTTGTTAGATCCTAAAACACCTACCCTAGCACACAACCTTCGCTCCTTTATACATATCCCCTTTGAATACAAATTCCCATTGTTTCACTATGTCTTCTAATAATAAAAACCTCTCATAGCACTAAGTTTTACCAGTAATCTTTGGGAAAAATAAACACATTATTTCTAAACTTCATCTGGCTAGGTGACACATTTCATTCCTCCTTTGAAACAATCTAGTCTGGTCTATTTAAAAATGCAATTGTCCTTTTTCACCCTATTTTCTAAACACCCCCTATGTTTATATTGTTTATACAAAGCCTTCAGACCAGCTGCCTTTAATCCAATTAAGTCATACACACATAGACACATATACACATATAGACACAGACACAGATACCACTATTTTACAATAAATTCCAATAACATTATTATATCTTCCTGACAGGAACACTATGTCAATCGTTGAGCAGCACTGTCAGTGCATCAACAGCATTATTTCAGTCATTGAGCAGCACTATCAGTGAATGAGCAGCACAGTGTCAGTGAATGAGGAGCACTGTGGCAGACATTGAAAAACACTGTGTCAGTGAATGAGCAGCACTCTTTCAGTCATTGAGCAGCACTGTGTCATTCATTGAGCAGAATGGTGACAGTGATTGACCCTCACAGTGCCAGTTGAATGAGCGGCACTGTGTCAGTAAATGAGCAGCACTGGGACAGTGAATGAGCAGCACTGTGTCAGTGGATGAGTAACACTGTCAGCCATTGACCAGCGCTGTTTCAGTGTATGAGTAGCGCTGTGTTACTGAATGAGGAGCACTGTATCAGCCATTGAGCTGCACTGTGCCAGAGAAAGAGCAGCATTGTGCCACCGAAGGAGCAACTCTCTGGCAGTGAATGAGCAGCACAGTGTCAGTCATTGAGTAGCACTGTGCCAGTGATTGGGCAGCACTGTTCCAGTGAATGAGCAGTTCAGTGCTAGTGAATGAGCAGCTCAGTGTTAGTGAATGAGCAGCACTGTGTCAGCCATTGAGCAGTATTGTAACAGTGAATGAACAGCACTGTGTCAGTGAATGAGCAGCACAGTGTCTGTGAATGAACAGCAGTGTGCCAGTAAATGAGTAGAACCATAGAACACTACAGCACAAAAAACAGGCCATTCGGCCCTTCTAGTCTGTGCCGAAATATTATTTCGCTAGTCCCATTGACCTGCACCTAGTCCGTAACCCTCCAGACCTCTCCCATCCATGTATCTATCCAATTTATTCTTAAAACTTAAGAGTGAGCCCCCACTTACCACGTCAGATGGTAGCTCATTCCACACTCTCACCACTCTCTGAGTGAAGAAGTTCCCCCTAATGTTTCCCCTAAACCTTTCCCCTTTCACCCTAAAGCTTCTTGTGTTTATCTCTCTTAATCTAAGCGGAAGGAGCCTACTTGCATTTACTCTGTCTATACCCCTCATAATTTTGTAAACTTCTTTTAAATCTCCCCTCATTCTTCTATGCTCCAAGGAATAAAGTCCTAACCTGTTTAATCTTTCCCTGTAACTCAACTCCTTAAGACCTGGCAACATTCTAGTAAATCTTCTCTGCACTCTCTCAATCTTACTGATATCCTTACTGTAGTTAAGCGCCAGAACTGCACACAATACTCTAAAGTTGGCCTCACCAATGTCTTATACCACCTCACCATAACATCCCAACTCCTATACTCAATACTTTGATTTATGAAGGCCAGTATGCCAAAAGCTTTCTTTACAACCCTGTCTACCTGTGACGCCACTTTCACGGAATCATGTATCTGAACTCCCAGATCCCTTTGTTCCTCCGCACTCCTCAGTGCCCTACCATTTACTGTGTATGTCCTACCTTGGTTTGGCCCTCCAAAATACAACACCTCACACTTTTCCACATTAAATTCCATCTGCCATTTTCTGGCCCATTTTTCCAGTTGGTCCAGATCCCTCTGCAAGCTTTGAAAGCCTTCCTCGCTGTCCACAACGCCTCCAATCTTAGTGTCATCAGCAAACTTGCTGATCCAATTTACTGCATTATCATCCAAATCATTGATATAGACAACAGACAACAATGGTCCCAGCACAGATCCCTGAAGCACACCACTAGTCACAGACCTCCAGTCTGAGAAGCAATCATCCACTACCACTCTCTGTCTTCTCCCACACAGCCAATTTCGAATCCAGTTTACAACCTCTCCATGGATACCAAGTGTCTGAACCTTCTGAACTAACCTCCCATGTGGGACCTTGTCAAAGGCCTTACTAAAGTCCATGTAGACAACAGCCTTTCCTTCATCTACTTTCTTGGTAACCTCCTCGAAAAACTCTACAAGGTTCGTTAAACATGACCTACCACGCACAAAGCCATGCTGACTATACTTAATCAGCCCTTGGCTGTCTAAATAATTATATATCTGATCTTTCAGAACAGCTTCCAATAATTTAACTACTACTGACATCAGTCTCACTGGCCTGTAATTACCCGGTCTACTTTTGGAGCCTTTTTTAAACAACGGAACAACATGGGCTACCCTCCAACCCTCTGGCACCTCACCCGCTAAGGACAGTTTGTCAGGGAATGAGGAGCACTGTATGAGGCATTGAATGAACAGCACTGTGTCTGTGAATGAGCAGCACTGTGCCAGTGAATGAGCAGCACAGTGTCTGTGAAGGAGTAGCGCTGTGTCAATGAATGAGCAGCACTGTGTTAATGAACGAGCAGCACTGTGTCAATGAATGAGCATCAGTGTGTCAGTGAATGAGGAGCACTGTGACAGTGAATGAGCAGCACTGTGTCAGTGAGTGAGCAGCACTGTGTCAGACTTAGAGCAGCACTGTGTCACTGAATGAGCAGCATTGTGTCAGTCATTGAGTGGCACTGTTTTAGTGAATAAGCAGCACTGTGTGAGTTATTGAACAGGACTGTGTCAGTCATTGAGCAGCATTGTGTCAATGAATGGGCAGCACTGTGTCAGCGAATGAGCAGCACTGTGTCAGTGAATGGGTAGCACAGTAGTTTATAGTTGGGAGGGAGTTGCCCTGTGGGTCATCAACATCGACTCTGGACCCCATGAAGTCTCATGGCATCAGGTCAAATGCGGGCAAGGAAACTTCCTGCAGATTACCATGTACAGCATTCCCCTCAGCTGATGAATCCGTGTTTCCTCCATTTTTAATTCAATAAAAATCTGGAATTAAAAGCCTGATAATGAGCATGAAACCATTGCCAGTTGTAAAAACCCATCTGGTTCATTAACGTCATTTTGGGAAGGAAATCTACCATCCTTACCTGGTATGGCCTACATGTGACTCCACAGCAATATGGTTGACTCTTAAATGCCCTCTAAACAAGGGCAATTAGAGATGGGCAATAAATGCTGGCCTAGCCAGTGATGCCCACATCCCATAAACGAATAAAAAAATTAAACAACTCACTAGAGAAGGAGACTCCACCAATATCCCCATCATCCGTAATGGGGGTGCCCAGCACGTCAGTGCAAAGCATAAGGCTGAAGCAATGATCTTGAGCCAGAAGTGCCGAGTCGATGATCAATCTCAGCCTCCTCCGGAGGTCCCCAGCACCACAGATGCCAGTTTTCAGCCAATTTGATTCACACCACGTGATATCAAGAAATAGCTCAAGGCACTGGATACTGAAAAGGTTATGGGCCCTAACAATATTCCGGCAATAGTACTGAACTCTTGTGCTCCAGATGCCCCTAGCCAAGTTGTTGCAATACAACTACAACACTGGCATCTACCCAGCAATGTGGGAAATTGCCCAGTTATGTCCACAAAAAGCAGGACAAATCAAACCCCGCCAATTACTGCTGCATCAGTCTACTCTCCATCATCATTAAAGTGATAAAAGCAATGCTATCAAGCGGCCCCTGCTTTGCAATAGCCTGTTCACTGATACTCAGCTCCTGACCTCATTTCAGCCTTGGTTCAAACATGGACAAAAGAACAAAACTGCAGAGGTGAGGTGAGAGTGACTTCCCTTGACATGAAGGCAAAATTTGGCTCAGTGTGGCATCAAGGAGCCTTAGCAAAACTGGAGCCAATGGGACTCAAGGGGAAAACTCTCCGCTGATTGGAGTCATACCCAGAACAAAGGGAGATGGTTGTGATTGTTGGAGGTCAGTCATCTCAGTTCCAGGATATCAATGCAGGAGTTCCTCAGGTTAGTGCCCTGGGACCAACCATCTTTAGCTGCTTTATCAATGACCTTCCTTCCAACATAAGGTCAGAAGTGGGGATGTGCCAGGCAATGACCATCACCAACAAGAGAGAATCTAACCTAATCTAAGGGTGTAATAACAGGACACATAGCAAATATTAACGGGATTAGACAAGTCAACATGGATTTATGAAGGGGAAAACATGTTTGACAAACTGACTGGAGTTTATTGAGGATGTGACTAGCAGAATAGAGAAGGGAGAAACAGAAGATGTGGTGTATTTTGATTTTCAGAAAGCTTTTGATAAAGTCCCACTTAAGAGGTTAGTGTGTAAAATTAAAGCACATGGGATTGAGGGTAATATATTGGTATGGACTGAGAATTGGTTAGCAGACAGGAAACAGAGAGTAGGAGAGTAGGGGTCATAAAAAGCCATTGGCAACCAGGATTAAGGAAAATCCCAAGGCCTTTTATACATGTGTCAAAAGCAAGAGGGTAACCAGGGAAAGGGTAGGTCCACTCAGGGAAAGAGGTGGGAATCTGTGTGTAGAGCCAGAAGAAATGGGAGATATACTAAATATGTACTTCTCATCAGTATTCACCAAAGAGAAGGACTCAGCGGTCGATTTGTCTAGGGAAGAGTGTGCAGATAGCCTGGATCATGTTGAGATCAAAAAAGAGGTGTTAGGCATCTTGAAGAATATTAAGGTGGATAAGTCCCCAGGGCCAGATGGGGTCTACCCCAGAGTACTGAGGGAGGCAAAGGAGGAGATTGCTGGGGCCTTGACAGAAATCTTTGTATCCTCACTGGCTACGGGTGAGTTCCCAGAGGACTGGAGAATTGCCAATGTTATTCCATTGTTAAAGAAGGGTAGCAGGGATAATCCAGGAAATTTCAGGCCGGTGAGCTTTACATCAGTGGTAGAGAAATTATTGGAGAAGATTCTTCATGACAGGATTTACTACCATTTGGAATCAAATGGGTGTATTAGTGAGAGGCAACATGGTTTTGTGAGGGGATGGTCGTGTCTCACTAACATGATTGAGTTTTTCGAGGAAGTGACAAAGATGATCGATGAAAGAAGGGCAGTGGATGTTATCTACATTGATTTGACAAGGTCCCTCATAGCAGACTGGTACAGAAGGATCAGAGATGAGCTGGCATGATGGATACAGAATTGGCTTGGTCATAGAAGACAGAGGGTAGCAATAGAAGGTGCTTTTCTGAATGGAGAGCTGTGACTAGTGGTGTTCCGCAGGGATCAGTGCAGGGACCTTTGCTGTTTGTAGTATACATAAATGATTTGGAGGAAAATGTAACTGGGCTAATTAGTAAGTTTGCAAACGACACTAAGGTTGAAGGAGTTGCAGATTGTGAAGAGGATTGTCAAAGGATACAACAAGATATAGATCGGTTGCAGACTTGGGCAGAGAAATGGCAGATGGAGTTTAATCCGGACAAATGCGAGGTAATGCATTTTGGACGGTCTAATATAAGTAGGAATTATACAGTAAATGGCAGAATCCTTGAGTGCATTAATGGGCAAAGGGATCTGGGTGTACAGGTCCACAGGTCTCTGAAAGTGGCAACGCAGGTGGATAAGGTAGTCAGGAAAGCATATGGCATGCTTGCCTTCATCTGCAGGGGTATTGAGTATAAAAGCTGGGAAGAGATGCTGCAGCTGTTTCGAACCTTGATTAGGCCACACTTGGAATATTGCATGCAATTCTGATCGCCACATTACCAGAAGGATATGGAGGCGTTGGAGAGGGTGCAGAGGAGGTTTACCGCCTGGCCTGGTCTGGAGGTTATCAGCTATGAGGAGAGGTTGGAGAAACTCGGATTGTTCACACTAGAGCGAAGGAGATTGAGGGGCGACTTGATAGAACTTGACAAAATTATGAGTGGCATGGACAGAATAGATAGTCAGAAGCTTTTTCCCAGGTGGAAGAGTCAATTACTAGAGGACATAGATTTAAGGTGAGAGGAGAAAACTATAGAGGAGATGTGCGGGGCAAGTTTTTTAAGCAGAGTGTCTGGATTTCGCTGCCAGAGGAGGTGGTGGAAGCATGTACAGCTATTCACAATATATACCAATGATTTGGATGAAGGAGCTAAATGTAATATTTCCAAATTTGCTGATGGCACAAAACCCAGTCGGAATGTGAATGGTGAGGAGGATGTTAAGAGGCTTCTAGCCAATCTAGACAAGTTGAGTGTTTGGGCAAATACATGGCAGATGCAATATAACATGGATAAGTGTGAAGTTATCCACTTTGGTGGGAAAAACAGAATGGCAGAGTATTATTTAAATGGTGATAGACTGGGAAATGTTGATGTATAAAAGGACCTGGGCGTCATTGTGCACCAATCATTGAAAAGAAGCATGCGGTTGCAGTACGCGGTTAAGGCCTTCATTGTGAGTGGACGTGAGTACAGGAGCAAGGTTTCTGCAGCTATACAGGGTCTTGGTGAGACCACACCTGGTGTATTGTGCGCAGTTTTGTTCTCCTTACCTAAGGAAAGATATAATTGCCATAGAGGGAGTGCAGCAAAGGTTCACCAGACTGATTCCTGAGATGGCAGGATTGTCGTACGAAGAGAGATAGGGGCGAAGAGACCTGCATTCACTGAAGTTTAGAAGAATGAGAGGAGATCTCATTGAAACGTATAAAATTCTGACTGGGCTGGATAGACTGGATACAGGGATGGTGTTTCTTCTGGCTGGGGGATCTAGAACAAGGGGTCACAGTCTCAGGATAGGTTTAGGCCATTTAGGACTGAGATGAGGAGAAACTTCTTCACTCAGAGGGTAGTGAACTGTGGAATTCTCTACCACAGAAGGCTGTGGAGGCCAAGTCACTGAATATATTTAAGAAGGAATAGATAAATTTCTAGACTCTAATGGTGACAAGGAGTATGGGGAGAGAGCAGGTGTATGAAGCTGATATAGAGGATCAGCTATGATCATATTGAATGGTGGAGCAGGCTCGAAGGGCTGAATGACCTGCTCCTGCTGCTATTTTCTATGTTTCTAACATTCGCTCTTTGACTAGCACTGGCATTACCATCACTGAATCCCCTAGACTCAACATTAACCAGAAACTGAACTGGACCAGCCACATCTGCGGGACATGAACAGGGTGGATAGGGAACAGCTGTTCCCCTTAGTTGAAGGGTCAGTCACGAGGGGACATAAGTTCAAGGTGAGGGGCAGGAGGTTTAGGGGGGATGTGAGGAAAAACCTTTTCACCCAGAAGATGATAGTCTGGAATGCACTGCCTGGGAGGGCGATGGAGGCGGATTGCCTCACATCCTTTAAAAAGTACCTGGATGAGCACTCGGCACATCATAACATTCAAGGCTATGGGCCTAGTGTTGGTAATGGGATTAGGTAGGTAGGTCAGGTGTTTCTCACATGTCGGTGCAGACTTGATGGGCTGAAGGGCCTCTTTTGCACTGTGTGATTCTGTGATATAGACACAGTGAGTATGATGGCAGGTCAGAGGCTAGGAATCACGTGATGAACAACTCACCTTCTGACTCTGCCAGCCAACACCCTGAGGGGGGCCCACATGTGGCATTGCCGTTTAGGACCCTCATTTTTTTAACTTGACTGGCCTTTCCTTTTTCCATTCCCTCATGTCTCTAACATCAGGCTCTGTCCTCCCTTGGATCCCCCTTCCATCCCATCATGTCCCAACCCCACTCCGTACTTAACCCCAACCGAATCACTGACTCACCTTGCCTGTCCCCAGCCTCCACGTAGGCTGCCATTCTATTGCACCCCTCTCTTGTGCTGCAGAGTTGAACAAAGAAAACGTTGACTTCAGACAGAACTGCACTACACTACTTTTGCACGCCACCTTTAAACAAAAACGAACCGGATGCCATGAGATTCTCATGCTGGCTTTATCTTAATGGTAAGGCTTAATTTTTAAAAAAGTTTTACGCTAATGATTATTCATGGCATATAAATGTATTACACATGGGAACCCACCACAGGACAGTATGTGGTCTGTCACCCTACAAACACGGTGCTCACTTAATCTCTGCATCTCAATTTGTCATCAGGAAATCAAAATTTCATCTCTTGCCTAATTGAGTCACCTGGCATGCCAAGTTTCCTCCTCTTGCAGGCTCTATAAAACCCTCCTCCCTACACCCATACAGATGTTTTTGAAATATTTATCACTGTGCTCTTTAGGATTTATCTACCCAAGATTTATAGTTATTGCAATAATTAATTTTTCAAGAATTCTTGAGCTGAACTGCAGTAGTTACCTTGTGCTTTACATGGTGCCAACTAACTTTTAAATTTACCATTAGCAACTCCAGCAAGAAAAAACAGACTGAAGCCTCCTTTGGAAATGAAAAACTCATCAGGAAGAAGTACTACATTTAAAGTTAGATTGCTGGATGCAGAACCAGGAAACACTATTTATCTAACCCCCTCTGGAGAGAGTGCAACTAAGCATTTTGAAGAAAAGAGCTTTAAGGTGCAGATGTAAATAGAACTTAAGTTGCATTACACCTAACAAAGATTAGGGTTTGTTGAGGGTGTGGAAGATAAATAGCAATTTCTGCGGTAAGGAATTCAGTCATGTACAGAGTATGAATTATATTCATAAATCTTGCTTTGTCATTTTATACTTTAATACCTACAGTTTGATTATTTTCTGCATATGTATGTCTTTTGCTGGCAAGTTATTGAACAATATCATTTTATTTAAAACCCTAAGGTCTGATGAAGTGAAAGTAGTTATGGCAAAATGTGGAATAATTTTCTGTGAAATTCTTGTCAGATGATTGACTCAGTAAATTTTATATAAGGGCTTGTTTTGAACCACACTTATAATCCTTTTTGCTAATTGGCACAGTTATGGTTAACTTAAACACACCAACAAAGTAATGTTTCTGTCTTTTTTAAAAATCTGCCTGCTGGGAAGTATCACTGCTTCTCACTGGGAATTAGTCCTGGGCCAGGATTTCACGGTCCCATCACGGTACGTCGTGTGCACGCACACCCCCCCCCCCCCCCCCCCGAGGATGCGGCGAGCATTTAAATCTCCTTTCAGTTAAGCAGGACCGTAACATCCCTTCAGGCAGGAGGAGCTGTAAAATTCTGGCCCTGGTGTTTTCTTGATGACCCATTGTAACCCAGGTACCCATTATAACTCCCTCCCTAACAGCACTGTGGGTGTACCAACACCACATGGACTGCAGTGGTTCAAGAAGGCAGCTCACCACCACCTTCTCGAGGGCAATTAGAGATGGGCAATAAATGCTGGTCACTAAAAAGGTACTGCTCCTCCCTTCCAATAGATCAGTGCCGGGGCCAATGTTCTTGTGTGTGACATGGGGGTTTGCTAGTGCTTTGGGAAACAGTTTAACCAAACTTTGTGGGGGTGGGGTTGATGGGGAGCTCTGAGAACCAGAAGGTAATATTAGAGAGAAAGAACATGTGCGCAAAGAATTGGAAGAGACAAATAGCACTAGAGTAAGAAACAGTAAGGTATTAGGTGGGATCTAAGTAAGAAGGAATGCAATAATGTCGAAATAAGATTTATTGTGCATCTACATGAACATATGGGAGAGTGTTAAATAAGGTTGGTAATTTGAAGATCCAGATAACCAGAATGGGAATATGATGCTGGGACCTGGAGACCTGGCTCAAAAAATACAGGACTGAGTACTAAATGTTCCTCATGTTTCTCCACGTTATACTCCATTGTCACCTTCATGCCCATTCACTTAACTGTCTTTATCTCTTTGCAGTCTTTTTCTGAGTCTTTAACATAGATTGTAAATAGCTAAAGCCCCAGCACTGATCCTTGCGACATTCCACTAGTCACAGTCTGCCATCTTGAAAATGCCCTGTTTATTCCTACTCTCTGCTTCCTGTCTGTTAACCAATCCTTTATCCATGCTAATGTATCACCTCCAATTCCATGACCCTTTCTCTTATGTGGCACCTTATAGAATGCTGTTTGAAAATCAAAATATACTACATCTACTGGTTAACCTTTATCTATTCTACTAATTACATCCTCAAAAAACTCCAATAAACTTGTCAAACATGATTTCCTTTTGTAAAAGCCATGAGCTTCAATTTTGTAAACCAGCTTTTTATATGCTACTTTGTCACACACTTCTTAAAATCCACACGGACAACATGTGCTGCAATCCCATCATCAATCTTCTCTGTTAGTTCATCAAAAAATTAATTTAAATTAGTCAATCTCGATCTGCCGAATACACATCTGGGCTGGCTCTCTTTAATTAGCACAAACCTCTCTAAGTACCTGATAATTTTGCCCTGATTTTCTTTTTTAAAACCATACACACCAGTGATGTTAAACTGACCAGCCTATAGTTAGGATTCTCATTACAGCCTTTCTTGAAGAATGGTATTGTAACGGCACCTGGGTGACCTTTAAAGAGGATATTGTTCGACTACAGTTTAGATACTGTTGCACAAGGGAAAAGATCGGGCAACGAAAGTCATAACTTTCTGGATGACAGTGTTATAGAGAGTTGAATAAAGCCTTGAAGAGAGTGTATGTTAGATGTCAGCTTGATAATGCAAGGGAAAATCAGGATGAATATCATCAGCTGTCACTAGATTCAAGGATGATGCCTACTCAAGGTTGCAAGCTTCTGCTATGACTCTTAATGTGACTGAAAAGGCTGATTCTCTACCCACAAACCTTTGGGCACATGGGACAGGATGTCCCATGAGGTAGTGGGATCTGGAGTGAAGAATTTGTTTCCTTTCTTTCTCTGCTGCCACTCTGCCTCACCATTAATAAAGTGTCAGACTGCTTGATGGACAAAGTTGTCGCTATTTTGAACCACTGGTAGCAAGCTCCTCCCAGTCATTGATGTCAACGTTACCACACTTCAAGGAGAGCTTCAGAGGTTCTTGAACTTTTTTTTGTCCTGCTTTGGAATGTTGTCTGCTTCAGAGTTAAGTAAACAGGAATTGACAGGAAGGCGCATGCCACCCATTCAGACACAGTGTCCAGTCCATCATAGTTGATTGTGCAGGAGTTTTAGCTGAATTATCGTGTGGCTGGCTTCAAGAAGGGCACAACAGTTTGGTCCTCCCATTGAATCCAGAGGATATGTTGGAGGTGGAAATTCTCTTGCACTCTTATGTGTCTCTGATACACAGTCCAGGTTTCACTGCAATTAGAACATAAGAACATAAAAAATAGGAAGAGGAGTAAACCATTCGGCCCCTCGAGCTTGCTGCACCATTCAATAAGACCATGGCTGACCTTCTTGTGTTTCAAATTCCACATTCACATCTACACCCGATAATCTTTGATTCCCTTGCCCAACTCTATCTACCTCTGCCTTAAAAATATTCAATGGCCCTGCCTCCACTGCCTTCTGAGGCAAAGAGTTCCAAAGTTGCAGAGATTTGAGGTCCTGTTTTTTGATCTGGTTCCTAGCTCCCTAAATTCTGCTTGCAGGACCTCATCCCTCTTTCTACCTATGTCATTGATGCCAATATGTACCACAATCTGTCTGTTTGCCCTCCCCCTTTAGAATGCCCTGCAGCCGTTCAGTGACATCCTTGACCCTGGCACCAGTGAGGCAACATACCATCCTGAAATCACGTCTATGGCCACAGAAACGTCTGTCTGTTCCCTTTACTATTGAGTCTCCTACTGCTATTGCTCTTCCCCTCTTTTTCCTCCCCCACTGTGAGGCTGAGCCACTCACCAGTGCCATGAGCTTGGCTGCACTCCCCAGAGGAACCGTCACACTCACTGTTTTCCAGCACAGAAAAACTGTTCTCTAGCAAGATGCACCCTGACTACCTGCCTGACACCTTTCTTCTGACTGATGGTCACCCATTCCCTCTCTGTCTGCATTTCCGTAAACTATGGGGTGACCACGTCTAAAAATGTGCTATCCATGAAACTCTCAGCCTCACGGATGCACCTCAGCGACTCCAGCAGCCGCTCAAGCTCCGAAACTTGAAACTCAAGTACCTGCACACCTGGTCGGTCAGAGTGCAAGGAGCATCTAGGACTTCCGACATGTTGCACGCGGTACATAACACGGGACTATGCTGCCCTGCTATGCCTCTAGTTGAAAAAAAACCCCTTAATTTAAGCTAAATATAGTAAAAAAATTAATTATTTATGTACTTTAAATTAAAACCTTTACTGAGCTTAATCTATTTTAAACTGGAGGAAAAAAACCTGGAGAAAAACACTTATTCACTACTCACCAATCAGCTCTCACCTTTGTGCTGACGTCACTATTTGGAGTGACTGCTGCACCACGATGCTGACTGCAGGACACTCTTCCCAGACTGCTTCACTGCAATGCTGACTGCAGGACACCCTTCCCAGAATGCTTCACCGCGATGCTGACTGCAGGATGCTCTTCCCAGACTGCTTCACTGCGATGCTGACTGCAGGACGCTCTTCCCAGACTGCATCACCGCAATGCTGACTGCAGGACGCTCTTCCCAGACTGCATCACAGCGATGCTGACTGCAGGATGCTCTTCCCAGACTGCTTCACCACGATGCTGACTGCAGGACGCTCTTCCCAGACTGCATCACCGCAATGCTGACTGCAGGACGCTCTTCCCAGACTGCATCACAGCGATGCTGACTGCAGGACACTCTTCCCAGCCATTATTGTCTGCTTGTGGTGGGTGACTGTGATTGTAGCACACATTCATGTTATCCAATAATTACACTTTTTGTTCTTTTACTTTACATTGTGTCTCTTGAAAGGGGTGAGCAGGAGGAAGTGGTAGGGGTGAGGAGAAGAGGGATGCAGTGAGGAGGAGGAGTGTGGGGGTGAGGAGGAATAGATGGGGTAAGGAGGAGAGGATTAGGGTGGGAAGAGAAGGGGAATTGGGGTGAGGGGGAGGGTGATGGGGACCCCCCCCCCCCACCCCAAGAGACCCTCCGCAACACTCTTGGCGAATTCCTATTAATGCTGATGCACACCCAGGGCACCCAGAATCGGGCCCATCATGTCTGCTCTCTGAAAGAGCATTATGCCTTAGTGCAATTCTCCTGCCTTTTCCCTGTACCCTTGCACATTGTTTCTATTCAAATGATCATCCATTGCCCTCTTGAATCCTTCAATTGAACCTGCCTCCATGACACTTTCAGTCAGTGCATTCCAGACCCAAACCACTCGCTGTGTGAAAATGTTTTTTCTCACATCACATTTGCTTCTTTTGCAAATCATTTTCAATCTGTGCTGTCTTGTTCTCAATCCTTTTATGATGGGAGCAGTTTCTCCCTATCTACTCTGTCCAGCCCTCTCATAATTTTAAATGCCTCTATCAAATCTCCTCTTAGTCTTCTCTTCTCCAAGGAGAAGATTCCCAACTTCTCCAAACTATCTTCACAACTGAAGTTTCTCATCCCTGGAACCATTTTTGTAAACATCATCTGCACTTTCTCCAGTGCATCCTTCCTATAGTGTGGTGCCCACAACTGTATACAATGCCCCAGTTGAGGTCTAACTAGTGTCCTATACAAATTCAGCATAACCTCCCTGCTCTCCTACTCTGAAAGCCTATTAATAAAGCCCAGGATACTGCATGCTTTATTAACTTTTCTCTCCATCTGTCCTGTCACCTTCAATGATCTATGCACACATACACCCAGGTTCCTCTGCTCCTGCACCTCCTTAAGAATTGTACCTCTTTTTTTATATTGTCTCTCCATTTTCTTTCTACCAAAACACATCACCTCACACTTCTCCCTATTGAACTTCATCTGCCACCTATCTGCCCTTTCCACCAACTTGTCTATATCCTTTTGAAGCTGTAACTCTCCTCCTCACAGTTTAGAATACTTCTAATTTTCTTATCAACCACAAACTTTAAAATTGTCCTTTGCACACCAAGATCTAGATCACCCCCATGCAAATTCTGACACACTCCCCAAGGAATGGCCTAAAATACTGAAATGTTTCCCGGAAACCCTCTGTATATTCTGACACACTCTGGGGAGCCTTCCTGTAGCTCCCCATTTGTCACCTTCTCCAGCTTCTACAATCCTCCCTGTCTATGATACTTTCCCCAGCCCCTACACACTTCACCAACTGGCCCCAGACCACATACCCTTTCCCATCTTTGTGACCTCCTCCAACCCCTGTGTTACTACAATTCTGACCTCTTTAGCATGCTTCATTGCTCCTAAATTGGAGCCTGTATTTTCAGTTGCTAAATCTCTCATGCCTAGTATTAACCATCTTATCTCTCGCCTCTAAAACTCACTTTAATAGAAGGATGAGGATTTATTGCAAAACCAAATTTCTTTTGGATGATTAAAAATTCACACGTTTCGCAATTCTCCTCTGAGTGCACGTTAAAGTGATCCTTACGCCCTACTGTGATGTTTTCAGCAGCACCATCTTTGGTCCTGGTTGCTGTTGACTCTGTCACTTCAAATGATGTCACGAAGCAACACACTCAAACTGCGCATGCATGGAGCTTGCACTGCGTTGGCAGGACAGCTGCTGCTCACCCTCTGCCATGAGGTCCATAAGACCCTCCCTGCCTTCCTGAGAGGGACCTGGAGCTGGATAGACTCCTGGCTCAGGGCCCTTTAGCTAAGAATCAAGGTGATGGAGTACAGGTCAAAACACATACTCACTATCATCAAAGTAATCTACTTTGTTTGGCCCTCGATGAGCATCAGGGCCTGTCAACGGGGAACCCATACATTCTGTCAAGTGGGTCATCACAGCACTCATGGCCTAGACAGACTCCTCCAAAGCCTATACCAGAATGCACAACCGCTCCGGGATCTCCGGCACATCTCCATTCAATTCGCACAGAATGTCCAGCATCTGCCGCCTTACAGATGATTCCAGATGTTGTCACCCGACTGGGTCTCAACATCTTGGTTGGCTCCAGCACGCCTTCGACTGCCAGAGGCCTGCTCCATCTCAGTCTCCAGCAGCTGCATGTGCGAGTGTGGTATGCCTCCACCATAGAATCATTGAAAAGTTACGGCACAGAAAGAGGCCCCTGGCAACATTCTTGTAAATCTCCTCTGCACTCTCTCCAGAGCAATTATGTCCCTCCTGTAATGTGGCGACTAGAACTGTACAGAACATTCCTGGGCTTATTTTCCTTGCAACTGAAGAGGCTGAGGGGTGATCTGATTGAGGTGTACAAGATAACGAGGGGTCTAGATAGATTAGACAGGGATGCCCTGTTTGCTGTAGTGGAGAGGTCAATTACCAGGTGGCAAAGATTTAAGGTGATTGGTAGAAAGATTAGAGGGGACATGAAGAGGGTGGTGGGCGTCTGGAATTCGCTCCCTGGTTTGGTGGTAGAGGCAGAAACCCTCAACTCATTTAAAAGGTATCAGAATCTGCACCTAAAGTGCTGTAACCTTCAAGTCTTTGTGTTTCCCTTACTTCCAAGGCATGCTTACCCACTGAGGTGCCTTATCTGCACTGATACTGAGTGCAGAGCAAGGATGTAATTTGCACTCTCTGAGGCATTCTCTTCCTCCTCAGAGCTTAATGTGGAATCCTCAGGAATTGTGGAAGCAGTAGATTATGTTGCTCCCTGTGTGGGAAACAAAGGTCAGGATAGTTAGGGCCATCTTCTACCTTTGAAGTGAGTGGGGGCCTGAGACAAGCTCTTCATTGCAAACACTGCAATCATTGTGAGATGTTATGCATTTCAACATAGTCACGCATTTCTTTCCGATGCAAGAGAGCCTTCAAACTCACTAATATCAATGCCTCATTCCTAACAGCATTTCTAACCATCATGCACACTCCCCTCCCCAGCCCTCTTAACACATCTTTGTTTCAATTATAAACATGATCCCTAGAGTCTCACCACCTTCTCCTATTATGTCTTGATAATCAGGTTTTGTTAAGGGAAGATTGTGTCTTACTAACATAATAGAGTTTTTTGGGGAAGTAACAAGGAGGATTGATGAGGGTAGTGCAGTGGATGTTGTCTACATGCATTTCAGTAAAGCATTTGATAAAGTCCCACATAACAGACTGGTTAGGAAAGTGAGATCTCATGGGATACAGAGGAAGATGGCAGGTTGGATCCAAAATTGGCTCAGTGACAGGAAACAAAGGGTAATGGTCAATGGATGTTTTTGTGAATGGAAAAAGTTTTCAGTGGTGCTCCACAGGGCTCATTGTTGGGGCTCTTGCTGTTTGTTGTATATATTAATAATTTAGACTTAAATGTGGGAGGCATGATTGGAAATTTGCAAATGATACAAAAATTGGCCATGTAGTTGATAGTGAAGGTGATAGCTGTCAATTCCAGAATGATACCAATGGTTTGGTTGAGTGGCCGGAGAAGTGGCAAATGGAATTCAATCCAGAAAAGTATGAGGTAATGCATTTGGGGAGGGCAAACAAAGCAAGGGAATACTCAATAAATGGAAAATTATTGAGGGGGTTTGAAGAAGTGGGAGACCTTGCAATCCACAAGTCCTTGAAGATGGAAGGACAGGTGGACAAGTCAGTCAAGAAAGCATATGGAATGCTTTCCTTTATTGAGCGAGGTGTTGAATACAAAAGCAGGGATGTAATGATGGAACTGCATAAAATGTTGATTAGGCCACAGCTGGAATTTTGTGTACAGTACTGGTCACCGCATTACAGGAAGGACATCATTGCTCTAGAGAGAAGGTGCAGAGAATATTTACAATAATGTTGCCAGAGCTTGAAAATTGCAGCTATGAGGAGAGATTGGATCATTTAGGGTTGTTTTCCGTAGAACAGAGGAGGCTGGGAGGGTGATCTAATTGAGGTGTACAAAATTATGAGGGGCCTAGATAGGGTAGACAGGAAAGACTTGTTTCTGCCAGATGAGGGGTCAATTACCAGGGGGCACAGATTTAAGGTGATTGGTAGAAGGATTAGAGAGGACATGAGGGAAAATGTTTTCACCCAGAGAACGGTGGGTGTCTGGAATTCACTGCCTAAGTTGGTGGTTGAGGCAGAAATGCTCAGCTCATATAAAAGTTACCTGGACCCCAGGTTAGAATAAAAAAGGAATGGTAGCATTACTTGTAGCCACAGTAAGCAATTCACCTGAAGGACTTACACAAAGAGAGAACCTGCTGCTACTGCCCTCTCCCTTTTATCATGCTTCTTTCTGAATTATTTGAGGCAAAGATTTTTCTCCTCTTCAGGGACCTCAAGTTCACTTTAAATTTAACTCTTCCCCCTTCTGGTGCTTCAACACATCAGTGCTGTCCTCCTCCTGTTGAGGACAGATCTCATTGGGAACATGTCCTGCATCTGTAATGAGTTCTAACCCAAGAAAATGGGTTAGGTTCAATGTGGGGTTGGGGGGTGTGGGGTGGTGGTCAGATAGTGGGCAGAATCCCTGGCCTAATCCATCTGCAATAGCAAAATGGTGTTGTATTAAAATCCAGGTCTAATTCTATTTGCCCTCTTCCATTTCCTCCATCCCCCGATGGCTTTATTCTGCTATACTTTTGTGACCTCTTCCAGCTCAACAGTTCTCCCTTCTCAACACTCTATTCCTCCAATTCTTTCCTTTTAAGTATCTGCCCATCACCATTGCTCCCCCCATTGCAGATTAAATGGCCGTGTCTTTACCCAGTTTGGCTTCATACTCTGAAATTACCAGCCTAAGCATCTCCACTACTAGGGTTGCCAACTCTGATTAAACCTATTCCTGGAGGAGTCTCCAACTACCCTGCCCCCAATAATCCTGTTATTTATTCTTACACCCAACACGCCCATTCTCACAGTACACAGCCTTCCCTCACCAATCGGAAAGCAAGTAAGTTTCCCATTACCCAATTGGTTGATGCTCAATTGGGTTAGGGTTAAGGGTAATTTAATTCCTGGAAATCCCAGGCAATCCTGGAGGGTTAGCAACTCTATCCACCTCCCTTTCTTGTGTAATTAAGACCTTCCTTAAAGTCCAGCTCTTTGACAAAGCCTTTGCCTCCGTCCTAACATTTACTACTTTGGTTTGGTGCCGATGTATTTCACATTACATCTTTGATAAGTACCTTGAAACATTATCCTATGTTAAAAGGCTTTTTATATCTCCCATTTACTATGAAAATGAATAGGAATTCTTCTCTCAGAGGGTCGTTAGTGTTTTCAATTCTCTTCCCCAGTGAGCAGTGGCGGCTGGGTCCTTGAATATATTCAAGACTGAATTAGATAGACTTTTGATTGACAAGGGAGTCAAGGATTAGTCGGGAGCAGGCAGGAAAGTGGACTTACAGTCATATAGCCTTATGTTCTATCCCTCCCTAAACATTTGATATTCATTGGGTAATGGGTCAGCTGCATTCCAATACTATTTCTTCCCTGACAAAGGTCCTGAAAGCTAACATATATATATAATATATATATATATATATAATAATATATATATAATATATATATAATATGTATTTAAAAATATTCACTCACCTATTGCAGTGGTTCAAATGAAACCTAATTCTAACTAACAGAACTTTATGAATCTCCAAACAATGATCCCTGGTGCAGCTGACATAGTCCTTTAAGTGAGTGGCTGTGACCTCCTTCCACATCATACTGTGACCATTGGGCGTGCACCCCACCATCCCCAGAAGCTTTTGGCCGGATCCCTGCCCATCTCCCACTAATTGGTTAATTTGCATATTAAGCTTTCAGTCTCCCAACAGATGGGAAAGGGAGTTGGAGAGCCACTGATTCCAGAACAGACTCCTGCCCACTGCCAAGATACATAAAGTTCAGCCCTCAAATTGCACTTGTCCTTTTTCTTTGAGATACTGTGCAAAGATGTTAAAACTGCCACCCATTCTCAATGTGTTTCTGTTTGAGTATATCTCCCTGTGGCAACTGAATCATATGGGCACGTCCCCAAGTTGAGGTGTTTATCTTGAATGATCTTTTTTACTTCGAGTTAAAGGCACATTTTAAAACACAATTTTTGTAAAGTTCAGCATTCATGACACATAAAGCATAGGAGTAAATAAATATTGATACATTTGTGCAAAGTGTTAGTTACACTTAAAAGGACTTGGTGCAGTTTTCATAAGATCCTAAGCAGTTGAAGCAGGAAGAGGCCATTTGGCCCCGACCCTGCTCTGCCATTCAATAAGATCATGACTGATCTGCTTGCGCCCTGAACTCCACTTTCCTGCCAATAGCAACCCTCCACCCCTCCCCCCAGCCCCCTTAATCCTTGGCTTCCTTGTCAATCAAAATCTGTCTAACTCTGCCTTGAATATATTCAGTGACCCAGCCTCCACAGCTTGCTGCGGAAGAGAATTCCAAACACCCTATCCTTTACCTGTAACCTATTTTTATATTGTTAGCAAATTTGTTTACCATGCAGTCAGTCCCTTCCTCCAAGTCATTAGTAGAATGTAAATAGTTGAGGTCCCAACAGTGATCCTCGTGGTATACCGCGACCTATAGTTTGCCAAGTTGCAAGTTGCCCAGTTATCCCATCTCTGTTTCCTGTTAGTTAGCCAATCCTCTATTGGTGCGAATATATCAATCCCAACACCATAAGCTCTTATCTTGTGTAGTAAACTTAAATGTGGCACTTTATCAAATGCTTTTTGGGAATCCAAATACACTGCATCTACTGGTTCCCCGATTTGAGCTCTGTGTTTTACTTCCTCAAAGAACTCTCTAATAAATTTGTCAAACCCAATTTCCTTTTCACAAAACCATGCTGACTCTGCCTGATTGTATAATAATTTTCTAAATGCCTTGCTACTACCTCCTTAATTATGGCGCCACATTATAGAAAGGACTTCAAGGAGTAAATTTACCAGGATGGTACCAGGGATGAGGAAATAATTGAAACAGTGGAATTATTAGCACTGCAGTACAGAAGGCATTTTCCCAATGACAGATGTTAGGCCTATAGTTTCCTATCTTCAGTCTCCCTCCTTTCTTGAATAAAGTGTTACATTTGTGATTTTCTAACCCGCTAGGACCTTTCCAGAATCGAGGAAATTTTAGAAGATTACAATCAATGCATCCTAGCATACAGGCCATCAGGCCCATGGGACTTGTCACCCTTAGTCTCATTAGTTTTCACAGTACTTTTTCTCTAGTTATTGTGATTGTTTTACAATCCCCCTCCTTTTTGCCTCTTGATTTTCTACTAGTCTTGCAACATTTTTGTGTCTTCTGTTGTGAAGATGGATACAAAACACTCTGCCATTTTCTTACTTCCCAATATTAATTCCTCAGCCTCATCCTTTAGGGGACCAATATTTTCTTTAACTACATGTTTCCTTGTTATATAATTGTAGAGGCTTTTACAGTCTGTTTTTATGTTTCTTGCTTGTTTTTTTCTCATTCTCTAATTTCTTGCTCCTTATGTTTGTTTTAAATTATCCTTCGATGGTTGCTAAAATTTCCCCAATCTTCTGGCCTACCATTAATCTTTGCAGCCTTACTTTTTTCAATTTGACGCTACCCTTAACTTCCTTAGTTATGGTGCATTCTGCTCATAGAGCTTTTCTTTCTCAGTTGAATATAGACGCCACATTATAGAAAGGACTTTAAGGAGTAAATTTACCAGGATGGTACCAGGGATGAGGAAATAATTGAAACAGTGGAATTATTAGCACTGCAGTACAGAAGGCAATTAGCAAATGAAGGTTTTTTAAAGTCAAGAAGGCTTTGATAGAAGTTTGTACTTAAAAGATTTTCCTCTGGTTGGGAAGTAAATGATAAAGGGTCAACAATTTAAAATTATAAAATGGGGAGGTGAGGAGAGGTGCCAGCAGAAGCTTCTTTGCACGGAAAAGTTTAACATGGAGTAGTTGAGCAGAGACCGTTGAATCTTTTAAGAGAAAAGTATGTAAATATTTAAAGTAGAGGAAGTTACAGGGCTATGGGGAGAGTGGAGAGCAGTGGGAATAATTTTTGATTGATATAGAGAAAGAGCAAGGCAGTGAGGTTAGATTTGGCTTGATACTAGGCCATTGGGGAAAGTGGAGCAGAGGGATTAGTTTGGAATTGATACAAGGCTATCAGGAGAGAGTGGGGCAGTGAGATTAGTTTGACTTTGATATAGGGTAGTAAGGAGATAGCAGGGCTGTGGGATGATTTTCCAGTGCCAAAGGGCTATGCGAAAAGAAGCAGAACCTAAACCTAGTGTGAATGAGCAAGCTATTGCAGTTTAAGTACCACTTCATAGCACTGTTAACAACACCTGCCATGACTTTAATGATCGAGTGTAGACTGATGGGGTGGGGGTGGGAGAGTGCTAATTGGCTGGATCGGATTTGTCCTGCACTTTTCCAGCCTAGATGCCAATGTTGTAGCTGTACTGCCATTGTTATAGCTGTGCTAGAACAATTTGGCTAGGGGTGTGGCAGTTCTGGAGCACACATCTTCAGTGTTACTGCTGGGATGTTGTCAGGGCCCATAGTCTTTGCTGTATTCAGTGCCTTCAGCTGTTTTTTGATATCATTTAGACTGAATCACATTGGCTGAAGACTGGCAACTTTAATGCTAGGGACCTCAGGAGAAGCCAAGGCAGATCATCCATGGCACTTCTGGCTGAAGATAAATCCTTCACAAAAACAGAATTACCTGGAAAAACTCAGCAGGTCTGGCAGCATCGGCGGAGAAGAAAAGAGTTGATGTTTCGAGTCCTCATGACCCTTCGACAGAACTTGAGTTCGAGTCCAAGAAAGAGTTCAAATATAAGCTGGTTTAAGGTGTGTGTGTGGGGGGCGGAGAGATAGAGAGACAGAGAGGTGGAGGAGGGGGGTGTGTGGTTGTAGGGACAAACAAGCAGTGATAGAAGCAGATCATCAAAAGATGTCAACAACAATAGTACAATAGAACACATAGGTGTTAAAGTTAAAGTTGGAGATATTATCTAAACGAATGTGCTAATTAAGAATGGATGGTAGGGCACTCAAGGTGTAGCTCTAGTGGGGTTTTTTTTTTTAATTTTTTTTATTACAATGGAAATAGGTGGGAAAAGGAAAATCTTTATAATTTATTGGAAAAAAAAAAGGAAGGGGGAAACAGAAAGGGGGTGGGGATGGGGGAGGGAGCTCATGACCTAAAGTTGTTGAATTCAATATTCAGTCCGGAAGGCTGTAAAGTCCCTAGTCGGAAGATGAGGTGTTGTTCCTCCAGTTTGCGTTGGGCTTCACTGGAACAATGCAGCAAGCCAAGGACAGACATGTGGGCAAGAGAGCAGGGTGGAGTGTTAAAATGGCAAGCGACAGGGAGGTTTGGGTCATTCTTGCGGACAGACCGCAGGTGTTCTGCATCGTTCATCCTTGTCTTTTGCACCACTGTGCTGGGCTCCCCCATCATGAGTATGGGGATATTCATGAAGCCTCCTTCTCCAGTCAGTTGTTGAACAGTTCACCATATTCATGATTGCATGTGCCACAACTGCAGAACTTTGACCTGTTCCATTGCTTGTGGGATCGCTTAGCTTTGCCACATGCTGATTCCACTGTTTGGCATGCATGTAGTCCTCTACTGTAGCTCCCCAAGTTTGTTATCTTATTTTTCCACATGTTTGGTGCTACTCCTGGTTTTCTTTCCTGCACTCTCATTGAACAAGAGGTGATGGCTTAGCTTGATGGTATGGTAGAGTGGGGGATATGCCAGGCCATGAGGTTACAGATATTGTGGTTGTATGCAGTTCTGCTGATGGCCCAGAGTGTCTCATTCTATCCTATTTAGCACAGTGTTGATTCCACACATGATGATGCTATCTTCAGTGTGAAGATGGGGCATCATCTTCACAGGATTGTTTGGTGGTCATGCCTACCAAGACTACCAAATACTGTCAGAAACAGATGTATCTGTGACAAGTAGATTGAAGATGATGAGGTCAAATTAGGACTTTTCCTGTTGTTGGATCCCTCACCACCCGTCTGCAGGCCCGGTCTGGTAGATTTGTCCTTCAGTGCTTGGACAGGTCAATACTGGTGTTACAAAGCCACTTTTGGTGATGGACAATGAAGCCACCCCCCTGGCAAAGTACATGTGCCCTAGCTCTAGCTACTCTCAGTGCTTCTTCGAAGATGTCAACATGGATTAGTACTGATTCATCAGCTGAGGGAGGTTGGTATGTGGTAATCAGCAGCAGGCTTCCTTAATCACATTTTTTGACATCAAGGTGCCCCAACAAAATTGAATCAATGGGAATCTGGGGGAAAACTGTCCACTGTTTGGACTCATACTTAGCACAAAGGAAGATGTTCGTGGTTGTTGAAGGCCAATCATTTCAGTCCCAGGACATTGCTGCAGAAGTTGCTCAGGGCAGTATCTTAGCCCAACCATCATCAGCTGCTTAATCAATGTTCTTCCCTCCATCATAAGGTCAGAAGTAGGGATGTTTGCTGATCATTACAGTGTTCAGAACCATTTGCAATTCCTCAGATACTAGAATAGCCGGTGTCCATATGCCGCATTTAGGCTTGGGTTGTTAAGTGGTAAGTATTCGCTAAAGTAATTTACCAAGGCTCCTTCGACGATGAATAGGCAATGGCAAATATTCAAAGAGTGCATGGGTGAACTGCAACAATTGTTTATTCCTGTCTTGCGCAAAAGTAAAACAGGAAAGGTGGCTAAACCATGGCTTAGAAGGGAAATTAGAGATAGTATTAGATGCAAGGAAGAGGCATACAAATTGGCCAGAAAAAACAACAGACTGGAGGATTGGGAGCAGTTTAGAATTCAGCAAAGGAGGACCAAGGGATTGATTAAGTAGGGGAAAATAGAGTACGAGAGTAAGCTTGCAGGAAACATAAAAACTGACTGTAAAAGTTTCTATAGATATGTGAAGAGAAAAAGATTGGTGAAGACTGTAGGTCCCTTACAGTCAGAAACAGGGGAATTTATAATGGGGAACAAGGAAATGGCTGACTAACTAAATATATACTTTGATTCTATCTTCACAAAGGAGGACACAAATAACATACCAGAAATGTTGGGGAACACAGGGTTTAGTGAGAGGGAGGAACTGAAAGAAATCACTATTAGTAGGGAAATGGTATTGGGGAAATTGACGGGATTAAAGGCCAATAAATCCCTGGGGCCTGATAATGTACATCCCAGAGTACTCAAGGAAGTGGGCCCTATAAAGAGTGGATGCATTGGTGGTCATCTTCCAAGATTCTATAGACTCTGGAACAGTTCCTACAGATTGGAGATTAGCTAATGTAACCCCATTATTTAAAAAGGGAGGCAGAGAGAAAACAGGGAATTATAGAGCAGTCAGCCTGACGTCAGTCGTGGGGAAAGTTCTAGAGTCCATTACAAAAGATTTAATAGCTGAGCACGTGGATAACAGTGGCAGAATCGGACAGCGTCAGCATGGATTTATGAAAGGGAAATCATGCTTGACAAATTTACTGGAATTTTTCGAAGATGTAACTACTAGAGTTGATGAGGGGGAGCCAGTGGATGTGGTCTATTTGGACTTTCAGAAGGCTTTCAACAAAGTTCCCCATAAGAGATTGGCATTTAAAATTAAAGCGCATAAGATTGGGGGTAGTGTATTGAGATGGATAGAAAACTGGTTTGCAGACAGGAAGCAAAGAGTAGGAATAAATGGGTCTTGTTTGGAATGGCAGGCAGTGACCAATGGGGTACCGCAGGGATCGGTGCTGGGACCCCAGCTATTCACAATATATATTAATGATTTAGATAAGGGAATTAAATGTAATATATCCAAATCTGCAGATGACACAAAGCTGGGTGGGAGGGTGAGCTGTGAGGAGGATGCAGAGATGCTTCAGTGTGATTTGGACAAGCTGAGTGAGTGGGCAAATGCATGGCAGATGCAGTATAATGTTGATAAATGTGAGGTTATCCATTTTGATAGCAAAAACAGGAATATAAATTATTATCTGAATGGCTATAAATTGAGAGAAGGGAATGTGCAACGAGACCTAGGTGTCCTTGTGGCTGAGGGTAAGCATGCAGGTGCAGCAGGCAGTAAAGAAAGCAAATGGTATGTTGGCCTTCATAGCCAGAGGATTCGAGTACAGGAACATTACCAGAAGGATATGGAGGCGTTGGAGAGGGTGCAGAGGAGGTTTACCAGGCTGCTGCCTGGTCTAGAGGTTATTAGCTATGAGGAGAGGTTGGAGAAACTCAGATTGTTCTCATTAGAGCGACAGAGATTGAGGGGCAACTTGATAGAAGTTTACAAAATTATGAGTGGCATGGACAGAGTAGATAGTCAGAAGCTTTTTCCCAGAGTGGAAGAGTTGATCACTAGGGGACATAGATTTAATGTGAGAGGAGAAAACTTTAGAGGAGATGTGCGGGGCAAGTTTTTTACGCAGAGGGTAGTGAGTGTTTGGAATTTGCTGCCAGAGGAGGTGCTGAAAGCAGGTACAAAAGTGGTGTTTAAGACGCAGCTTGACAAATACATGAATAGGATGGGAATAGAGGGATATGGACCCCGGAAGTGCAAAATGTTTTAGTTTGACAGGCAATATGATCGGCGCAGGCTTGGAGGGCCAAAGGGCCTGTTCCTGTGCTGTACTTTTCTTTGTTCTTTGAACAGGGATGTCTTGCTGCAATTGTACAGGGCCTTGGTGAGACCACACCTGGAATATTGTGCGCAGTTTTGGTCTCCTTATCTGAGGAAGGATGTACTTGCTATAGGGAGAGTGCAGTGAAGGTTTACCTGACTGATTCCTGGGATGGTGGTACTGACATATGAGGAGAGATTGAGTCGATTAGGATTATATTCGCTGGAGTTCTGAAGAATGAGAGGGGGTTCTAATAGAATCCTATAAAATTCTAATGGGACTAAACAGGGTAGATATAGGAAGGAGGTTCCCAATGGTGGGCGAGTCCAGAACCAGGAGTCACAATCTGAGGATATGGGGTAGACCAAATGGTCTACCATCTAAGATGAAGAGAAATTTCTTCACCCAGAGAGTGGTCAGCCTGTGGAATTCGTTGCCACAGAACGTAGTTGTATGTTTTCAAGAATGAGTTAGATATAGTTCTTGGGGCGAAAGGGATCAAAGGGTATGGGGAGAAAGCGGGAGCAGGCTATTGAGTTGGATGATCAGCCATGATCGTAATGAATAGCGGAGCAGGCTCGAAGGGCCGAATGGTCTACTTCTGCTCCTAGTTTCTATGTCTCTTTGACAGCACCTTTCAAACCCACGACCACTACCATTTAGAAGGATAAGGGCAGCAGAGACATGGGAACACCACCAAATGGAAATTCTCCTCTAAATCACTCACCAACATGACTTGGAAATATATTGCTGTTCCTTCACTGTCACTGGGTCAAAATCCTGGAAATCCCTTCCTAACAGCACTGTGGGTGTACCTTCGCCACATGGACTGCAACAGTTCAAGAAGGCAGCTCACCACCACCTTTTCAAGGGAAATTAGGGATGGGCAATAAATGCTGGCCCAGACAGCGAAGCCCACATCCAGGAATGAATTAAAAAAAAAATTCAGGCTTGGACTAATAAATGGTGAGTAACATTCATGCCATCATGTGCCAGGCAATGATCATCTCCAACAAGATAGAATCTAACCATCTCAACCATGTTCAACAGCATTACCGTCACTGAATCCCCCACTGTCAACATCCTGGAGGTAACCATTTACTAGAAATTTTAAAAGACCAGCCGTGTGAGGAGGGGTGAAATGACTATTCTCTCATTCCCCATTTGATTGTGACAGGGTATGTATGAGAATTTAAAGAGGATGTGCTTCACCAAATCTGTAACAGTCATACTATTCACGCTTTGAAGTTGCAAAGAATTATTAGATTAAACAACGAATAAGGTAAGTTTATTGAAAGTCTTTCCCGAACTTAAAAAAAATGAGGTGAAATGCACACAGCATTCATATGTTCACACCCTTTTGCCTGGACACACGCACGCACACACACACACACATGCCTGAGTACAGATTTCAGAGTAAGAGGGTAGGCTTATAAGATGTTTCACAGTTCATGAAAAAGGGTATACATTTAGCTGTTTCTTGGCTGGTCTCGATGCAGTGGTTCAACGTTGTGGCTGTTTTGTTTAGCTGTCCTGCTGGGTGTAGTTGCTTGGATCAGATGTCCATGGTTTTTTGAAAAGACCTTGGTTCACAGTTTTTCTTCTCAGGGTGCTTTCTTTACAAACTGCAAATCTGCAGGTCCCAGAGAGAGAGAGCACGAGCGCACATAACTTCAATCACTCTGTATTCAGTATGGCATTATTTTTTCTCCTTTTCTCTTCCTTGGTAAGGCCCTTGAAGCTCCTGGCTGATTCTATTGTTACGAGGATAATTTTTTACAAGGTATAATTTCTAATTTTTCTTTTTTCTGGCTGGATTTAAAAAAAAGACTGAACCCTCTAAACACTGCCCAGACTGCAACAATAAACAGTCGGATTCCACCAAGTGGGATGAAAAAGAAAAGACACTTTATCCTGTGGGGAGCATGAAGGACCCCATCTCCTATTGACTTCACACTATCCTGAGACTTTTCAATTGTTTCTGAGATGAGACATCAAAATGCAATTACATGATCTCTAACAATAACTGCAGCAGATATGGACTAATAGAAATTCTCTGGAACATACAGGCAGCAGAGTACTTTAAGGGACTGCTTACCAAGCATGAGAGATCAATCAAAACACAGTGCTGTACTGAAACAGGCTGCTGAAGGTGTGCCCCCTCTGTCTCCGTTTCTCTCTTTCTTTCTTTCTCTCTCACTCGGTAGGGGAAATGATGATATAATGGTAATATCATTCAACTTGTAATCCACAGGCCCAGACCAATGTTCTGGGGACAAGGGTTCAAATCCCATCATGACAGCTGGTAGAATTTGATTTCAATTAATAATCTGGAATTGAAAAGCTAGCTATCAGTAATGGTGACCATGAAACCATTGTTGATTGTCGTAAAAATCCATCTAGTTCATAATATTTTTCTGGTTTACTGTAAAGTAGGTTTATGGGGGGCTGTGTTGTTCTGTCTGTGTGTGTGATTTAATTACATCTTGTAGCCAAGCAGACTGCAAGTTGAAGTATCAGAAGAAGTAAGGTGTAGGAGTGTCTTTAATATGCTAATGAGTAAACATGGTTTGGGTCTTAGCATGGAAAATGTAAAGGGAATTTGCATTTGTAGATGGATGAAGAGGGGTTTCATTTTCAAAGGGACTTCTGCCTGTTTACAAACAGCCAGACAAGCAAGCAGAGGAACGTGTTTATTTTTCTCAAAGGTTATTGACAATATATATTGGCAACATGAAAAGATTTATATTACGAAAAAGGTAAAGTTCCAGAGACATGGACAATGGAATTTACACATTAAAAGAGAGAAACGTGTATAACGGAGAATGAAGCTGTGTGTCAGGGAAGGCATTGTAAGATCTAACAGAAGTATGAGAAGCCTCCAGTATTTGTGTATTAAGCCTGCTGCCTACAGAAACCAAAGCTGGGAAAAGTCACTTTGAATTCCACTGCCCAGGGTATTATGTTAAATGTTTAAAATCTATTTTTTTAACCATTGCCTTAACAGGGTTGTAACTGGAAGCCAGATTAATTAGGGGCTCTAGGAGTTATTATAGTAGTAATTTGTAGTCCTGCGCATGTGCTTGAAATCTTTTCTTTTGTTAATAAATATTTAATTTAGTTTTTAAAAAAAGGTCTGTGAAGTCCTGGTGGACTTGTTACTTCTGAATTCAGGGCACACATCTTGAAATAAATACAAATTGCAAAACTGTTATGATAGCATGATCAAGTTTCCGTTGTGGATTTGATCCGCCTGGCACACATCATCCATCCCTACCTGATCTGGCCTACAGCAATGGTGTGGCAATTAGGGGCAGACAATAAAATGCTGGCCTTGCCAGTGGCACCCACATCCCATGAAAGAAATATATAAAAAAAGTATTGTACCCGGACTGGCAAAGTAACCTGAGAAGAAAAATCTACTGCAAATCTTTTGGGAATAAAATGTGGAAATCTGCTCCATACAACTACATCCAAGAAGACAACTGAACAAAATGGCTGCAACATGGAATCACCACATTGAGACCGGCCAAGAAACAGCTAACCATATACTCCTTTGGTTTATTTCTTTCACGAACTGTAAAAATCCTTAAGGATTTTGCTATCTGTACTGTTGTGCGTAAGAACCAAGATGAATGTATGTGACAGGGGTTGCGATTTACCTAGGTTTTTTTGATTAAAGAAACAATGTCAATGAACTTACCTTGTTTTTTGTTTAACTGAAGAAAACCTGTCTGACTAACTCTACAATCTGAAAGCGCAAATGTTGGGAGCCCTACAGAATTGGCAAAGCACACCCTCTCTAAATTCACTAAGAAACTGTTACAGTCACACCTGGAGTCACACCTGGAGTGGGAGAATAGGGGAGTCATTGCACCCCTCCTCATGTGGTCAGTACAGTATATTCCAGAGAAATTCTATTAGTTTATGTCTGTTACAGTTATTGTTTCAGAACAGGTAACTGCCTGTTGATGTCTCATCTCAGAGACTTTTGAAAAGTCTCAGGGTAGTGTGAATCAGCAGGGGTATTTCATGTTCCCCAGGGGGTTCTGTGTCTCCCACCTGTTGGAATGCAAAATTGTGTGTATTGCAGCAGTCTGAGCAGTATTGCCACTGCTGTACTGGGCCCCAGTATTTTGACGAATCTAGCCATAAAAAGAAAAATAAGAAATTGCACCTTCAAAAGACACATCGTCGTAACACCATATAGATATCATGGTACAAGAGCTGGTCAGAGGTGTGGAACTCTGCAGTGAGTAACTCACCCCCTGATTCCCCCAATGCCTGCCAACCATCTACATGGCATAAGTCAGGAATATGGTAGAATTCTCCCCACTTGCCTGGATGATTGCAAATCTAACAACACTCAAGAAGTTCAACATCCAGGACAAAGCAGCCCACTAGATCAGCACCCCATCCACCACTTTAAACATTTGCTCCCTGCCCAGTGGCAACACTATGTACAATCACCGCAGCAACTTACCAGGCTCCATTAGCACCTTCCGAACCTGTGACCCTACCACCTGGAAGAAAATGGCCAGCAGATGCCGAAGAACCCACCACTTGCAAGTTTCCATCTAAGTCATGCACCATCCTGACTTAGAAAATTATTGCCTTTACTGTTGCTGGAGAATTTACTGAACAGCCCCAATGAGAAAACCAATGGACAACATTTCATCTTTGATTACTGTTACTGTAGTAATTAAACAAAACCAATATAAAGTAAACATGAATTAACATGGGAATGGTGGTTGATATAAACTGTAAATTACGCATCAAATAGGAGATAGAACAAAGATAGATCTCGTAGATTTACCACGCAATCCACTCAGCATATATGGCTTTAATATCAGCCAAACAATCCTTCTAAGCTCTGAACTTCGTCCAGTAGAATTCTAGCTCTTTTTGTTCAAAGGTTTAGCTTGATTCTCATTTGAAAGCAACAGCCAACCAAACTGAGTACCATGACAAGTTTTTTTTTTCTCCAAAATGTCACATGCCTGCAGAACCTCCTCATCTCTGTTCACAATGGTGTTGATGGCCTGAATCCACCAGATGTTATCTCCAAGTAACAGAAACAGCTGCAGCAATGATGTTGTTGCCAATTCCCAACTCATGGATCTAAACTCCATTCTCTTCAGCCTGCCTGTACTGCACAACTTAGATCTGAGTTTAAATGGCCCTGTGTCTTTTTATCTGGTTTCACCAAATATCAGTTTCCCCAGAAACCTGAAGTTTCCATTTCTATTTCCATTTTGGTTTTAGCTTTCCTAAAAATCTGAAGGTCAGTTTCCCTTTTAGTTTCTGTCTCAAAACATACAAAGTTTGAAACAACTGATTCTATCAAGCATCAACAGAAAATACTGAGAATTGCATTGCTCCTTATTTCTTAGCTGACGAGGATTGTTTTTGTCACTATATGTAATTCTTGTTCAATTCTGATTAAAATTATATCATCTTTATCTACTACAGAAGATAACTGCCAGCAGAGTTGTAGAAATACTACAGGAAGATGATGATGAAAGTTCAATACCACAGAATGCACTGCTAGGTAAAGGAAGCTCAAATTTATGCTGACTTCAGAAATTGATTATATATCATACACTTGTAGGTAATATTTAGCTTTTCTTTTAGACAGACCAGATGATGTTGTTCCTGATTCTCAGCCTGTGGTGTTGAAAGAAAAGCCTTTGTAAGTTTTCATGTGTGTTACCAAAGTTCTTTGAAAATCTAGTTTAAGTTCAGCTTTAATGCATAAAAGTGGTCCTTACTGAAAAACATTTAGAGATGTGTAAATTCATTCTCCACATGTTGAACTTGCAAGTTCACATTGTCAGTGGGAATAAATAACACATTTTGTTTGATTTTCTGTTGAAGCATGTGCTTTCAATCAAAAATGGTATTCGGATTAGTTTTGGATTGCTCTAGCAAAACAGGAACATGGACATGATGGGCTGAATATTCTGTATATTTATGATTGTGATATTTCAGTATAATGTGGATAAATGTTATCCATTTTGGTAGCAAAAACAGGAATATAGATTATTATCTGAATGGCTATAAATTGAGAGAAGGGAATGTGCAACAAGAACTGGGTGTCCTTGTACACCAGTCGCTGAGTGTAAGCATGCAGGTACAGCAGGTGGTAAAGAAGGCAAATGGTATGTTGGCCTTCATAGCCAGAGGATTCAAGTGCAGGAACATTACCAGAAGGATATGGAGGCATTGGAGAGGATGCAGAGGAGGTTTACCAGGATGCTGCCTGGTCTAGAGGTTATTAGCTATGAGGAGAGGTTGGAGAAACTCGGATTGTCATTTTTACATATGTATAAAAGGCCTTGGGATTTTCCTATATCCTGGTTGCCAGTGACTTTTCATGACCCCTTTAAGCCCTCCTGACTCCTTGCTTAAGTTTCTTCCTACTTTTTTAATATTCTCCACGGGCTTCATCTGTTCCCAGCCTTCGAGCCCTTACGATTGCTTCCCTTTTCTTTTTGACTAATCTCACAATATCCTTCGTTATGCAAGGTTCCTGAAACTTGCTATGCTTATCCTTTATCCTAGCAGGAATATGCCGGTCCTGAATTCTTATAAACTGACGTTTGAAAGCCCCCCACATGTCAGTTGTTGATTTGCCCTCAAACATCCACCTCCAGTCTAGATTCCTCAGTTCCTGCCTAATATTGTTATAATTAGCCTTCCCCCAATTAAGCACTTTAAGCTGAGGACTCCTGTTATACTTATCCACCAGTACCTTGAAACTTACTGAATTATGACCACTGTTCCCGAAATGCTCCCCTACTGAAACTTCGACCACCTGGCTGGGTTCATTCCCTAATAGCAGGTCCAGTATTGCCCCTTCCCTAGTTGGACTATCTACATATTGTCTCAGGAAGCCCTCCTGGATGCACCTTACAAATTCTGCACCATTCAAACCCATCCAAATCACTAAGTGATTCCGAGTCAATATAGGGAAAGTTAAAATCACCCACCACAACAACCCTATTGCTTTTACATCTTTCCAAAACCTGCCTGCATAATTGTTTTTCAATCTCCCACCGGCAGTTGGGAGGCCTATAGTAAACCCCCAACATTGTGACTGCACCCTTCCTATTACGGAGCTCTACCCATATTGCCTCGCTGCATGAGCCCACTGAGGTGTCCTCCTGTCGTACAGCTGTTATATTCCCCTTAACCAGCAATGCAAATCCCCCTACATCCCTCTATATCCTGCCTGAAACATCTATATCCTGGAATGTTTATTTGCCAATCCTGTCCATCTTTCAACCAAGTCTCTGTAATAGCAATATTCCTATCTCTCTTGCATCAACAGAAAACAGTGATGCTGTACATTGTCTGATTCTTCACTGGAAAGCAACATTTCTCGATATAATGTGCAGTCTGACAAGAAATGATGGGCTGAATTTTACACCAGGTTGGCAGGGGGTGAAATTGGGCGCAATTCCATGGATGCCATTCTCATCGTATACTTAGCAATCCCTGCCAATGTAGCAATTTTATGCACCGCATGTGGCAGCCTACCTGCCATGTGCCAGACAACTTAAGGGCCTCTTTCCACTCCAGCCAAATTTCTTCCTTTGGTGGGTGGTAAGGCCAGCACCAAGTGTGAAGACCAGGCAAAAGGGGGCCCCTTCAAAGGTCTTCTTCTGCACCCCCCACTGCCATGTTTTCTCTCCCTGCCCCATCCCCTTATATGCCACCCCATTCTTGGTGAGAATCCATCCACTTACCTTCGCATCCAGCTCCAGCAGCGTTTGCCGTTGGGGGCTGAATTCAGTCTTCACAGTGGCCACCACAACCAATAGCGTTGCTGGGACCCAGAGAGCTGCCAAGCATTTGATTAGCCTTGGCCCTGCATAAAATTCTGGCCAATGTGCCGCAGGAGTTACTCTAGATAAGGCAGTGGCTGGCTTTACTCTTTATATTAAATGAGCCCATCAGTCCACTCGTCAGTTTTCTGGTTAGAAACAGGCTGCATATGTGGCCAATTCTGAACTCAAGTACAAAAGTGAGGCTATCCATTCGCAAATCTGATAAAATGCATAGAAAGAAAGACTTTTGTTTTTCTTAGACCCTTTCACAACACAGGACATCCCAAAGTGCTTTTAACTAATGAAGAATTTTTAAAGTGTAGTCACTGTTACAATGTAGGAAACAATGCAGTCAATTTTTGCACAGCAAGGTCCCACAAACAGCAATGAGTTAATGACAGGAATATCTGTTTTTGTTGTTGGTTGAGCTGCTGAATAAATGAGTTTTTTCTTTGATGTCAAATCATGCCACTGGCTCTGTATTGTGTACTCATTTTACATGTGTATTTAGGAGCAAAATAATCATTTGGAATTTCTACCATACCTTTATCCTCTGTTGTGGTTATAATTGAACCTAGTCTCTACCTATTTTAAAAATATTGAGTAATAGTTCTCTGTTGTCTACTGTTAAAATAGGGGCTGTCCAGATGTATATGGGACTTCCAGGTATTGGCTTTCATTTGCTGCTGCAAATTTGCAAATTTCTCCTGAAACTGGCAATGCTATCTCTTCTTCCATTTTAAAATAATGGTGTAACGTTAGCAGTCCTAAATTTCTTCAGCCCCATGCCTGTCGGCAGAGAGATTGGAAAATGAAGGGCAGAGCCTCCATTGTTCCTTCTCTTCATTATCTTAGAACTTAGAATATTTTTCATGCTATCTGATAATTTACTCACTTCGAAGGAAGCTAGGCACTTAATATTTTTTCCCTGTGTTTATCCCATCCAATATTTCACACTTCTCATCCTTAACTACATGTTCACCTGTTTTATGAATACAGACCCAAAGCATTCATTAAGAACCATGCCCACATCTTCCATCTCCAGATGCAGATTTTTGGTTTTTAACTGACTTTTTTTCCCCCCGTCAGTTTGCTCTTTATGCATTTATAAAATATTTCTGTATTTTCCTTGAAATACTCAACAGGTCAAGCAGCATCTATGGTGAGAAACAGAGTTAACATTTCAGGTCAATGCCCCTTTATCAGAACCACAGAGTAGGGTGTGTTGTGATACGGCAAGTGATATTTGCTGGGCTGAAACTTGGCCACTCTATTTATTATGAGAAAGTTTGTGCAATGAATTCAGAAGTAACGACTCCCCAAACACCTTTAGAGATTTTAAAAATTAAAACATGTATTAACAATACATAAGATTAAAATTACATGGTTACTTAACATTATAACAATTCCCAAAGTTCCTAATTAACCAAACTCCCAACTATACACCCCTATAAGGCAATGGTCCGAAATATATATTAAATTCGTGGCAACAATCCTTCAAGGTTACCACAAGCATCCACTTGACAGTAGAATTCCAAAGGCGTTTAACAAAACTTTGGTCACTGGACTTCTGTAAAGTGGTTAGAGGCTTTTCCCCAAGTATATTTCACATAGGAAAATAGAAGCAGGAGTAGGTAATTTGGCCCTTCGAGCCTGCTCCGCCATCAATATGATCATGGCTGATCCTCTATTTCAACAGCATACTCCCACTCTCGCCCCATATCCCTTGATGCCTTTAGAGTCTAGAAATATGCTTCTTAAATATACTCAGTGACTTGGCCTCCACAGCCTTCTGTGGTAGAGAATTCCACAGGTTAATCACCCTCTGAGTGAAGTTTCTCCTCATCTCATTCCCAAATGGTCTACTTCGTATCTTGAGGTTATGACCCCTTATTCTGGACCCATCACAGCGAGAGGAAACATCATCCCTGTATCCAGTCTGTCCAGCCCCATCAGAATTTTATACATTTCAATGAGATCCCCTCTCATTCTTCTAAACTTCACTGAATACAGGCCTATTCGGCCCAACCTCCTCATATGACAATCCTGCAATCCCAGAAATTAGTCTGGCGAACCTTTGCTGCGGTCCCTCTATGGCAAGTATATCCTTTCTTAGGTAAGGAATCTAAAGCTACACACAATACTCCAGATGTTGTCTCACCAAGGCCCTGTACAGCTGCAGTAAGACATCCTTGCTCCTGTACTCAAGTCCTCTCACAATGAAGGCCAACAAAGCATCTGCCTTAACTGCTTGCTGTACCTGCATGCTTGTTTTCTGTGATTGGTGTACAAGGCCTCCCCTTAGATCCCTTTGTACATCAGCATATCACCATTTAAATAATTCTGTTTTTCCTAACAAAGTAGATAACTTCACACTTATCCACGTTATACTGCATCTGCCATGTAACTCTTTTTGAGTTAAACCAATTAAACTAAATTAACAAAATTAGGATAAATCAAGCACAGCCCCTAATTCAGGTCAGCTGTAAAACTAAGAACAAAATTTAAAGGAAACTTACAAACTTTAAACCAAAATGTGATTAAAGGGGTCAATAAAACACCCCAGTCCCCGTGGTGCCCACCGAGCACAGAAAGCCTCGAGAGTGCCGGCAGACACCGCGTGCTCCCTCTCCAAGGATACCCAGCTGCGAACGTAGCCGCGGAAGAGGGACAAACAATCAGGCGGGACTCCCCCGTCGATCGTCTGCTTCTTAGACCTGTTAATGGCCAACTTGGCCAGGCCCAAGAGCAGGTTCACGAGGATGTCCTCCTCCTTCCCGACCCCCTTCCGCACCGGGTGTGCATCTGCCATGTATTTGCCCACTGACTCAAATTGTCTAAATCACCTTAAAGCCTCTTAACATCTTCCTTATCACTCACATTGCCACCAGGTTTTGTGTCATCAGCAAACTTGGAAATATTACATTTGGCTCCCTCATCCAAATCGTTGATACGTATTATGAATAGCTGGGGCCCAAGCACTGATCTTGCGGTACCCCACTCGTCACCGCCTACCATTGTGAAAACGACCCATTTATTCCTACTCTGTTTCCTGTTTGCTAACCAACTCTCAATCCATGCCAATATATTATCCCCAATCCCATGTGCTTTAATTTTGCACACTACCCTCTTATGTGGGGCTTTAGCAAAAGCTTTCTGAAAATCTAAATACACCACATACACTGGCTCTCCCTTATCTATTCTGCTAGTTACATCCTCAAAAAACTCCAGTAGGTTTGTCAAACATGATCTCCCTTTCATGAATTCATGTTGACTTTGTCTAATCTCGTTGATATTTTCTAAGTATCCTGTTGTCACATCCTTTATAATAGACTCTATTACCCCTACCAGTGATGTTAGACTAACAGGTCTATAATTCCCTGTTTTTTCCCATTTTCCTTTTTTACATAGTGGGATTACATTTGCCACCCTCAAATCTGCCACAACTGTTCCAGAATTTTGGAAGATGACAATCAACGCATCCACTATTTCCATGGCCACCTCCTTTAGTTCTCTAGGATGTAGATTATCAGGCCCTGGGGATTTATCGGCTTTTAGTCCCGTTAATTTCTTCAGCACTGTCTTTTTAGTAATACTGATTTCCTCTAATTCACCCTTCTCACTAGATCTTTGGTTCCCCAGTATTTCTGGGAAGTTATTTGTATCTTCCTCCATGAAGACAGAACTAAAGTAAAAACAGAATTACCTGGAAAAATTCAGCAAGTCTGGCAGCATCGGCGGAGAAAATCTTCTCCACCGATGCTGCCAGACTTGCTGAATTTTTCCAGGTAATTCTGTTTTTACTTTAGTTCTGTCTTCATGGAGGAAGATACAAATAACTTCCCAGAAATACTGGGGAACCAAAGATCTAGTGAGAAGGGTGAATTAGAGGAAATCAGTATTACTAAAAAGAGAAAATCTTCTCCACCGATGCTGCCAGACCTGCTGAGTTTTTCCAGGTAATTCTGTTTTTGTTTTGGATTTCCAGCATCAGCAGTTTTTTGTTTTTATCAGAACTAAAGTAGTTGTTTAACTGCTGTGCCATTTCCTTGTTCTCTATTATAAATCCTCCTGTTTCCGACTGTAAGGGATCCACATTTGTCTTCACTAATCTTTTTCTTCTTACATAATATGGAACTTTTACAGTCCTCTTATGCTCCTTGCAAGTTTACTCTCATACTCTATTTTTCCCCTCTTAATCAATCTCTTGGTCCTCCTTTGCTGAATTCTAACCTGCTTCCAATCCTCAGGCTTGCTACTTTTTCTAGCAACTTTATGTGACTCCTCTATGGATCCTATACTGTTCTTAATTTCATTCATGGGCCACTTTTCCTGTTGTGTTTTTGCAGCAGAAAGGAATGCATAACTGTTGAAATGAATACATACGTTCCTTAAATATTAGCCATTGTCTATCAACCTTAAGGTTGGCGAGCAGGTGAAGAGCCCAAGCGGCCTTCGCATTTTTCATGGCGCCTCATCCACAGGTTTTAAATTTTCTCAAAACTTTTTATTGAAATTAATGCACATGCCCCAGCTCATGTGACAGTTTCACATGAGGGAAAATGTCATAAAAATTTTTTCAACACTTTATTGAACTGTTAAAACTTAAAACTAATCTCCCTCTGTGCCTCAGGGAGATTTCTGCACTCTTTCCCATGCATGCACGAAACAGTGCACTTCTGCCTCGGAACCTCCCCCTCTGCCCTTGAACCCCACCACCACCCCCCTCCGCCACCTGCCTGCACAGGGAGCGCACAGCGCTTCTGGGTGCGCGTCATGCTGGGCGGGCCTTAATTGGCCCGCCCACATAAAATGGTGGCGCAGATCTGATCGGCGGTACTGATTGGGCCTGTGCCTGCCTGCATCCGCCCCTGCACAAGGGGATTGTGCAGGGGCAGGCGCGGACCCAATGGGCGCCTCTGATTGGGTCCGCGCTGCCATTTTACGTGGGTGGGGCAATTAAGGCGCACTTGGAAACGCTCGCTGAGCTGAAGATTCTCCCCCAGGATTTCATCCACCACAGTATTATTGCTAATCTGGCTTGTCCAGTCTAAATGTAGATTAAATTCACCCATTACTGTAGCACCTTTGTTACATGCATCTCTAATTTCCTCTTTAATGCCACCCTCTACCTTTCCTGTCTACTCCACCAATTCTCAATCTTTGCCAAAATATTACCCCCATTCCCTGTGTTTTAATTTTACACTCTTATGTGGGACTTTAGCAAAAACTTCCTGAAAATCCAAATACACCACATCCACTGGTTCTCCCTTATCTATTCTGCTAATCACCTCCTCAAAAACTCCAGTAGGTTTGTCAAACATGATTCCCTTTCAAAACCCATGTTGACTTTGTCTAATTCCATTGATATTTTCTAAGTATCCTGTTATCACATCCTTTATAATAGACTCTAGCATTTTCCCGACTACTGATGTGAAGCTGACCAGGTTGTAATTCAGCGTTTTCTCATTCCCTCCTTTTCTACATTGAGGGGTTACATTTGCCACCCTCCAATCTGCCAGGACCACTCTAGAATCTACAGAATTGTGGAAGATGACAACCAATGCCTCCACTATTTCCATGGCCATATCCTTTAGCACCCTCGGATGTAGATCATCAGGCCCCGGAGATTTATTGGCTTTCATTCCCATTAATTTCTCCAGCACTATTGTTTTAGTAATACTAATTTCCTTCAATCCCTTCTGCTCGCTAGACCCTTGGTTCACTAGTATTTCTGGCAAGTTATTTGTCTTTCTCCATCAAGACAGAAATCAAGTAGTTGTTTAATTGCTCTGCCATTTCCTTGTTTTTTTATTATGAATTCTCCCATTTCAGACTGTAAGCGACCAACAGTCCGCTTTTATTTTCCTTGTAAGCTTACTCTCATTGGGCTGAGCTTTACATTTGGCGTGCAGGGGTGGGCCCTGCACGTCCACACGTAAAATGATGCGCAGTGATGTCAGGCAAGCATCCACCATTAATTAATGGGCCAGTTAAGGCCCTTGAGGTGCCAATCGATGCCGATTATTTAGCGCCCGTGTGATCTGTGTACGGGCAGGCGGGTAGCACACATTTCTATTAATCTCATCCAAAGGTAGGTTAAGAGGGTTCACTGAGGTCGCGAGTGTCAAGCAGTCAAGCATTTATTTCTGAAAGTTTTTGAAACTTGCCTGTGTGATCTGCAGTACTTCAAAAGGCGTACCAGCTGCTTTTTTATGGACTCCTAAGCTTCAGGTCAGCACTCTGCAGCGAGTAATCTTTTCTGGGCCTGCAGGTTTCAGGAAGTCTTCCCTTAGCCTGGGAATGGGAACTAAACTGTCCACTGGAGGCAGCTCCTCTGAGGAGGAAGGGAAGGCTAGAAGGGGCGGGGGAGGGGGGTGGAGGCCAGGAGTGCACATTCAGCCTCCAGGGGAGTCACCTTTGGGACAACAGGTGCAGGCACAAGGGGCACAGGGCCAAGAGGTAGTTCAAGGCGGAAGGGGCTGCAGAAGATGCCACTATCCTGCTGCCAGGATTTACAGGCAGCAAAGCAGCTACCTCACTATGTCTGAGGTGCAATGCCGAAGAAGGCTCCGTCTCTCAAGGGAGAGAGTTAACTATATATCTGTCAGATGATTGGGCCTGAGATCTGCCCGCCCACATAAAATGGTGGCGCAGACCCGATCGGCGGTACTGATTGGGCCTGTGTGGGTGGACACCCCATGCCAGTGGCTCTGAAAGTCAGAGCTGCCCTCAACTTCTCTGCCTCTGGTTCCTTCCAGGGGTCGGTGGGATCTTTGCAGTGTCTCCCAATCAGCTGTCCACATTTGTGTCAAGCAGGTTACAGACACTCTGTTTGGGCATGCATTGACCTTATCCACTACCTTTGGGACCAGGCAAGCCAGACACAGTGAGCCTTTGTGGCGATTGTTGGCTTCCCCTATGTCCAGGGTGCAATAGACTGCACACATGGCCAACAAGGTGCCAGCAGGTGAGCCTGGTGCCTTCGTCAACAGGCTTCCACTCCATGAATGTGCAGATAGTGTGTGATCACAGGATGCAGATTTTACAAGTCTGTGCAAGGTACCCAGGCAGCTCCCACAACGCCTACATCCTCAGACACTCCCAGGTGCCGGGGCTCTTCAGTGCTCCAGCCCGGCTTGATGCTTGGCTGCTGGGTGACCAGGGCTATCCCCTCAGAAGGTGGCTCATGACGCCTCTCCACCATCCAAGAACAGAAGCTGAGCAGTGGTACAATAGATGCCACGCCTCCACAAGGGCTGAGTTGGAGAGAACCATCAGTCTTCTCAAGATGTGCTTCCGAATCCTGGACTGCTCAGGGGGCGCACTCCAGTACCCCCCAGATCGTGTCTTGGTGATAGTGGCTGCATGCTGCTCTCTCCACAATCTTGCGTTGGAAAGTGGGGACCCAGTGGACAATGAAGACGTTGAGTGCAGCAGTGAGTCCGAGGGTGAGCATGCACAAGGAAATGCTGAGGGAGTAGACGCTGACCTGGGCATAGTCGAGGGAGGCAGGGATACCTGGGAGGCTTTAATCCAATGAACCTTCAGCTAGCACACCACAGATAGACCATCAGGACAAGCCTGGGCTGTAGGCTCAATACTTGATACCCAAGTGCAAAATCTGACAGGTTAGGAACAGTCACTAAGGGCTTTGTTGATAAAGCTGAATGTCCAACCAAGCAATCATTAAAGTTTTGGAAACCATACACATGCAGAAGAAAAGAGGCAGCCTCAACCATGGTAACATATCTGAATTTATTCTGTGAAGCAAACCAACTTATTCCAAAAAAGAAAGAGAATAATGTTACCAAACAAAACAAATCATCTAGGCCCGACACAAAAAGCCATGGTGTGCCTAAGGTTTTCGTTTCCAGGTGCTACGCCTTGGTGCTGCCCCATCGCTCGGAGTGTCATCTGAGACAGTCTGCTGTCTCTGCTGTCCTGTTGGCCTCGATGACTTTGGCGGTCATCCTCTGGCCCATGGAGCCAGTGCTGGCCCCGCCTGAGAGGGAGCTGCCAGTTTCACAGCTGGCATCTGCCCAGTCGGCACAGCATCACCGGATGCTACAGTCATTGGGAGAGGGGCGGAGGAGCTGCTGCCTTCATCCGGAGCACCCTGAGAGGCGCTCACAGAGATGCCAGGCAGCTGCTGCGCCGACGTGAGGTTGCTTCGGACGTCCCGGGTGGATGGGCACCAAGCTGGGAAAGTCGATGCCCAAACCATCTCCTACACTGGCACTGACCAGCTGAGGTCAATGCTGATGTCAGGGCTCGCTGGTAAGAGTGCATCCCCAGGCAGCCCTGATTGGTTTGCACGAGAGTCGCCACTCTTTCCATGGAGGACACATGGCGCTTGGACATGTGGCTCATTGTTTCGGCAAGTGTCCGCGTAGACAACTCCGCCACGGAGACCAAGCCAAGCATAACCTCATGTATCTCCCTCAGATGCTCCCATACACCCGACCGCATTTCCTGCACCTGGAGTCGTCCGTGATGCAGCAGAGGCACTTAATCAGGCACCGACTGAGCATGTGCCTGGCCCCCTGCAGTCCTCTGACTGCTGGCACCTTGGGCACTCTGTCTCTGCCAGCTCCTCCAGCAACTGTGAAATGCCCTCACCGCTGTGCCCCAGGACACTAGCCGATGTTCGAATTCCTACCGAGGTGCTAGTATCTGCGCTGGTGCCTGCCTCGCAGAAATGATGTGACGCTGGTGAGACTTCAGGCCCCTCAGATGAGAGAGGGGGCCTCTGCTGCTCCTCCTCCCGGCCCTGCTCTGATGATACTGAAAGGAAGAACAAGGACAGTGGATCAGTTAACATGCAGACAATGTCAAAGTGTATTCCTGTCCCCCAGATAATTATGTGCTCATCCTTCCATAACCAGTGATCAAGCCATGTTGCAAAATTAAATCCATTAACATTCAACACTGTTGGGCATAGATACCTGGTGCCACGGCCCCTGCCTCATCGACACCAGTGGACCTGGGCGCATGGTGTCTCTCCAAATCCAGGGCTTCTTGCTTGAAGTGGCTAAGAATGGTGATCTGCACCCGCCCACCGCCAGTCCTCGCACGCTCTGCCACGTTATGAGCATTCTTCTGAAAATGAGGGACAAGCATTGATTAGTGAAAATTGCACATGGACTCCCTTCATGCACGGCCCATTCCAACCAGACATATCAGGGCTCCAGAGCCTCCTTACCCCATTGCTGCCGAACACTCACACAAAAATGCTAGGCCAGCTCCGCCTCCCTCCCCACCACCCCACCGCGGACACATGCTGCCTACATCACATTAGGCACCACACAGTATATCCTTCCATGGCAAGGAGGCGCAAGCATGTGGAGCACAGAGAGCAGCAGATGGTTCATTGCCACGCCACCTTGAAGCCCCCCTCCCAGCATGTCATCACCTTGACTTGGACGTGGCCTGGAGTTCAAACACAGTGCCTAGGTGTAGCTCCTCCAGGTTGCCCCCAAACAGTCATGTAACACATTCTGTGGGGGCCACACACATCTCTTAATCACCCTCTCAGGCTGACCTCAGCATGGGCAGTATCTGCTTGTCCACTCAGCAAAAGACAAATGCTGTCTATGATTCAATGCAGTCCCTACATTCAGGCTTGGGAGGAGGGGTGGGGGGGAAGCAAGGGGGTAAGCAACCTGCTGGGTTAGATGACCAATGCTGACATGGTACTCACCCTGTCAGAGCGCAACGCGTCGTTGAAGCGCTTGTGACACTGGATCCAGGTGTGCCGCACCATGTCGCGGGAGCTCACCAACTCCGTCACCTCCTCCCAGGCATGTTTCGTCATGTGGGGAGGCCTCCTCCTCCCATCCTGGGGAACCAACACCTCCTGTCATGCTGCCCCCTCCTCGGGGAGGGCAGCAAGGCAATCATCCAAGAAACGAGGCGCATACTGGCAACCCTCTGGCCTGGCCTGTCCCACTGGCCTACCCTCTGGAATGGCCTGCTCACCAGAAGCCCTCTGGTGAGCCCTTCCACTTAACATTGTGAGGAGCCTTGCAAAGGCTGCCAGCGCTTCTGATAAATGGGCCTCCGGGTCACCCACAGTGACATAATTGCCTGCCCTATTACCATCCCCACTCCGGCAGCGCTGAACCTTTCAGCGTACGTTTCACACAGGCTGGCTGTTAATTGGTCAGCCAGCATGAAATCGCAGTCAGGGGCCAATTTTCAGCGGTTCATTTTCCGACTGCTCCCGGGCCCGCTGATAGTGCTTGCCCGCCACCGGTGAAATTCATGCCCTGGATTCTCTGAGTCAATCTCCTCTATCACTATTGCACTGATTTCATCTTTAACTAACAGTGTCATACCACCTCCTTTTCCTGTTTGTCTGTCTTTCCTAAATATTGAATACCCTTGGATATTCAGTTCCCAGCCTTGGTCACCCTGCAGCCATGTCTCTGTAATCGGAATCATATTGCACCCATTTACATCTATTTGCGCTGTTAATTCATCTACCTTATTGCGAATGCTCTGTGCATTCAGATAGAGCCTTTAGACTTTTCTTTTTACACATCTTTTTTGTACTATGGCCCTATTTGCTGCTAGCCCCAGTTTCCTCTGCCTTCCACGCTTGCTTTTCACTTTTCTGTCTTTCATTTCTATCCTCATTTCCCTCTTGTGTATCCCTACTCAGGTTCCGATCCCCCTCCCAACAGGACTGGTGAAAATCCTTTTGAGGATATTGCTCCTGATCCTGTTGGGGTGCAACCTGTCCAGCTTGTACAGGTCCCATCTTCCCCAGAATCAGTCCCAATGCTTCAGGAATCTAAATCCCTTCCTCCTACATCATTTCTCCAGCCACGGATTCATCCAGTCTATTCTCCTATTCCTGATCCTGCTAGCATGTGGCATTGGGGATAATCTTGATATTACTACCTTTGAGGTCCTTTTTTTTTTAAAATTTATTTCCTAGCTCCCTACATCCTGCTCCTCATCCCTCTTTTTACCTATGTCATTGGTACTGATAAGCACCATGACCTCTGCCTTCCCCTTCAGAATGTCCTGCAGCTGTTCAGTGACATCCTTGACCCTAGCAGCAGGGAGGCAGCATATCATCCTGGTGTCACGTCTGCAGCTGCAGAAATGTCTGCCTGTTCCCCTTATGGTAGAATCCCCTATGACTACTTTTCTCCTCTCTCTTCCATCCCCCTGCCCCCCCTGCACAGCTGAGCCACTCATGATGCCATGGACTTGGCCATCTCCTCCAGCAGTATCCAAAATGGAAAATCTGTTAGAGAGGAGGATGGACCCAAGGGATTCCTGCACTACTTGCCTAGTGCCTTTACTCTGTCTGGCGGTCACCCATTCCCTTTCTGCCTGTGCACCCTTTTACCATCGCTGTGACAACTTCACTGTATGTGCTATCCACCAAGATCTCAGCCCTGCTGATGCTTCACAGTGACTCCAGCTGCTGCTCCAGATCAGAAACGCAGATTTCAAGTAGCTGCAACTGGAAAGACTTACGGCATATGTGGTCACCATGGACATTGGAAGCGTCCCTGACTTCCCACATCGCACAGGAGGAGCATTCCACATGAGCGACTGCACTATCATGACTTACCGTTAAACTACTCGCTTTACTTTTACTTCCTCTAGTTTAGAGAATAGTAGAAATACTCACCAAGTCCTACTTACCAACACCACTGCTCTTTCTGAGGAAATGTAGAAAATGAAAGGATCACCTCCTTCCCCCTTCAAACTCCCTCAATCACCAAACTCCAACTGAAGCACAGAGCCATGCCCATGAGAATCTACCCAGCATGCCCTGGGCGTTCCTACAGGGTCCTGTTGATGTTGGGCTCCAGCATCTTCTGCTCCTTGGGTGTCCATGATGCGAGCAAGGCCCTGGCCCTAACTCCAGACTTCTGCACGTCACACTTGTTAAGATGTGTTCTGCACCGGCATGTTTTCCTGCTGACATATGCGGATGATCCAGGTGATTACAGCAGGCTGGCCTTATAATGATATGCAGATGTATTACAATGAGGTTCCCAACGTCCGATGGCAGGAAACGCGGCCCAACAGACTGAGCGGATGATCGTAAGCTGGTTTCACAACATCATGAAATCAATACAAAAACAGAAACAGAAATACCTGGAAAAACTCAGCAGGTCTGGCAGCATCGGCGGAGGAAAGCACAGTTGATGTTTCGAGTCCTCATGACACTTAAATATAAATTTTTACTTAGTTCTGTTGGAGTTTTTTCAGGTATTTCTGTTTCTGTTTTTGTTTTGGATTTCCAGCATCCGCAGTTTTTTGCTTTTATCATGAAACTAATTTTTGGCCTTCTCACCATATTGCTCGCTTACTCCTCCAGAGACACCCAACGCCAGTGGGAACGGAACATTCCGCCCATCCACTCTGTTTCTCTATGCACAGATGCTCCCTGACCTGCTAAATATTTCCAGCATTTTTGGCTTCCCCAGTATTTTGCTATTATAATTAGGTTTTCCTTGATTCAACTTGCCAATATTTTTGCATGCTTTCTGAATTTCCTTTCTAATTTCATTCCGACACTTTCTATACTGCCCTACACTTTCTGCTACATTGAGCTCTTGGCATCTGACATATTATGTATGATTCCTGATATCCAATAGGGTCTAGATTTGGGACTTCATTCCTTCTTCTCAATGGGATATATTTGTTCTAAACCCTCTCCATCTCCTCCTTGAATGCCTCACACTGCTCTGACACTGATGTATCTTCAAATAACTGTTTACAGTACACTCTTGCAAATCACATCTTAACTTTGTAAAATTAACCTTTACCCAATTTAAAACTTTTAGCCTCGAGTACCTTTGTTCAAATACCACCTTACTGCTAATATTTTTCCATTTCCATGGGCTGAATATTTACACCCTACAAAAGTCAACTTTCAAATAAATAAATTTTAAAAAGGCGGCCCCGTTTCAGGAATAACTATAATATCATACTTCTAAGTTTTTATCTCAGCTCATGTGCCTTATTCACTACATTCCTTGCATTGAAATATGCACCACTAATTGCTGAACAACTCATTTGTTGTCTATTTTCTAGCCTTTGTTTCCTCAGCCTTCCATATTTGCTTACTAACTTTCTGCTGTTTCTTTCCAACTTTGCTTCTCTCACTTCTCAATTTGCATTCGTTACCACCCCTACGAAGCTAATTTAAACCTTCCCCAGCAATACCAGTATATCTCCCTGCCATGACATTGGTCTCAGCCCTGTTGGGTTGCAACCCATCTGGCTTGTTCTGGCCTCACCTTCCTCAGAACCGGTCCTACTTCCCTAGGAAACTAAAGCCCTCCCTCCTGCCCCATGTCTGGAGCCACGCATTTAACTGCTCTATCCTCCTATTTCTATATTTCCTCGCTTGTGGCAATGAAAGAACTCCAGAGGTTACTATCCTTGCGATCCTATTTTTAAAAATTCTTTTGTAGCTCCCTGAAATCTGCCTCATTGCTCTTTCTACCTCTGTGTGTCACGACCTCCAGTTGTTCACCTCTCTTCAGCTGCCAGTGACATCCTTGACCCAGGAAGGCAACATACCACCCTGGAGTCACAGCTGTGGCCACAGAAAATCCTATCTGCTCTCCCCATTATTGAATCATCTATCATTATTGCTTTGCTACCTTCCACCTCCCCCTCTACACAGCTGAGCCATGGCCTTGATTCTGGTGGTACTCTGTGGAGGAATCATCACCAAAGCAGTATTCATATGGAATAGACAGCAAGATGCATTCAAGGGACTCCTGCACATGTCTGCCTGGTCCTCATTAACACCTATTCCCTCTCCAGTTGCACACACTCAAGCTGCAGGGGTATCACCTCCAGAAATGTGCTACCCATGTAGCTCTCAGGCTTACGGATTTGGTGTAGTGACACTACCAGTTGCTCAAGTTCCGAAACACGGAGCTGAAACTCCTCCAGCTGCACATGTGGCTGTCCAGAACTCAAGAACTGTCCTGGAATTCCCATATGACACCATGCTACAATTATGACTAAGAAAATAAAGCCACAAGACTCTATGGTTTTAAATAAACAGAATAAACTTTACAGTATAAATTCAAACATATACAATACCTATCCTATACTCTAACATTCAGAATTAACATTGATATGAATTAGTAGGCAAACTGTGGTCGAACACACCTCGCTACACATTAAATGGCAGATACAACCAAGACAGATCCCATGGATTTCTCAGGAACCTATCCAGATGTCAATGACCCCTAGGAGTCACAAAATCTTGTTAAAACACTGTGTCCCTCATAAGGAATTTGAACTCTTCACTTTTGAAAAACTAGCCGGAGTTCCTTCAAAAGCCATTCCGACTCAGACTGCCTCAGTGACTGTTCAATCTCTCCTCATTGCAGTCAACAGGATTCACAAAACTGCACTACCACCTCTAATTACCAGCACACTTCCAGTTCTCTCACAGACCACTAGCTTCACTAAGCTGGCACTGCCCCGGTTTTCTCTGTACTCGTCTCCCAGCTGCACCGAGCTATAAATGGCCCAGGACTTTTCTAAGCCCTAACTGCTTGGAACCTGCTAACAGCTCCCAGAGCTTCTCCATGAGTTGAAAACCACACAAGGTCCAACTGCAACCAATAGCCCTCTCCCAGTAAGCACACAGATCATCTGAAACTAGAGAACCTTCTTAGGCTCCGCACATCTCAGTGACGACAAAGCCTTTCAGGGTTCACTGAATGCTTTTAAACTAATTTATCTCTAATTTCCAAAACAAAATATCTCCCTGGCTGCACTTCTTTGCAAACTTGTGTAGATTTGACAGCCTGGATTTTCATCCTTAAGGCAGTAAGGGGAGTTGGGAAAATTCCAGGTTCAGCCTGCCCGCCTTGGGAGACAGTGCCCACCAAGGCAGGATCTTCGTTGCTGGGGCCACATGTGGGCTGGAGTCAGGCCAGCTGTCCAGGAAGAAGTGTGGAGGCCGCCATGGGCCGTTGAGTGCCGAGTCGAGCTGTTTTCACTGCCATGGGACTTTGTCCCAGTGTGGAAAAAATCAAAGGCCCTCCATCATCACCCCTTACACACCCTTCACTCTCCAACACACCCCATGTCCCATCCATGCTATTTCATTTTCCTGACCCATCCCCTCAGGACCCTCAAGTCCCCTATGCCAAGCTCTGTCCTTGCAACCACCTTTAGAATTATACCCCTTACTTTATATTGCCTCTTCCCCTTAATCCTACCAAAATGAATCACTTCATACTCCTCTACATTAACTTTCATCTGCCTCATGTCAACCCCTTCCACCAACCTATCTTTGTCCTATTGAGTCCTTCCTGCAGTTCACAATACTTTCAAGTTTTGTCTCGTGAAAATTTTGAAATTTTGCCCAGTATACCAAAGGCTGGGTCATTAATATAAGAGCAACAATCCTAACACTGACCCCTGGGAATACCACTATAAACCTTCCTCCTGTCTGAAAACCAAACCTTCACCACTACTGTTTCCTGTCTCTTAGCCAATTCCATATCCATGTTGCTACTGTCCCTTTTATTGAATGAATTCTAACTTTTCTCACAAGTCTGTTGTGTGATACTTTTTTTATTAAGTACCCTTTGGAAGTCCATTTACACCACATCAATTGCGTTGCCCTCATCAATGTTCTGTTACTTCATCAAAAAGCTCAACAGTTTACTTAAAATAAAAATGACTTCAGTTTTTATTATCTGCACAAATGAATCATTTTAGCTTTAATCTATATTAATCAAATATAAAAGGAACTGAAAAACTCATGACAAAATTGACCACATTAAGTTTTTTTGGGCAGGAGGGGGAGTTTAACCTCCAAATCCGAGAGTCTGAATTCGCACAATATCAATTTGTTCTTTTGAGATTTAACCATTCAGGCAATAGGAGACAACCTAGTGATGTAACTCAGGAAATGTATATTAAGCAACAAAAGTAGTACATAACAAAGCTGAGCAGTGACTTTACTGGCTCAAAGTGGTTTTTGTTTCCTGATTCAGTTGAGGGTGCGAGGTGATACATAGCCTTCTCCCTCTCTCTCGATCAGTTCTATGGGTCTTCTGCTCCCAGCTGGAAAGCAGTCTTTTGTCTTCAGTCTCAAATTTAGCACACACCTGGCAGCTGAGAGCTGGTGTTTTTTTTTATAAACTCTTTCCAATCCACAATCTATGTGCATGATCAACCATGTTCCTAAACTGGGGAGATGGTGATGTAGTGGTAATCACAGAATCCTTACAGTGCAGGAGCCCATTCAGCCCATCGAGTTTGCACTGGCTCTCTGAAAGAGCATTCCACTCCCATCTTATCCCCATAACCTTGCCCATTCTTTTTCAGATAGCAATCCAATTCCTTTTGAATCTCGATCGAACCTGCCTCCACTACCCTCTCAGGACCTTTGTTCCAGACTCTAACCATCCTCTGGGTGAAAAAATTCTTCCTCCCATCACTTTTACTCCTTTGCCAATTATTTTGAATCTGTGCCCTCTAGTTATTAATGTTCTTTTGAATGGGAACAGTTTCTCAATATTTACCCAATCCATACTCCTCAGGACCTTGAATATTATCAAGTCTCCTCTCGGCCTTCTTTTCCCCCCCAAGGAAAACTGTCCCAACCTCTCCAAATTAACTTCATAGTTACAGTTCTTTATCCCTGGAATCATTCTTGTGAATCTCCTCTGTGCTGTCTCCAGTGCCTTCACATCCTTCCTCAGGTATGGTGCCCAGGACTGGATACAATACTCCAGATGAGGTCTAACTAGTATCTTATACAAGTTCAACATGACCTCCTTACTTTTGTACTCAATGCCCCTATTAAGAAAGACTAAGAGACTATATGTTTTATTAATGGCTCTCTCAACATGCCCTGCCACCTTCAATGACTTGTGTACCTATACACCAAGGTCCCTCTGTTATTGCACCTCCTTTAGAGCTTCTCTATTTATTTAAAGTCTCTCCATATTCTTCCTGCCAAAGTGTATCTCCTCACACTTCTCTACATTGAACTTCATCTGTCACATGTCTGCCCAATCCATCAACATGTCCATGTCCTTTTGAAGTTCAAGACTATCCTGATCACAGTTGCCAATGTTTCCAATCTTTGTATCATCTGCAAATTGTAAAATAATTCCCTGAACATCAGAGTCTTGGTCATTAATATATAAGCAAGAGCAGGGGTCCCAACACTGGCCCCTGGGGAACTCCATTGCAGACCTTCCTCCATTCTGAAAAACAACCATTTATCACCACTCTCCGTTTCCTGTCACTCAGGCAGTTTCTTATCCAACTGCTGATATCCTTATACTAGAATTTTGCTCACAAGTCTGTTGTATGCCACTGTATTAAATGCCTTTTGAAAATCCATATATAGCACATCAACAGTGTTGCCCTTCTCAACCTTCTCTGTCACCTCCTCAAAAAACTATCAAGTTAATTAAACATGATTTTCCTTTAATGAATCCATGTTAACGTTCCTTAATTATCATGCACTTGGCAAAGTTAATAGTCACTTACCCCTGAACTATAGTTTCCAGAATAAAGGCAAAATACTGCGGATGCTGGAAATCTGAAACAGAAACAAAAAATGCTGGAAAAACTCAGCACGTCCGACAGCGCCTGTGGAGAGAAAGACTGAGTTAACGTTGCGAGTCCGTATGACTCGTCTTCAGAGCTCTGAAGTTTCCAGAGGTTTCCCTACCAAACTCAAACTGACTGGTCTGTAGGTGCCGACTTGCATACCTTTTTGAGCAAGGGTGTAACATTCGCAATTCTCCAGTCCTCTGGCACCACCCCGTGTCTAAGGAAGACTGGAAGATTATCACTGGTGCCTCTGTAATTTCCACTCTCACTTCCTTCAGTACCCTTGGATACTGTAGGGGGTGGTGGTGTGTGTGTCAGCTTCACCTCTGACTTCTGAGCAGTTCGAATCGCTCCCACTCCCTGGGTTCTAGACCTTGGACTTATTTGGGGGTTGTGACAAAGTGCAACAGACAACTGGTTTCGGTGCAAGAAACAAAAATTGGGTTTATTGAAGTCACAAATGAACTTATAACATTAGGATTACACTGAGATTATACAGACTTACAAAGTACACTTAGTTAAGAATGGAGAACTCACGGCATAACGAGGGAAAATCACGCTATCAGTCCCCTTACCCTTGTCCCAGCCCCAAAACCTAACTAAATTGAACTAGGAGAGGTCAGGGATCATGCTCACCAACCAGGGTTCCTTGACAGTTCGAAATCCAGCCAGGTAAGCTGGTTTCAGTTTTGGGGTATGCTCTTTGTGTCCTCTGGGGCCTGCCATCCCCATGTGGTCCTGGTATGTGGAATCTGCAAAGGTTCTTCAGTTGGGTGGAGGGCGTGATTGTGGGTGGTCGATCTTCATGGAGGACTGCGGTTGCGGCCTTGTTGTCTTCAGTTGAGCCTGCCACCCCGTCCCCCTCGCCGTGATGTTGCCTCCAGACCACCTTCCTCCACTTGGCTCAGCTCCCTGCTTAAACTCGGCTTCAACTGCTCCCAACTGCTCACTATCCTGTGTCAGCTTTCAAAACTGCTCACCCTTCTGTGACGCTGCCAAAAACTGCTTACATCAGATCTCCTGGCCCAGTTATACTGTTTTTTTTTCAAATTTATCTCAATCCAAAACAAGGTTAGTTCTTTGTTTGATTTTGGTGGCTTTCCCAGGTGATTGTTGTCTCGTTGTTTTTAATGGGCTTGCATGACATTTACCATTGTCTTCCTGCCCCCGTAACTAGTCTTGAACTGAAAGCCGTTGTATGTGTGGAGTATTGATGGGTTCGCATAATTGCATTGATTGTGGTCTTCCTGCCCCTGTAGTTAGTAGCAATTATTTATGCAAGATTTTGATGGGCTTTAGTTTCGTGTTGATTGTTTTAAAAGGGAAGAATGTGTATTGTCTCCTCTCGTCGTAATTTCTTTGCAAATTTGTCTCCACATCCCTTCCACTAGTTGGTGGTCTATATACAACATCAATCAATGTTATTGCACCTTTGTCATTTTTTACCTCTAGCCAGAGAGATTCTGTCCTTTTACCTTCTGGAACATTCTTGCTCTTCAATACTGTAATGCCATCTTTAATCAATGCTGCCACTTCCTCCACCCCCATTTTTTCCTTTCCTTTCTCTCATGAACACCATGTGCACCAGGAATATATAGAGTTTTTATTATCCTTTCGTAGGATGTGGGCTTCGCTGGCTGGGTCAGGATTTATTGTCCATTCCTAGTTGCCCTTGAGAAGGTGGTGGTGAGCTAATTTCTTGAACCGCTGCAGTCCACAGTACTGTTAGGAAGGGAGCTCCAGGATTTTGACCCAGAAGGAATGGTGATATATTTCCAAGTCAGGATGATGAGTGGTTTGGAGGGGAACTTCCAGGTGGTGGTGTTCCCATCCAACTGCTGCCCTTGTACTTCTAGATGGTAATGGTTGTAGATTTGGAAAGTGCTGTCCAAGGAGCCTTGGACATCTTGTAGATGGTACACACTGCTGCTACTGTGGTGGAGGGAGAGAATGTTTTTGGATGGGGTGCCAATCAAGTGGGCTGCTTTGTCCTGGACGGTGTTAAGCTTTTTCAGTGTTGAGGGAGCTGCACTCATCCAGGCAAGTGGAGAGTATTCCATCACACTCCTGACTTGTGCCTTGTAGATGGTGGGCAGGCTTTGGGAGTCAGGAGGTTAGTTACTCATTGCACAATTCCAGCCTCTGGCCTGCTCTTGTAGCTAAAGTAATTTATATGGCTAGTCCAGTACAGTTTCTGGTCAATGGTAACCCCCCAGGATGTTGATAGTGGGGGATTTAGTGATGGTAATTCCACTGAACGTCAAGGGGCGATGGTTCTGTTCTCTCTTGTTGGAGATAGTCATTGCCTGCCATTTGTGTGGCACAAATGTCACTTGCTACTTGTCAGCCCAAACCTGGATATTGTCCAGGTCTTGCTGCATTCAGTCATGAATGGTGCTAAACATTGTGCAATCATCATTTAACACCATTCCTGCTTTTCTTTGAGCCAGGTCTCTGTTATCACATTAATCTCATAACTCCATTTGTCAATCTGTGCTTGTAGTTCACCAGTCTTTTTAACCACACTTTGTGCATTCACATACATGCACATTAACCCTTATTTAGGCTTTTTTACTTCCCCCTTACTTTGACCCCATCGAATGACTTACTATTGCCCACACTAATTCTATCAAATCCTCCCAAGTTCTGAAGAGACATATGAACTCGAAACATCAACTCTGTCTTTCTCTCCACAGATGCTGTCAGATCTGCTGAGTTTTTCCAGCAATTTTTGTTTTTGTTTCAGATTTCCAGCATCTGCAGTATTTTGCTTTTACCTCCAAGTATTGTATTTACCATGATACTACTTCCTACTATATCCTCCTTATCAGTTAATACTTCTCTATTTCCCACTGACAGTTTCTCTCCTTCCACTCTTAAAATTTCCCCTCAGGCTCCCATCCCTCTGTCAATCTAGTTGAAATCCTCCCCAACTGCACTAAAAAACCTGCCCATGTGGACATTAGTCCTAGTCCTATTAAGGCATAACCTGTCCTTCTTGTACAAGTCCCACCTGCCCCAGAACCAGCCCCTCTGCCAAAGAAATCTAAAGTCTTCCCTCCTACTCTATTTTTCCAGCCCTTTATGAACTGCCAATCTTTCTATCCTATGTTCACTAGCTCAGGGCAGTGGGAGCAATACTGCTCTTAAGGTCCTGATTTTTAATTTCCTTCCTAACTCCCTAAAATCTGCTTTCAGGACCTTATCCATTTTCCTACCTCTGTCATTGGTCCCAACGTGGACCATGACCTCTGGCTGTTCACCCTCCCCCAAAAGAATGTCCTGCAACTGCTGTGTGACATCCTTGACCCTGGCACCAGTGAGGCAACACACCAACCTGGAGTCGTGTCTATGGCTGCAAAAATGTCTGTCTGCTCTAACTATGGAATCACCTACCAATATAGAGCTTTCACTCTTCCTCCTCTCCTCCCGTGCAGCTGAGCCACCCATGGTGCCATGAATTTGGCTCTTGCTACAGTCCTCTGAGGAACAATTTCGCTTCCTAATATCCAAAATAGAAAAGCAGTTAGAGCTGGAGAGAGGCTCAGGAGCTTTCTGCACTACTTGCATGTTTCTCTTAGATACTCCACCCATTCCAGCTCTGCCTGTGTTCTTCTTAGCTGTGGCGTGACCACCTTTCTAAAACATGTTAGTCTCAGCCTTGTGGATGCAGCACTGTTGCTCCAGCTGCTACTCAAGTTCCACAGCCTGGAGCTCCATTTTCTGTAGCTGGTGACACATCCTGCTGATGTAGCTACTGAGGGCACTTTGTGCCTGCATGACTTGCCACGTCCCACAGGATGCACATTCCACATGGCCAAGCTGCATTGACATACCTTAAACTTTACTACAATATGGTATAATATAGTAACTCATCTGTCATTCGTATCCTCTGTGTTGAGTCCAGAAAGACCTATACTTACCAACCAATTTATGGGACTCCAGTCACATCACTTTTAGATTTTATCTGTAAACTCCTGGCTTTCTCGCTCTCTCTCTCTCTTCGCCACTTTATGGGCTCTTTCTCTCCCTGAACTCCCACTGCTTTATGGGCTCTCTCTCTTCGAATTCCCACTGCTTTAGGGGTTCACATATGCTCCTTATGCTTTTATGCTTCTTAACTATCCAAGTATTTGTTTTACGTTTTTATTTTAATTATTTTATTTAATTTTTATTCTATTTTTTATTTTATTTTCTAATTTATTTTTAAACTTTTATATTCATTTTAAAGTTTTGAAGTTTTAGTCCTTTTTATTTTTGGATCTACCTTAACTCCCATATTTTAAATTGGCTATTTAGACACTGTCCCTTACACTGAGCACATACGTGCCAATCAACTTACTAGTTCCCTGTGATGTCACAGCAGCTGAATTAATGAAACGGTGCACTTCTCAGTTCCTGACTGTCTTCCACACGTCTATTCTGACTCCCAGGAAGGTAGGCCACACTGCAAACCCTAGTCTTTAATTATGGGTGCTCTTCAGCTCCTGGCTGTCTCCTGCAGGTCCACTCCAATTCCCAGAAGGTTGATAATGTCACTGTACCAGGAATTCAGAGGCCCTGGCTAATGATCTAGGGACAGGGATTCAAATGTCCCCAGATCCCACCACAGCAGGTGGTGGAATTTGAATTCAATTAATAAACTTGGAATTAAAATCTAGCCTAATGGTGACCATGAAACCATTGTTGGTTGTTGTAAAAACACATCTGGTTCCTTACCTGGTCTGGCCTACACATGACTCCAGACCCACAGAAATGTTGTTGACTCTGAAATGCTCTCTGAAATGGCCTAGCAAGCCACACAGTTGTATGAAACCGCTACAAAGTCTAAAAAAAGGAATGAAACCAGACCACCAGGCATCAACCTAGGCACCGGAAACGAAAATGGTACATCCAGCCTTGTTGATCCTGCAAAGTTCTCCTTTGTATTATCTGGGGTCTTGTGCCAGAATTGGGAGAGATGTCTCACAGGCTAGTTAAGAAACAGCCTGACATACTCATACTTATGGAATTTTTTGTTCTGGGACTAAGTCTGGTGACGGGAGCAGGAGGTTGGAGTGACTTCTGCTGGAGAATAGAGTGGGTGAACACGCCAAATCGTGTGCTGTTCACCTCATTGATTATGCAGTTGCATGGTTCACATGGAGTCACATGGCAGGGCAGGCAGGAAGTCATGCACCCTGTCGACATGTCCGGATGCCATATTTAAAAGGCACCCGGACAGCCATTCAAATCGCCACACTGGGACCTTCGGATTTTGGAATGCTGTCTATGAGAAGGCAGCAAGCTCTGGCCCCAAGCTTCAGTGATGGCCTCCCTGGGGAATCTCATGCGGACCATTGAGGAAAGGTGAAAGGCCCTCTCTCTGAGCGATGAGAGGGAGGCACCCCCGTCTGACACAGCAGCTTGGGAGAAGGTCGCCTGGGTGGTCAGTGCCCAAAGGGTTCAAAAGAGGCCAGTCCTGAAATGCAGGAAATGGGTGAATGATCTCATCTGCCCCGCTAGTTCTCCAGCGGTTATGTGAACCTTCAACTCTCCAACTCAAATCAATGAGTTTTTTCACATCTTTCATGGGGCAGGGGCATCACTGGCTCTGCCAGCATTTTTGTTGCACATCCCTAATTGAACTTCTGTGGTCCATGTGGCTTAGGTACACCCACAGTACTGTTAGGGAGGGACTTCTAGGGTTGTGACCCAGCAACAGTGAAGGGACAACGGTGCAGCTCCAAGTCAGGGTGTGTGGCTGGGAGGGGAGCTTGCCGGTGGTGGTGTTCCCACGTCCCTTGGTCCTTCTAGATGTAGAGGCTGTGGGTTTAGAATACACTATCAAAGGAGTCTAGGCGAGCAGTGCATCTTTTAAGTGGTACACATTGCTACCACTGCTAGTGAAGGAAGTTAGTGTTGAAGGTGGTGGATGGGGTGCCAATCAGCAGGATACTTGGTCCTGGATGACGTCCAGCTTCCTCATTGTTTTTGGAGCTGCACTCATCCTGACAAATAGAGTGTATTCCATCACACTCCTGACTTGTGCCTTGTAGATGCTGCACATGCTTTGGGGAGTCAGGAGGTGAGGTACTGTCTGCAGGATTTCCAGCCTTTGATCTGCTCTTTCATCCAATGTGCTAACACTCGATCCATCTGTCCTCATGCAGGATAAAATGGCCCACAACAGGAGGGAGAGAGAGAAGGGAGGTGTAATGCTGGAGCTGCAACACCTCACGCAATTTGAGCAGCAGGCTTCAGTGCTAGCAAGGGAGGAGACAGACTGTACCTGCACCGATGGTAAGGTTGGTCACCCCCAACAATCAAGTGAGGAAGCAGAGACTTTGGACAAGAGTGTGGGTGTGATGTCTGTAATGTCTGAGCCATACTATGTAGTCAGGCATTCTCTTTTTTCATTCTAGATGCCAGCAGGAAGAAGGGGAGGCCAGCCTCAAACAGTGAAGAAAGACTCAGCACTACCCCACTCAGCCACCTCAGGAAACGAAATCGACCCTTTCAGACCTGTAGAGCCATCACAGCTATCACCTGCATCCTCCACCAGTGCAGAGACACACACGTCGGCGGGGCATAGTTCAAGAGTAGGCTCATTGTCACTCACTGGTGGCCACTGCACCGACACATCATCACAGCAGCAGGCTGAGACGGAGAGCCAAGGTCTCTGCCATTTGGAGGACAGCTGGGGAACAGGCCCCTGCAAAGTTTGAGTCAGATAATGAGCCTCTGCAATTGGCCCTAGGACATGTGCTGCAGATTCAAAGATACACTGGTGAACATCAGGCAGAGCCGTCAGAGGCATGAGAAATGGAGGCACTCATCCTTGTGCTCTCTGACATAGTGGATCTGACATGCGAGAGCCTCGAGGTCTCCATGGAAAAGGGTGGTAGGCTGCTTGGAGAGCCACGCCCAGCAGAACGCACAGTATCTGCTGGATATGTGCTCAGACCTGCTTTCCATCGATCTAGCCATGGCTGTGTTTCAGAGGGGACGAGGCACCTCCATTTTCCTCCAGGTTCCCACTTGTCTCAAGGAGTCAGGGAGGGGCCCTCGGGCACTCAAAGTGGGGAGGAGGAGCGTCAGCCAGACAGCCCGGGGCCATCCTGCCAGGAAATCCCCTTTGCCTGTGACCCCATCAATAGCAGCTGGTGAGGCTGAGGAGGGTACACCTGCCCCACAGCAGCAGATCCTTAGCAGGTTGGGGCCCTCCAGGCCTTGGTCCTCCAGATTTGACAAGGGCACAAGATTTCAGCCTATTGAACTAGTAATGAGCATTCATGAGATGCAAAACGGGTTCCCAATGATCTTCAGCGGGAAAGCCAATTGACCATTAACCCACCATGAAAGTGGGGAGAACACAATTTCAACCCGATTTCTTGACGTTGGGGAAACTGATTTTTGGACTCCTGTCACACCTTCCACCCCCGCTAACCATGATTCCTGCCAATGGCAGTGAGGAAGATTCCACCCTTCGTCACAGACATCACATCACCATCCCTGGGTATGCCCTGTCTCACCGACGAGACAAATCCACCAGAGGTGGCAGCAGTCTGGAGGGTGTTGCCCTGCGATCCTCAACATCAACTCTGGATCTCATGAAGTCTGATGGCATCAGGTCAAACTTGGATGAGGAAACTTCCTGCTGATTATCACCTACCATCCCACCACACACCCCCCCAACCCCCGAGTTGATAAATCGGTACTCCTCAATGTTGACCACCACTTGGAGGCATCACTTATGGTGGCAAGGACAGAACTTACTCTGAGTGGGGGATTTCAATGTCCATCACCAAGAGTGGCTTGGTAACACCAATATTGACTGAGCTGGCCACGCCCTAAAGGACATAGTTGCTAGACTGGATCTACGGAAGGCGGTGAGGGATCCAAGAATGAAAAGACTACTTGACCTCGTCCTTACCATGTCACAGCTGCATCTGTCCATGAGTGCATTGGTAGGATTGGCCACCATACCTTCCTTGTGGAGATGAAGTCCCGTCTTCACATTGAGGATACCATACATCATGTAATGTGGCATGATCATCATGCTAAATAGGATAGATTTTGAACAGATCTAACAGCTCAAGACTGGGCAACCATGAAGCGCTGTGGGCCATCAGCACCAGCAGAATTTTACTGAACCATCTGTAACCTCATGGCCATTATATCCCCACTCTACCATTGCCTTCAAGCTGGGGGATTAACCCTGAGTGCAGGAAGGCATGCCAATAGCAGCACCAGGCACGGCTAAAAATGAGAGGTCAACCTGGTGGAGCTACAACACAGGACTACTTGCATTCCAAACAGAAGCAGCATGCGAAAGACAGAGCTAAGTGATCCCACAACCAATAGGTCAGATTAAGCTCTGCAGTCCTGCCCCATTCAGTCATGAACTAACAGGAGGAGGCGGCTCCACAACTCTCCCCAACTTCTATGATGGGGGAGCCGAGCACACCAGTGCAAAAGACAAAGCTGAAGCATTTGCAGCCATCTTCAGCCAGAAGTGCTGAATGGATGATCCAATTCACCCTCCTGACGTTCCCAGTATTTTAAAAATATTAATTCATAGGATGTGGGTGTCGCTGGCTAGGCCAGCATTTATTGCCCATCCCTAATTGTTCAGAGGGCATTTCAAGAGTCAACCATATTGCTGTGGGTCTGGAGTCACATGTAGGCCAGACCAAGAAAGGGTGGCAAATTTCCTTTCCTAATGGACATTAGTGACCCAGATAGGTTTTTGCAACAATTAGAAATGGTTTTCTGGTTATCATCAGACCTTTAATTCCAGATTTCTATTCCATTCAAATCCCACCATGGAGAACCTGGGTCCCCAGAGAATTACCTTGGGTCTCTGGAATACTAGTCCAGTAATATTAACACTATGCCACCGCCTCCCCAAGATCTCCACAGATGCCAGTTTTCAGCCAATTTGATTCACTCCACATATTATCAAGAAACAGCTGAAGGTACTGGATTTTGCAAAGGCTATGGGCCCTGACAATATTCCAACAATAATATTGAAGACTTGTACTCAGAAATGTGCCATGCTCCTAGCCAAGTTCCAGTACAGCTACAACACTGGCATCTACCTGGCAATGTGGAAATTTGCTTAGGTATATCCTGTCCATTAGCAGGACTAATCCAAACTGACTGATTACCGCCCCATCAACCTACTCCCAATCATCAACAAAGTGTCATCAACAGTGCTGTTAAAGGGCACTTATTCAGCAATAACCTGCTCTTTGATGCTCAGTTTGGGTACCACCATGTCACTCAGCTCCTGGCCTCAATACAGCCTTGGTCCAAAATGGACAAAAGAGCTGAACTGAAGAGGTGAGAGTGACTGCCGTTGATAGCAAGGCAGCAACTGACCAATTATGGCTTTGAGGAGCCCTAGCAAAACTGAAGTTGACAGGAATCAGGCGGGGGGGAAGCTCTCTGCTGGTTGGAGTCATATCTAGCACAAAGGAAGATGTTGCGGTTGTTGGAGGTCAGTCAACCCAGTTCCAGGACATCACTGCAAGAGTTGCTCAGGGTAGTGTCCTTGGCTCAACACTCTTCAGCTGTTTCATCAATGACCTTCCTTCCATCATAAGGTCAGTAGTGGGGACGTTTGCTGGTGACGGCACAATGTTCAGTACCATTCATGACTTCTTGAAATACTGAAGCTGTCCATGTCCAAATGCAGCAAGATTTGGACAATATTCGGGCTTGAGCTGATAAGCGGCAGGCAACATTTGTGCCAACAAGTGCCAAGCAATGAACAAATCCAACAAGAGAAAATCTAACCATCTCCCCTTGACATTCAATGGCATTACTATTGTGGAATCCAGCGCTATCAAAATCCTGGGGGCTAGCATTGACCAGAAACTGAACTGAACCAGCCATATAAAAACTGTGGCTACAAGAGCAGGTCAGACGCTGCAAGTTGTGTGGAGTGCAACTCACTTCCTGAGTCCCCAAAGTCTGTCCACCATCTACAAGGCACAAGTCAGGAGTATGGTGGAATAGTCTCCACTTGCTTGGGTGACTGTAGCAGCAACAGCACTCAAGAAGCTTGACACCATCCAGGACAAAGTAGCACCTCCTCTACCACCTTCACCATTCTCTACCTCCACCACTGGCACACAGCGGCAGCAGTGTGTACCATCTACAAGACGCACTGCAGAAACTCACCAAGACTCGTTAGCACATTCTAAACTCAGTCTCTACCACCTAGAAGAACAGGGCAGTAGATGCATAGGAACACCATCATCTGCAAGTTCCTCTCTAAGTCACACACCATCCTGACTTGGAACTACATCACTGTTCCTTCACTGTCACTGGGTCAAAATCCTGGAACTCCCTTCCTAATGGGCAATAAATGCTGGCCTAGCCAAATGACTCATCTTGTGAAATATTTTTTTAAAATTCTGATTGGCTCTGGCTGTACACGATCAGACCTTAATGGGTTTAGGTGTTTCGTTATCGGTTTCTGATTTGTTTCTCGAGGCTGATGGTCATCTATTAATATCATTTCTTGTTGTCTCCTGACCAGCCCTCTAATATGGCAGTTACTTTGTGGGATTGTCTCCCTCATTATAACTTTGTGCTATTTCGTTAATTTTTTTGGCTGAGCTAACAGGGGCCTAAAAGGGACTTTGTGTCCATTTGCTTGAGGTAACAGATGTTATGATGTCAGTAATACTCAATGATTTATGTATGGGTATCAATATTGTATGTCCTGTAGAACTTGCTCATTAAGAAAGGTGCCTGTCGCTATGTTTTGGTTACCAGAACAGCTTGGCTATTATATTTTACAATAGAATGAGAGCATACTGTAAGGGTTATCCACAGGATTAGGATGGGGAATTACATTCTTGTTATTTGCTATTAGGGATGCGCCTAATGCATCGACTGCTTTTAGCCCTTTTGAATGAGTATTTGGTCATAAGTAAAGGGACCACTGAAAATGATTTTTGAGAAATTGGTGGGTCGAAATTCAAAAACTGCTCCCCTGGATTACATATCAAACTTCAGAGAGAGATTGGACAGAGATTGTGAATTGGCTAAGGGGGAGGCGGTGGTGTAGTGGTATTGTCACTGGAGTTCACCTATCGTAATGGGTACTGAAACCAGATGGAACACAGACTGTGTGTGGACTATTGAAAGGTGAATGTGGTGACAAAAGAGGATTCATATCCTATACAATGGTTGGAGGATTGTATTGAGAAAGTGGGACAATCAAAATTTATCACAAAGATTGACTTGCTAAAAGGATATTGGCAAGTACCGCTATCGGAGACAGCAAAGGAGATATCAGCTTTTGTGATGCCAAATGGACTATATCAGTTTAAATCCATGCCATTTGATATGAAGAATGCACCTGCGACATTTCAAAAACTGAGACAAATTAATTGCAGGTCGAAGTAATTGTGCTGTTTATGTTGATGACTTAATAGTTTTCAGTCAGACATGAGAGGAACATTTACAGCATCTGGAAGAATTCTTTACTCGATTATAAGAAGCTAATCTGGTGATGTACTTGGCTAAAAGTGAATTGGCAAAAGCACAAGTTGACTATCAAGGCCATACCATTGGACATGGTGAGGTGGCTCAGAGAGATGTGAAAGTCAACCTTATCGTGGATTTCCCAGTGCCTACAACAAAACAAGAAGTTTTGAGATTTCTGGGCGTGAGTGGGTTTTGTCGGAAATTTGTACCAAATTTTAGCAGTGTAGTTGCTCCACTGACTGAACTATTAAAAAAAGTTTCAATGGACACTGGAATATCAGAAGGCATTTAAAAGTTTGAAAACTGTGTTAACTACAACACCAGTTTTGGCAGTACCCAATTACACCAAGCAATTTACGTTGGCCGTTGACGCAAGTGATATAGGCATTGGGGCCATACTATTACAAGATGATCACACTGGAATTGAAAAACCAAAAGGGTATTTTTCACGGAAGTTGAATGTACAACAGAGAAGATATCCAACGATTGAAATAGAAATGTTGAGTTTGGTGTTAGCATTGCAGCATTTTGAAATTTATGTTGCAAACAATTCAGCAGAAACAATTGTTTATACAGACCACAATCTTTTAAAGTTTCTGGACAAATTTTGAGACAGAAGTGCAAGGCAATTCAGATGGAGTTTATTACTGCAACTATTTAATCTACAAATTATACATGTGGCTGGATGAAAGAATCTGATAGTAGATGCTTTATTGAGAGTTTGAAGCTTAAAGGGGAGAATGGACATTTAAAACCTGGATAAAAACAAAAAACTGTGAATGCTGGAAATCCAAAACAAAAACAGAATTACTTGGAAAAACTCAGCAGGTCTGGCAGCATCGGCGGAGAAGATTTGACGTTTTCGAGTCCTCATGACCCTTCAACAGAACTGAGTGAATATAAGGAGAGGGGTGAAATATAAGCTGGTTTAAGGTGGGTTGGGGGGTGGTGTGGTTGTAGGGACAAGCAAGCAGTGATAGGAGCAGATAATCAAAAGGTGTCACAGACAAAAGAACACAGAGGTGTTGAAGGTAGTGATATTATCTAAATGAATATGCTAATTAAAAATGGATGGGAGGGCACTCAAGATACAGCTCTAGTGGGTGTGGGATGGAAAGATTAGCACGGCATAAAAGATTTAAAAATAGTGTAAATAAATAGGAAAAGAAAAATCTATATAAATTATTGGAAAAAAACAAAAGGAAGGGGGAAGAAACAGAAAGGGGGTGGGGATGGAGGAGGGAGTTCAAGATCTAAAGTTGTTGAATTCAATATTCAGTCCGGAAGGCTGTAAAGTGCCTAGTTGGAAGATGAGGACCTATTTCCGTTATTTTTAAATCTTTTATGCCCTGCTAGTCTTTCCACCCCATCCCCACTAGAGCTGTACCTTGAGTTCCCTACCATCCATTCTTAATTAGCACATTCGTTTAGATAATATCACCAACTTGAACACCTGTGTTCTTTTGTTCTTTTGTCTGTGACATCTTTTGATTACCTGCTCCTATCACTGCTTGCTTGTCCCTACAACCACAGCGCCCCCTCCACTTCTCTCACTGCACCCCCCCCCCCCCACACACCTCCCACCAAACCCCCCCGCCACCTTAAACCAGCTGATATTTCACCCCTCTCCTTATATTCACTCAGTTCTGTTGAAGGGTCATGAGGACTCTTTTCTTCTCTGCCGATGCATTTAAAACCAGGACACTGAACTGGAATGATTTCTGCTGATACAAAGGATTTGTAAATATATGGTTATGTTAATGCATGCATCTGGTAATGCAATAGTGTAAGTATATAAAACAGAAACAGAATTACCTGGAAAAACTCAGCAAGTCTGGCAGCATCAGCGGTGAAGAAAAAAGTTGACGTTTCAAGTTCTCATGACCCTTCAACAGAACAGAGTAAAATAAGGAGAGGGGTGAAATATAAGCTGGTTTAAGGTGGGGGAGGGGTGGGTGGGGGGTGGTGGTAGGGACAAACAAGCAGTGATAGGAGCAGCTAATCAAAAGATGTCACAGACAAAAGAACAAAGAGGTGTTGATATTATCTAAACGAATGTGCTAATTAAGAAAGGATGGCAGGACACACAAGGTATAGTTCTAGTGGGGGTGGGGTGGAATAAGACTAACAGAATAAAAGGTATAGATTTAAAAATAATGGAAATAGGTGGGAAAAGAAAAATCTATATAAATTATTGGAAAAAACAAAAGGGAGGGGGAAGAAACGGAAAGGGAGTGGGGATGGAGGACGGAGTTCAAGATCTAAAGTTGTTGGGGGTGAAGGGAAGATCTAAAGTTATTCAGTCCGGAAGGCTGTAAAGTGCCTAGTCGGAAGATGAGGTGCTGTTCCTCCTGTTTACGTTGAGCTTCACTGGAACAATGCAGCAAGCCAAGGACAGGCATGTAGGCATGAGAGCAGGGTGGAGTGTTAAAATGGCAAGCGACAGGAAGGTTTGGGTCATTCTTGCGGACAGACCGCAGGTGTTCTGCAAAGCGGTCGCCTAGTTTGCGTTTGGTCTCTCCAATGTAGAGAAGACCATACTGGGAGCAAATGCAGTAGACTAAGTTGAGGGAATTGCAAGTAAAATGCTGCTTCACTTGAAAGGAGTGTTTGGGCCCTTGCACGGTGAAGAGAGAGGAAGTGAAGGGGCAGGTGTTGCATCTTTTATGTGTGCATGTGGAGGTGCCGTAGATGGGGGTTGAGGAGTAGGGGGTGATGGAGGAGTGGACCAGGGTGTCCCGGAGGGAATGGTCCCTGTGGAATGCCCCCGGGGTGGGGGTGAAGGGAAGATGTGTTTGGTGGTGGCATCATGCTGGAGTTGGCGGAAATGGCGGAGGATGATCCTTTGGTGGGGTGATAAGTGAGGACAAGGGGGTCCCTATCATGTTTCTGGGAGGGAGGAGAAGGCGTGAGGGCGGATGCGCGGGAGATGGGCCGGACACGGTTGAGGGTCCTGTCAATGACCGTGTGTGGAAAACCTCGGTTAAGGAAGAAGGAGGACATGTCAGGGGAACTGTTTTTGAAGGTAGCATCATCAGAATAGATGCGACGGAGGCGAAGGAACTGAGAGAATGGGATGGAGTCCTTAGAGGAAGCGGGGTGTGAGGAGCTGTAGTCGAGGTAGCTGTGGGAGTCGGTAGGCTGGTAATGGATATTGGTAGACAGTCTATCACCAGAAATTGAGACAGAGAGGTCAAGGAAGGGAAGGGAAGTATCAGAGATGGACCATGTGAAAATGATGGAGGGGTAGAGATTGGAAGCAAAATTAATAAATTTTTCCTGGTCCCGATGAGAGCATGAAGCAGCACCGAAGTAATCATCGATATACCGGAGAAAGAGTTGTGGGAGGGTGCCGGAGTAGGACTGGAGCAAGGAATGTTCCACATACCCCATAAAGAGACAGGCATAGAAGGGGCCCATGCGGTTACCCATAGCCACACCTTTTATTTGGGGGAAGTGAGAGGAGTTAAAAGGAGAAATTGTTCAGTGTGAGAACAAGTTCAGCCAGATGGAGGAGAGTAGTGGTGGATGGGGATTGTTCGGGCCTCTGTTCGAGGAAGAAGCTAAGGGCCCTCAGACCATCCTGGTGGGGGATGGAGGTGTAGAGGGATTGGATGTCCATGGTGAAGAGGAAGCGGTTGGGGCCAGGGAACTGGAAATTGTTGATGTAAGGTGTCAGAGGAATCAGGGATGTAGGTGAGAAGGGACTGGACAAGGTGAGAGAGAAGGGGGTCAAGATAACGAGAAATGAGTTCTGTGGGGCAGGAACAGGCTGACACAATCGGTCTGCCAGGACAGTCCTGTTCGTGGATTTTGGGTAGGAGGTAGAAGCGGGCCGTCCGAGGTTGGGCGAGTATGAGGTTGGAAGCTGTGGGAGGAAGATCTCCAGAGGAGATGAGGTCACTGACAGTCCTGGAAACAGTGGCTTGATGTTCAGTGGTGGGGTCATGGTCCAGGGAGAAGTAGGAGGAAGTGTCTGAGAGTTGACACTCAGCCTCCGCGAGGTAGAGGTCAGAGCGCCAGACAACAACAGCACCGCCCTTGTCAGCGGGTTTGATGACAATGTCAGGGTTGGACCCGAGAGAACGGAGTGCAGTATGTTCAGAGAGAAACAGATTAGAATGGGTGAGAGGAGCAGAGAAACTGAGATGACTAATGTCACGCCGACAGTTCTCAATGAAAAGATCAAGAGAAGGTAAGAATCCAGAGGGAGGGGTCAGGTGGAGGGAGAATATTGGAGGTGGGTAAAAGGATCCGTTGAACGGGGAGAGGACTCCTGCCCAAAGAAGTGAGCACGGAGACGAAGAAGGCGGAAGAAGAGTTCAGCATCGTACCAGGCCCGAAATTCATTGAGATGAGGGCATAAGGGTATGAAACTAAGTCCTTTGCTGAGCACTGAACGTTCAGGGTCAGAGAGGGGAAGGTCAGGGGGTATCGTGAATACACGGCCGGGGCTGATATTGGGGACTGAGGGACAGGCAGGGGTGGAGGTTGCTAGATGGGTATTGGTGTCGATGAGTTGTTGGAGCTTGCGTTCCTTAGCACTTGAGAGAAAGAGAAAAAGTTTCTTGTTGAGGCGTTGGATGAGACGAAGAATGAAATGAAACTGGGGGCACGCGCAGCTTTGAAAAAGGGTGCGGCGGTGCTGCTGAAGGGAGAGGTCGAGTGCGTTCATATGGCGGCGCATGGCACTGAGTGTGGATCTCAGAATGCGACGGGAACAGCAATCTGAGAAACGTTTTAGGTCCCAGAGATTTCTGTAATCCTGGGTGGGTTCGAAACATGAGGGATGGAATTTCAGTTGAAATCCACGTGGGGTAAGTCGGAGACGGAGACAGTCACTGAGAAAGGAAATATGGCTGTGAAAGCGGGTTTTAGTAAACACCTTGTCAAACACCAGGAGAGAAATGGAAAGCAATGAAGGTGAACAAGGCAAAAGAGAGATACGCAAATCCTGTCGGAGAGAGCAGTACTTCTTCAAGGTAGGCATTTCTTGAAGAGAAGTGACAGTCAATTAAACACAGATAAAAACAAAAAACTGCAGATGCTGGAAATCCAAAACAAAAACAGAATTACCTGGAAAAACTCATCAGGTCTGGCAGCATCGGCGGCGAAGAAAAAAGTTGACGTTTCGAGTCCTCATGACACTTCAACAGAACTGAGTAAAATTAGGAGAGAGGTGAAATATAAGTTGGTTTAAAATGGGGGGACGGTACAGTTGTAGGGACAAGCAAGCAGTGATAGGAGCAGAGAATCAAAAGATGTCACAGACAAAAGAACAAAGAGGTGTTGAATGTAGTGATATTATCTAAACAAATGTGCTAATTAGGATTTGTTCAGATAATATCACCACCTTCAACACCTCTTTGTTCTTTTGTCTGTGACATCTTTTGATTATCTGCTCCTATCACTGCTTGCTTGTCCCTACAACCACCCACCCCCTCCCCCACCTTAAATTTCACCCCTCTCCTAATTTTACTCAGTTCTGTTGAAGGGTCATGATGATTCGAAACGTCAACTTTTTTCTTCTCCGCCGATGCTGCCAGACCTACTGAGCTTTTCCAGGTAATTCTGTTTTTGTTTTGGATTTCCAACATCCGCAGTGTAAGTATATAGTTAAGCATAGGAGATCCTGTGAGATGGGTTAATAAAAATGAAGCCTTTTAGTTCTTTTAGAATTATGATGGTTCATTTTTCGATAAGGAGGGGGATGTCAAGAAGATATAGTGTGAGTTTAGTGGTGTGTGTGCGCGCGCCTTAATTGGTTAAAAGCCAGCTGGTCTAGAGGCTTTGATGTATAGAAGAGAAGTAGGTTTGAAATGTTAATTCGATAAACATAGGAAAGTAGAAGGTGAAGTACAAAGTGGGAAATTTTGCATTTTTAAATAAACAATTCAAAAGAATGGGTGAAATATTTCACCTAGCCAGAAGAAGCCAAAACAATGTGTTCATCTTTTCCAAATCTTACGAATAAAATTGGTGCTATGAAAGGGTTTCATTGTTAAAAGAGCTAAAGTTAAAAAAAAGTGATACAATGAGAAATATGTAGAAAGGAAGCGAAGGCTGTTGGTAAAAGGGGAGGGATTCTAAGATCTTAAGTCTCTGCCTATAAGCCTCTGCAAGGACCCAGGACTGAAAGAAACACATTTTGAGTGTGACTGTCCAGGGTATGCTTTGCCAGAGGTCTGGCTAAATCTATGGCCTGGATTTTTCCTATGGCAGGCGGGCTGGTTGGGAGCGGGCAGGGACAGGCACGCACCGCCATTTTACACAGGTGGGCTGATTAAGGCCCGCTCAGCGTAATGCTCAGCTGGTAGCGCTCAGTGCTACCTGTGCGGGTGGGGGGAGGAGGGCGAGTCGGGGCCAGCACTCTTTCATGCATAAGAGTGAAAGAGCGCTTAAATCTCCCTGAATGAATATTAAAATAATTAAAGAATGGAGTTTAAAATTTATTTAAACATGTCTCCTCATGTCCCCACCCATGTGACACAGTCACATGTTTTTATATTTATGAAATTTAATTTAATTAACAAAAGCTTCAGGAAACCTCATCCCGCCATCGCACATCATTTTACACGTTGGTGTGTCAGACCCGCCCCCACACGCCCAACCGGAAAATTCTGCTCTGTGTGTTTTACTGTTGGCTTAATGGAAGAGTACCTGGGAGTAAGATTAATTAGGGGATTTTTAGAAGTAATTATAGCAGTAATTTGTAGACATATGTATGTGCTTACAATCTTTTAATTAATAAATGTTTAATTTACTTTTATAAAAACCTCGAGACTCAGGTGATTTTATTACTGCTGAATTCAAAGCCTGCATCTCGAAACATGCAAATTGTAAAAAACTCGTTATGACAGTTGTTTTAAGTTTCCCTTGGGATTTGAGGAACTCAGCATTTACTATTGGCTGTGTCATAATAGGGACTTTCCCCTGTTCCACTCCCCTGGATTTTGGGTTTTTTTTTTGCTTTGGCTTGGGACTGGCTATCTGTCCCCTTTACTGCAGTCTCCCCTGGCAGCTACTTTCAAAACCAACTGAACTCAAACAGCTTTCAAAATCAATTTGTGTTTCTCTTCTTGTGTGCGTGCATATGGGAGGGACTTGCCTCCCCTGTTGCTAGGCAACAGCCCAACTCTTCTACTCTGGTTTGCTTACATAAGAAATAGGTGGAGTGGACCATTCGGCCCCTCAAACCTGCCCCACCATTCAATAAGATCATGGCTGGCCTGCCCCAGGCCTCAATACCTCTTTCTTGCCAGCTCCTCATAGCTCTCAACTCACCGATATTTCAAAAATCTATCTACCTCCTCTTTAAATACTTAGTGATCAAGCCTCCACAATAAACTCCATCTGCCAAGTTTTTGCCCACTCACTCAACCTATCTATATCCCTTGCAGATTCCTTTCTTCCTCATCACACGCCTTCCCACCTATTTTTGTATCATCAGCAAATTTGGATACATTATACTCTGGCCCCCCTGTAAGTAATTAAGATAGATAGTAAATAATTGAGGCCCTAGGACTGATCCTTGTGACACTCCACTAGTTATGTCTTTCCAACCTGAAAAAAACCCATTAATCCTGACTATCTGACTTGTGTGCTAATACATTACCCATAATACCATGAACTCCTATCTTGTGCAATAACCTTTTATGTGGCACCTTTTTGAATGCCTTCTGAAAGTCCAAATCCACCTGTTTCCCTTTATCAGAACTGCTTGTTACGTCCTCAAGGAACTCCAGCAAATTTGTCAAACATGATTTCCCTTTCACAAAACCATGTTGAGTATGTTTGATTGCATGAAGCTTTTCTAAATGTCCTATTTCTTCCTTAATAATGGACTCTAGCATTTTCCCAGCTACAGATGTTAAGCTGACTGGCCTGCTTTTTGTCGCCCTCCCTTCTTGAATAGGGGCGTCACATTAGCGGTTTTCCAATCCATTGGGACCTTCCAGTGAGTTCTGGAATATTTCAGCCAATGCCTTCACTATCTCTGCAGCCACTTCTTTTAAAGCCGTTGGATGCAGGCCATCAGGTCCTGGTGACTTGGCTGCTTTTAGCCCCATTAGTTTCTCAAATACTTTGTCCCACGTGATAGAGACCTTTACAAGATATTTCCTCCGATTAGCTCCTCACCTATCTGATATCTTTGGGATGTTTATAGTGTCCTCCATTGTGAAAACCAATGCAAAATATTGTTTTAAATTATCTGCCATTTTCCTGTTCCCCATTATCAATTCTCCAGTCACATCTTTCAATGGTCCCACAATCACTTTAGCCACTCTTTCTTTTTGTAAATCCGTAGAAGCTCTTGCAATTTTTTTAATATTTCTTGCCAATTTACTTTCATAATCAATTTTCTTCCTCTTTATTAGCTTTGTAGTCATCCGCTGCTAGTTCCTAAAAGAATCACAATCTTCTGGCATACCACTAGCTTTTGCCACTTTGTATGCCTTATTTTTTTTTGATTGGATACTCTCCTTGACCACGTTTGTTAACCATGGGCGGTTTCTCCTCACCGAGTCCTTCTTTTTGACCAGGATAAATTTTTGCTGAGCGTTATGAAATAATCTGCTTAAAATGTCAGCCGCTGCTCATCCACTCACCTTCCCCTCCATCTATTTTCCCAGCCCACTTTAGACAACTCTTTCTTCATACCTCTGTGGTTGCCCTTATTTAAGTTGAGGACACTGGTTTGAGACCAGAATTGCTCGCCCTCAAACTGAATTCGAAATTTTACGATGTGTTCGCTACTCCCAAGAGGATCACAGAATCACAGTGCAGAAGAGGCCCTTCGGCCCATCAAGTCTGCACCAACATGTGAGAAACACCTGACCTACCTACCTAATCCCATTTACCAGCACTTGGCCCATAGCCTTGAATGTTATGACGTGCCAAGTGCTCATCCAGGTACTTTTTAAAGGATGTGAGGCAACCCGCCTCCACCACCCTCCCAGGCAGTGCATTCCAGACTGTCACCACCCTCTGAGTAAAAATATTTTTTCCTCACATCCCCCCCTCACCTTGAACTTATGCCCCCTCGTGACTGACCCTTCAACTAAGGGGAACAGCTGCTCTCTATCCACCCTGTCCATGCCCCTCAATCTTGTACACCTCGATCAGGTCACCCCTCAGTCCTCTCTGCTCCAACGAAAACAACCCAAGTCTATCCAACCTCTCTTCATAACTAAAATGTTTCATCCCAGGCAACATCCTGGTGAATCTCCTCTGTACGCCTTCCAGTGAATCACATCCTTCCTATAATGTGGCGAACAGAACTGCACACGGTACTCCATCTGTGGCCTCGCTAAAGTTCTATACAACTCCAATATGACCTGCCTACTTTTGAAATCAATGCCTCAATTGATAAAGGCAGTTGTCCCATATGTCTTTTTCACCACCCCACTAACATGCCCCTCTGCCTCAGAGATCTGTGGACACACACTCCAAGGTCCCTTTGTTCCTCAGAACTTCCTAGTGTCATGCCATTCATTGAATACTTCCTTGTCAAGTTACTCCTTCCAAAGTGTATCACCTCACACTTTTCAGGGTTAAATTCCATCTGCCACTTATCTGCCCATTTGACCATCCCATCTATATCTTCCTGTAGCACAAGACACTCAACCTCACTGTTAACCACACGGCCAATCTTTGTGTCATCCGCAAACTTACTAATCCTACCCCCCCACATTGTCATCAATGTCGTTTATATAAATAACAATAGGGGAATGAGTACAGATCCCTGTGGTTCGCTGGACACTGGCTTCCAGTTGCTAAAGCATCCCTTCTGTCATCACCCTCTGCCTCCTATAACTAAACCAATTTTGAATCCACCTTATCAAATTACCCTGTATCCCATGTGCATTTGCCTTCTTTATAAGTCTCCCATGTGGGACCCTGTCAAAGGCTTTGCTGAAATCCATATAAACTACATCAACTGCACTACCCTCATCTACACACCTGGTCACCTCCTCAAAAAATTCAATCAAATTTGTTAGGCATGGCCTCCCTCAGACAAAGCCATGCTGACTATCCCTGATCAAACCTTGCCTCTCCAAGTGGAGATAGATACTCTCCTTCAGAACTTTCTCCAATAGTTTCCCTACCACTGACGTGAGACTCACTGGCCTGTAGTTCCCTGGCTTCTCGCTATAACCCTTCTTAAATAGCGGAACCATGTTAGCTGTTCTCCAGTCCTCTGGCACTTCCCCCGTGGCCAGAGAGGAATTAAAAATTTGGGACAGAGCCCCTGCGATCTCCTCCCTTGCCTCCCACAGCTGTCTGGGACACAAATCATCTGGGCCCGGAGATTTGTCCACTTTTAAGCCTGCCAACACCTCCAATACCTTGTCACTCTCTATATCAATTTGCTTAAGAACCTTGCAGTCTCTCTCCAAGTTTGATACCTTCATCCTCATTCTTTTGGGTGAAACCATATCTGAAGTATTCATTGAACACTCTGCCAATGTCCTCTGGCTCCACCCATAGATTGCCCCCTAGGTCCCTTATGGGCCCTACTCTTTCTATGGTTATCCTCTTCCCATTGATGTACTTATAGAATATCTTGGGATTTTCCCTACTTTTACCAGCCAGAGCTTTCTCATATCCCCTCTTTGCTCTCCTAATTGCTTTCTTCAGCTCCACCCTGCATTTCCTGTACTCCACTAATGTCTTTGCTGACTTGCATCTCTTGTACCTGCTAATAGCCTCTCTTTTCCTTCTCATTGCAACCTGAATATATCTGGTCATCCATGGTTCTCTGGGCTTGTTACTCCTTCCTATCACCCTAGAGGGAACATGTTGAGCCTGTACCCTCCCCATTTCCTTTTTGAACACCCCCCTGCTGTTCCTCTGTAGATTTCCCCCACAAGTAACTGTTCCCAGTCTACCTTGGCCAGATCTGCCTTATTTTACTAAAATCCACTCTTCCCCCAATCCAAAACATTTTTTGCAACTTGTCGATTTCTTTGTCCGTAACAACTTGAACTGTACCGTGTTGTGGTCGCTATCATTAAAATGCACGCCCACGACCACCTCAGCCATCTGTTCGGCTTCATTCCCCAGAATTAGGTTCAGCAATGCACTGTCCCTTATTGGACCCTCTAGTTGAAATCACCTAAAATAATTATTGTTATTGTTATTGTTTTTACACACCTCCACAAATTGTGCACATATTTGCTCTTCAATTTCCCGCTGACTATCTGGGGGTCTATAATAAACACCTAACAATGTGGTTGCCCCTTTTTTATTCCTAAGCTGTACCCACAAAGCTTCATTCAATGCCCCCTCCAAGTTATCATCTCTCCTTAGCGCAGTAACGGACTCCTCAACTAATAATGCAATGCCTCCTCCTCTTTTACCTCCTCTCCTGTCTCGCCTGAAGATTCTATATCCCGGAATGTTGAGCTGCCAATCCTGCCCTTCCCTCAACTACGTCTCAGTGATGGCTACTATATCACAATTCCATGTTTCAATCCGCACCCTTAACTCATCCGTTTTACCTGAAATACTCCTGGCATTAAAGTAGAGGCCATCCAGCCCTGTTTTACTCCCTTGAAGCTTCATGCAGCTGTACTCCCTCTGACTTGATTGTTGTACTTTATTATGAACTATCCCTATTCTGCTAACATTCTGTATCCCCTCCCCCTGCCAAATTAGTTTAAACTCCTCCCAACAGCACTAGCAAACCTGCCCGCAAGGATGTTAGTCCCACTCTGGTTCAGATATAGACCGTCCCGCTTGTACAGGTCCCACCTTCCCCTGAAATGGCCCCAGTGATCCAGGAATATAAAACCCTCCCTCCTGCACCAATCCTTAAGCCACTTTTCATCTGCACTATTCTCCTATTTCTGAGCTCGCTAGCACGTGGCACTGGGAGTAATCCAGAGATTACAACCTGAGAGATCTTGCTTTTTAGTATACTGCCTTACTCCCAGAATTCTTGATGCAAGACCTCATCCCTCTTTCAACTTATGTCATTGGTACCAACATGTACCATGACCTCTGCCTTATCACCCTCCCCCTTCAGTGACATCCCAGACCCTGGCACCAGGGAGGCAACACACCATCCTGGAGTCACATTGACGGCCACAGTAGCGCCTATCTGTTCCCCTGGCTATAGAATCCCCTATTACTATTACTCTTCCTCCCCTCCTGTACAGACAGGCTGCTTGTGGTGCCAGAAGCTTGGCTTTGTCCACACTCCCTGAAGGAGCCAGAGCCATCATCTTCCAAAATGGAATACCGATTTGCGAGCAGGAGCCCAGGTGACTCCTGAACTACCTGTCTGTTTCTCTTGGACTGCCTGGTGGTCACCCATTCCCTTCCTTCAAGTCCCTTCATCTGTGGTGTGACCACCTCCCCAGATGTGCCATTCACGATGCTCTCAGACTCGCGATGCTCCACAGTGTCCCCAGCCGCCTTTCCAGCTCTGAAACGTGAGCTTCCAGGAGCTGCAGCTGGACACACTTCCTGCACTATGATATTAATCTCTTATTAATCCCCACCTCATTACACATTACTAGATCTAAAATAGTCCGTTCTTGCGTAGGTTCTACATTGTATTGCTCTAAGAAAAAATCCCTGATGTACTCTGCAAATTCTTTTTCCATGTTACCCCTACCAGTCTGATTTGTCTAATCAATATGCAGATTAAACTCACCCATGACAATTGTGGTCTCCTTTTTACACATCTCCATTATTTCCCGATTTATACTTTGTCCTGAACAGTCATAAAACTCTCATTAGAAATGGAATCACACTTTTAAAGTGAAACAAAAACTCAATTTGACTTTCCTTAACACAGATACAGAAATACAAATCAAATTTAAACATTAAAGCTAAAATTCATCCCTAACACTCAAAAGATACAAATATAACTTAACCTATCTCTATTTCCTTACACTAAGAGAAATCATGAAGCTACTACATAAATATCTGTATAAAAATCAGTAAATACAACCACTGTATTAGAACTAAAGTCAGAGGATACACAAACGAGGTACAGCAAAATACATTCAAGTAATCCATGTTCATTATGAATAAGAGTCAATAGAGCTACATAAGTTCTGTAAACATTTTTTATGACTAAGTCTAAGCTGACACAACCAAAAGTGGTTATATGTTGTGAAGGAAAGTGACTGCCTCTTCTCTTTTTACAATGCTACGAGCTAAAAGTACTAAACTAGTTTCAGACAAAAAGCTGAATGTTTAACACTTCATAGCTGTTTTCTTTGCACAATAGGCCTTTTTACTCCCCTCTGAGTCACAGTTATGAGTACCACTTAAGTTTTAATTGCCAGAGGTATAATGGTTCCAGACATGGGACTGCTAAACCTTGACAGCTTTGCAGCATTTGCTCTGTGATTAGACTCAAAGTATAACTCTACATGGCTTGGGGCCAAGTGGTGTTTCTCACTTGTTAAGTGAGGATGCGACTGCTAACAGAGCTTGTCACATGATGTACTAGTGTCCTACATTGATTACAGTTAAGCAGAATATCATTTTGGGTTAATTGATTAATATACTTCGATTACTTCATGATTATCCATAACTAAGCTACAAACTAATTGTAAATAAGTATTAAAACTAAATTTATCTGCACCACCTGACTCCTTATCCTGGAATACCACTTCTGGAACTATCTGATCCTTCACATCTCTGGCTCTTTGTTCTCGTTCTTTTTAAAATTGCCACTGTCAACTCCCACTCTCTTTAAATCATTGATTTTTTAAAAATTTCCCAGCTCCTAGTTTAACTTAGTGCCCTAATTTAGAGAGAGAACAAAGAAATACTCATGAGCCAATCATTTAACCGCTTCCCTCTGATGTCACATTGACTTTTTTTCTCTTTTTTAAACATACTTATTCTGCGTCCTGCTGACTCCCCTGAAGCTGCTTGTAACTGTGGATCTTTGACATTGCTATCTCTCAAGGTCACTGTCTCCTGTTGACACACTACTGCTGCTTTTAACTGCATGTCCCTTACACTGTTCTTACTCAAGCTTGCTCTCATGCTTCCACCATTAAGTGATGTCAAGTTCTTTCCTTGTTGTAGTTTCTCTGTTATTTTACCTAATGTTAAAATTATGCTTTGAATTTAACTGGATAACTCAGGTTTTTTATAAAATATTTCTAGACTGCCTGGTCTTTTAGAGGGTGTCCACAAAGACCAGAGACCCTTATCCAAGAAGAGGTGTTGGATTTCTGACAGCCCTGCTTCAAGCTGTAGTACTCTGGAAAGACAAACTTCATGTATGAAATACACTTTCCAGCAAGGTAATACATATTTTATGCAAAATGACTGTTTAGATTAATATCAGTTTTGTAATTTTTTGACATTTTCCTAGATGAAGCAAACTTTCCTGTTTTTGCTCAGTACAGTTGAACATCAGAAGTTTAATTTTGTTGGTTATACATTGATTAGGCTGAGTACAAAGGGTTCTTAAGTTTAGTAATGCAGTGTGTAAATTAGTAGTGCTTGCTGGTTAGATTGATGATAATTTGAATTCTTTGTGGCTCTACATTTAGGAGGCTTGCCTGCATTGGTAAGCTTGGGTGGAAGTTGCTTTGCAATATACGAGTAATAATATGCATAAATAAAATAAAAAATATGGTCATGTGGCTTTGTTTTTCAAGGATTACAGAGCCAAAAAAAAAAAAATTTAGAATAGGAGGAATCTCCTTTCCAGTGCTGAATTTAGATCACCGTTGGGTGATTTTGGACTGTCTGGATTTTCTTTGTAAACTCGTCTTTTCTTCTTTCAGTAATTATCTGATTTTTTTTGGATGTTGTAATCGATTTGTCATCAGACTGGCAAAGCATTCCACATTTCAGTAACTCATTTTCTCAGAGACAATAGAGAGAGAAAAAAGGAACGCACTTTGATTTGCTCTCACCCATTTTTTGCCTGGCACTATTTATTCTGGCCCCATTGCGGTGGCGGCGGGGCCGGAAAACATGGCGAGCCATTGAAAATTCCATTGACTTCAGTGGTACCAGAAGATCCCGCCAGCTGGAGGAGCTGGAAAATTCTGGCCTAAAAGTTAAAATTAGCTTGCTCTGTGAATAGATTTTCTTCTAATCTCCCCTTTTATTGTGCATTACTTTCTGCTAAGGGTCAGTTAATTTTAATTATTTCATAAATAACTTGTTTACCTATGTCAAATTTCTCCTCACTTTTCTCTATTCCAGAGGAAACAGTTTATGTTGCTCTATACTTGTAACTCTGAACCCAAATCCTTAGCATTTTGCATGGAGATCTGTGCTATGCATTCTCCAGGGATCTTACATCTTTCCTACAGGATGGAGCCCAAGCTGCAGAAAGTGGGACTGATTTCAAGCAGTCACTTCTATTGGACAGGATACAGGCAGGACGATCTCACCACCAGCTGATGAAAGGAACTCCATACTGAACCATATTCATGTCTTATTTACATTCTGCCACTGAACTGCTTGGATTTTTGGAGTAGCAAATCGGTGGCTGTATCAAATGGAACCCTTGCTGAGGGTCATGTAGCAATGGGGTCATATTTTGTGGGAGCTTTTTTTTTTTGAGTGACCCCCAGTGATCGTTAGGAGTCAAAGGTAACAATGTGCAAAATGCAAGGCCTGAGGCAACAGACTCAGAGCCATAAGGCCTCCTTATTGGCCCATATCACTGAAATCATAAGAAATAACAGCAGGAATTGGCCTTTCTTTGCGTCAAACCTACTCTGCCATTCAATAAGATCATGGCTGACTTGATTGTGGCCTTAACTCGTTTCCTGCTAGCCCCTCATAACCCTGGACTCCCTTGTAGATCAGAAATCTATCTCAGCCTTGAATATGTTTAATGACCAAGCCTCCAACGCTCCCTTGGTAAAGAAACTCTTCATCCGACTCAGTGAAGAACTGCTCCTTTTTAAACCATGTCCCCTAGTTCTAGCTGCCACCGGGAGGAGAAAAATTCTCTCAGCAGCCACCCTGTGAAGCTCCCTCAGAATCATATATATGTTTCAATAAAATCACCCCTCATTCTTCTAAAATCCAATGAGTGTTGGCCCAGTGTGCTCAGCCTTTCCTCATAAGGCAATCCCTTCATCCCAGGAATCAGCCTAGCAATTCTCTGAACTCACTCCAGTGCAAGTATATCCTTTCTTAAGACAGACCACCAAACTGTACACAATACTCTAGGCTTGGTCTCACCGATGCCCTTGTAAGTTGTAGCAAGACTTCCCAACATTTGTACTTCATTCCTCTTGCAATAAAGACCAACATTCCATTTGACTTCCAAATTACTCGCTTTACCTGCATGCTAACCTTTTTGATTCATGCACATGGACAGATCCCTCTCTCCCTTTAAGTAATATTCTTCTTTTCTATTCTGTCAAAATGGACAAAACTCACATCTTCCTACATTTTACACCACCGCCCCAATTTTTTTCCCTGTATACCTTTGCGGACTCTTTGGGTGGGATTTTCTAGCCCTGCCCACCACTGAGATTGTCTGGTCCTGCCAAAAGTCAATGGACTTTTAGCTGGGCAGCTGAATTTCCCATGGTGGGAGATTCCATCCCGTCCTGGCTTTTGTAAGCTCCTCACATCTTGCTTTCCTACCTGTCTTCGTATCGTTGGTAAATTTGGCTACAATAGAGTCAGTCCCTTCATTCAAGTCATTAATGTAGATCATATATAGTGGAGGCTCCAGCGCTGATTTTTGCAGTACTCTGTTAATAACAGTTTGCTAACATGAAAATGACCCATTTATCCCAATTATTTCCCCATTTGTTAGCAAATCCTCTATCCATGCTAATATATCACCCCCAGCACACACCTTGTGCATGTGGACACTGCCTGATTGTATTATGATTTCTTACCTCCTTAATAATGGATTCTAGCATTTTCTCAATGACAATTGTTCAGCTAACTAGCTGATAGAATGCAGGAAACTGTCTCCTTCCTTTCTCAAATAGAGGTGTTACTTTTGTGGTTTTCCAATCCGTTGGGTCCTTCCCAGAATCTAGGGAATTTTGGAAGATTATGACCGATGCATCCTCTATCACGACGGTCACTTCTTTTAAGATCTAGGATGCAGGCCATCATGTCCAGGCAACTTACCAGCCTTTAGTCCCATTAATTTTCCCACTACTTGTGATTGTAATTGTTTTAAATTCCTCTCTCCCTTTTGCCTCTTAATTTTCTACTACATGGGTTTTTTTGTGTCTTCTCCTGTGAAGACAGATACAAAATACTTGTTCAAAGTTTCTGCTATTTCCTCATTTCCCATTATTATTCTCCAGTCTCACCCTGCAAGGGACCAATGCTCAGTTTGGTGTCTCTTCCTTTTCATATCCTTGGATAAGCTTTTAACGTCCATTTTAACATTTCTTGCTATTTTTCTTGTTTTTAGCTGGTTTCTTGAAATTTCTCTAATCTTCTGGCCTACCACTAATCTTCACAGCATTATATGCTTTTTCTGTCAGTTTTGATACCATCTTTAACTTCCTTTGTTAGCATTGGATTCTTCTCTGGTCTTTTTTTAAATCAATGAAATATATATTAGTTGAGAATTATGTATACTTCCTTAAATGTTCTGCACTGTTTCCAATGTTCCTGCTGAAAAAAACAGGAGTAAAATTGATCCTAAAATGTCACAGTTGCTTATCACTCAACTTAAGTGAAGACCCAATGCTGAGGATGCACACCTAGTAGGGAAGTAGAACTTTTTATTTGCAATTCAACTAGACAGTTGTGACAGCAGTTGGTCATTCAACCCTGAGAGCCTGTTCCATCACTGAAGTAGACCAATGATGATCAGTATTTCAACATAACTTTGCTCCACATCCCTTGATACCTTTACAAAGCTAAAATTTATCAATCTTGATCTTCAAAGCTCCAAGACTTTTCTGTAGAGAATTCCAGATTTCAACTATCCACACTGTGTGAAAGGTTCACACTGAAAGATCCACAGTGTGAAAAAGTGTTTCATTTCACATCTGAATGACCCAGCTCTAATTTTAAACTTAAGTTCCCTTAATCTTGATTTACCAATCCAAACCCACAAAATAAATAGCATAGATAGTGGGGAGCTATAAAAGTTTTAAATAATTTTAAGCACAGCAATTTGGGTCACCCCTCAGTAATAAAAGCCAAGTTGGTGCAACCTGTTCCCATAAATTAACACTAAGATTGGAATCATGCTGCTATCTTAAAATTGCTATCTTAATGCTATCTTAAGCATGTTGGAGAGTTAATAATAATGGAACTACAGTAGCCATAGTGATCAATGGTGACTAACTGCTTCATTGACCAACAGGTTGTTTGGAAACGAAGAGAATAAAACATGAACAAAGGGTCCTGTTCCACTTCAAATGTTAGCTTTTCAAACTGAAACCTAAGTGTTCTGGATGGAATAGACTCAACCATGAATGATTAATACAAAATATAGTATAAATAGAACGCTTTGAAGTACAGACTGATCACCTATACTGTATAACTAAAGTCTGTTTCTTGCAGGCAGCTGCCTCATGCTTATTCATAGTAGATTGTCAGCCAGTGGGAAGGAAGTTGACTAGCACATTTATACCACATCCAAGGTACAGAAATGCTGTGCCCAGAACTTAATGCAATGTTCCAGATTGGAAGAGCACTATACAAGTGAAGAATAACTTGCTTTCTTTTGTATTCCTGAGAAAACGTCAGCATTCCAAACCTCATTTGTGTCTTTGTCCAAGCATGCACAAAACGGCTGAATTACAGAAGCAAAGTGAGGTTACTGCTTTTGGAGGCAGCATTTGACTGAGTGCAGTATCAAGGAGTCCTAGCAAAATTGAAGTCAATGGAGTGGGGTGGGGGGGGAGCTCCCCACTGGTTGGAGTCACACTTAGCACAAAGGAAGTGGTTGTGGTTGTTGGAAGGCAAATCAACTCCACCTCAGGATATCATTGCAGGAGTTCCTTAGTTGGATCTAGCACATCACCCCCACCTTCAGCTGCCTCATTCATGACCATCATAAGGTCAAAAATTGGGATGTTCATTGATGATTGCCAAGTGTTCAGTATCATTCACGACCCTTCAGATAATGAAGCAGTTAGTGCCTACATGCAGCAAGACCTGGACAACATTCAGGCTTGGGCTCAATAGCAGATAACATTCACATCACAGAAATACCAGGCAATGAACATCTCCAGGAAGACAGAATCTAACCATCTCCCCATAATACTTAATGGCACTGTGGATGAGTGGTGTAATGGTAATGTCACTGGACTAATCATCCCAAAGCCCAGGCTAATACACAGGGACATGGGTTCTAAACCTCACCGTAGCAGCTGATAAATCTGGATTTAAAAGCTAGGCCAGAATTTTCAGTTCCCATTGGCGTCATGGTGGGTGTGAGCAGACAAAATGGTAGAAAGGCCAAAAATCAGTTTCACGCCTTCGTGAAGCAGTTTGCAATTGTCCAATTCGCCTGTGAATAGCGAGCCATCTTTCCTGCCTTGACACATTGGGAACATTTTAATGTTTCAATACATCTGTACCTAATTATAAGCCCTGCTCACCAGAATCATCTCCCCCCACCATGTCAAATTTACCACTCCGTGGGAAAGACATTGGCCAGAACACAGAAGTCAGGACTTACCTTTAGGGCCTTGCTCACTTAGTGGACATCCGAGGAGCAGACAGTGCTGAAGCCCTATAGCTAGCAGACCCTAGAGGAATGCATGCATCGCATGCTCATGGATTTTGATGGACATGGCTCCACAAAGCAGCTCACGGAAGGTGGAAGGCCATTGTTGATGTTTACGATCAGCTTCAGGACATCAGTTTATTGGCCATGGTCTGCTACGGGTGATTGTGGAGTGGGTGGAGAGGAAGGTCTAGGTTTGACTGGGAGAGGAAGGTGCACCAGGGGAGGGTGAGGTTGTGAGGAGGGAACAATGGTGACATGGGAGGGGGATAACAGTGCTGTCGGGGGGTGTTGAGGTTGGGGACAGGTGGGCAGAGGTTGAGAATGGGGGTGTGTGCGAAAGGAGGGTGTAACGGGGAGAATGCAGCAACTGAGGTAGGTGTAAGGTGGAGGAAGGGCGTAAGTGAAAGTTTGGAGGGGGAAAAGGTTCGGAGGGGGCCAGGGAAAGGAAGGAGTTCAGAGGCAGGGAGGAGGTAGTTTGGAGGGAGGAGGAGTCCAGGGGAAGAAGGGGTAAGGTTGGGTGCCCAGGTGAACGTGCAAGGGAGTCAAATGTGAAGTTGTTGACTGTCTTCTGGGCAGCAAAATGGTGGTGCGTGTGGTAAGAGGGAATGTGAGGATGAGAGAGGACAGATTCCTGAGTGGATTACCCAGGATGTCCAGCTGCCGCTCCTCCTCGCTTCAGGTGCCTGAGGGCCCCAGCCTGATTCCTTGAAGGGAAGGAGCACTTGGAGACACGTCAAGGTGTCCAGTTTCCCTCTCGTTGCCACTGCAGGAACTCACCCATGGCCACCATGATGAAATGCAGATCTGCGCACATCTGTGTTCAGCTGGACCAAGGTCTCCATGATAGTCACCATCATTCCCATGGAGACCTCCAAATGCGCACATGTGGGCACCAATTCAGAGGTGGATGCACTCCTCCGACTCGCATGCCACTCTGTTGAGGGCTTCAAATAGCTCTGCGTGATGTTCCCCCACCTTCTGCTAACTCGCCACGATGAGTTGGAAGGCTGAATCCAGAGGCTCACCGTCTGACTCAGACCTCAGATACATCTTCCCCAGCAGCCCCACTGAACCTGCCTCCTCCTGCTGCGGTCGCGTGTCTATGCGGAAACCACCAGATTGTCAACCCAAGCCTGCTGTAGACCTAGGTCCCACCAAGGTGCTGCCTCTTGTGCTGGTGAAGGGTGTGAGTAAGCACAGTCCAAGCTGCTTATTTCTAGTTCCTCAGTGGAGGAGTCCTCTTCGCTGGAGGTGCAGCCCTGGATGGAGCTGAGGGACAGGCTGCCCAAGGGTATCATCGCTTGGCAGAGCTCCCTGTGAACCAAAGTAGAGATAATTAGTGCATAGCAGCAGAGTCACAAGCAGGAAAGAGCACTGACAGTTGCGTTGAGAGAGGGACGATGTGGTGCAGGATCCTCACGGTGTTCACCGCTGACCTCACTATCGCCGAAGGCACGACACATCCTCACCAGCCAGCACGATGGCACACTCCTCAAAGTGACCAAGGGGTCTAATGTGGGCCACTACACCACCTATCTGGGATCTCTCCCTGCTGTGGTCACCCAGCTTCTCCTGCATGAAAACAGATGGAATGAGAGAGCAAGATGCATGGAATATTTGTGGTAACTGGAGCCATGTACGGAATAGGGACGTGAGCTCGAGAAGATATGACCCTGATGGAGTTGTGTGGGTGTGTGAGAGTTAGTGGTGTTGTCCCTTGAAGTGTGTGAGATCCCTGTGGATGTGTGATGGTTTGAGTGTGCGAGATGAGAATGATGAGAAGAGTGGCTTACCCTGGTGGAATGGATGAGACCGTTCATCCTCTATCTGCACTAGTTGGCTGTCCTCTTTTGCAGGGCATTGGCATTGACCACCACTGCCACCACCTCCCATGCTAAATTGGTGATCTTGCTTGCTGGTCTTTGCCCAGAACAGGGGTACAGGACATTAGGCCAAGCCTCCACTAAGTCCAGTAGGTGCTTGAGGGAGGTGTTGCTAAATCAGGGGGCAGCATGTTTCCTCCCTTTGGGAACCATCAGTTTCCAGCAGCTTCCTATCCCTTGGAGTGCTAGCTCATTGCAGGGGCGGTCTTTAAATACAGCGCCCAGTTTACTGATGGCCTGAGGAGATGGCAGGGCAGGAAAATCAGAGGAGGCCCTACCAGCGACCTGGCATATTTCCTGGGAATGCATAATTAATGAGGCGTGAATGGGATGATATGGTGCACAAACCCACCATTGCGGCTCTTTGGTAAAACATCCTTTTTCCCGCCCACTACTGCACTTGAAGCAGAGTAGTCCCAGATTTGCACTTAGTCTCGCTAATGGTGACCGTGGGCAGGATTTTCATTTATGCAGGCGCACACAACCAGCAGGGCCGGGAAACGGACTGCCAACTGTGATCAGCCCCCGACCGCGATTTCACGCTGGTTGGCCAATTAATGGCACGCTGCAATACCCAGCTACCTGGCTGGATGCTGATGTAAAAATGAGCCTGGAATAAAAGCTCCCTGATGGCAGAGAGCTGCCCCAGGGTGCTGAAGAACTTAAAAGCAATGAATAAAGATTTAAAAATCCAAAAAAAACATGTCCACACGTCAGAATCAGTCACCTGAACATATAAGTGAAAATTCTGTCCAAATTTTTTTTTAAAAAACAATTAATAATGGAAATGTTACCCTGCCCTTGGATGAGGTTTCATCAAAAATGCCTAGTCCACCTGTCCACCAATTGTAAGGTTGGACGGACCATGAAAAACTGGAGTCAGTTGGAACCTTAATAGGCTTAATTGCCCCCTCAGTTGTCAGCAGACGCACTGGACTTCACCCACAAGCTTGGCCTAAATAGCCAAGTGGTTATGGTACTGGGCTTGTAACCCCAAGATCAAGGGTTCATATCTCACAATGGCAAACAATGTAACTTCATCTGAAACAGATGGAAACGGGTTTGTACTCGAAAGAGTTACATTTTAGAGGCTTGGCCTAAATAGCCAAGTGGTTATGGTACTGGGTTTGTAACCCTGAGATCAAGAGTTCAAATCTCACAATGGCAAACTATGAAACAATGTAACTTCATCTGAAACAGATGGAAACGGGTTTGTACTTGAAAGAGTTACAGATGCTGCCAGACCTGCAGGAGTTAGGAGGCTGGTAAAAAGACCTGGACTTCACCCACACCCACCAACCAAAATTCTGCAAGTGCGGGATGACGTCGCCCGGTGTCATCACACTATTTTACACCGAAGCAGGTCAGGCACGTGCCCGCATGCCAAGCTAAAAATTCTGCCTCATAAAACCATTCCTGATTCTTATAGAAACCCATCTGCTTTACTAAAGTTCTTTAGGGAAGGAAATATGATAGCCTAACCTGGTTGCCTCTTGTGACTCCAGACCTACAACAATATAGTTAACTCTTAACTCCTGTCTCAAATAGCCTAACAAGCCACTCAGTTGGATCAAACTGCTACAAAGTCTGTCATGACCACAAAAAACATTTCCTTAAAGTTTTGAGAGTTAAGAATTTTTGTGTGTATATAGCCTCTTTTTAATGTATGAGTGATTCAATTAAAAATTATCCATCAGACAAGCTATTGTCTTAAACAAGCTAAAGGTGAATTTATGATGTTATGATCCCAGCTGTTGTTAATACTAGACATGTCAGATCCCAGAGTGAAACCTGGCTTGATAGATCAGAAACTTGAGTAAAGTTCCTGAACAAATTCACAGGAGTCTGCGAATGAGCATTTAATATAAAGAATAAAATATTTATTAAAACATGAAAAATTATCTATATTACACCAGACAAAAAGGTTGGAAAGATCTCAACACAAACACAAGATGATTTAAATTCCCACTCTTTCCCCCAGCGATATCTTTACAGACATATAAACCAGTGAGGAGTTACCACAAGCTTGATAAAGGCTTTTCGCTTGGGACTGGCACAGTTGCAAATGGTTTTCTTCTAGCATTCTGAGCATTCACTTGATGCTTCTCATCCAACTCCTATCTCTCCCAGAGACACCCAAAAACCGCACTCCAAACTCACTGTTTCTTCAACTATGGAGCAAACAAATCAGTCTCCAGAACTTAGTCTTTCAGGAGCAGTTGTGCTAAATTGATCACCTTACTGAGTTCTATAACTGAATATTCAATTACCTACTTACTGTCCCACTAGCCTTGGCAGTTTTTTTTCATCTGAGAAATTTAAATCCCTGTCTTGAGACACACACTGAACCCCTCTTTTAACTCCTGTCTTTCCTGTGTCTGTCCCTGGATCACTGTCACTAGGCAACAGTAAAGCTTTTCTAAAGCAAAAACAAAAATACTTGGAAAAACTCAGCAGGTCTGACAGCATCTGCGGAGAGGAACGCAGTTAATGTTTCGAGTCCGTATGACTCCTCAACAGAACTAAGGAAAAATATAAAAGCGGTGAAATATAAGCTGGTTTAACGGGGGGTGGGACGGGTAGAGCTGGATAGAGGACCAGTGATAGGTGGAGATAACCAAAAGATGTCATAGACAAAAGGACAAAGAGGTGTTGAAGCTGGTGATATTATCTAAGGAATGTGATAATAAAGGTACAGATAGCCCTAGTGGGGGTGGGGTGGGGGGGGGGAGGGATCGAAATAGTCTAAAAAGCAGAGATAAAACAATGGATGGAAATACATTTAAAAATAATGGAAATAGGTGGGAAAAGAAAAATCTATATAAATATTTGGAAAAAAGGGGGATCAGAAAGAGGGTGGGGATGGAGGAGAGAGTTCATGATCTAAAATTGTTGAACTCAATATTCCGTCTGGAAGGCTGTAAAGTGCCTAGTTGGAAGATGAGGTGCTGTTCCTCCAGTTTGCGTTGAACTTCACTGGAACAATGCAGCAGACCAAGGACGGACCTGTGGGCATAAGAGAGGGTGGAGTGTTGAAATGGCAAGCGACAGGGAGGTCTGGGTCATGCTTGCGGACAGACCGAAGGTGTTCCGCAAAGCGGTCACCTAATCGGTGTTTGGTCTCTCTAATGTAGAGGAAACAGCATTGGGAGCAATGAATGCAGTAGACTAAATTGAGGGAAGTGCAAGTGAAATGCTGCTTCACTTGAAAGGAGTGTTTAGGCCCTTGGACGGTGAGGAAAGGGGAAGTAAAGGGGCAGGTGTTGCACTTTCTGCAGTTGCATGGGAAGGTTTTAGCCTATTTCAATCCCTTCTCCCCACCCCATCCCCACTAGGGCTATCTGTACCTTTATTATCACATTCCTTAGATAACATCACCAGCTTCAACACCTTTGTCCTTTTGTCTATGACATCTTTTGGTTATCTCCACTGGCCCTTTATCCAGCTCCCAAAACCCCCTTAAGAACAAAGAAAAGTACAGCACAGGAACAGGCCCTTCAGCCCTCCAAGCCTGCGCCAATCATATCGCCCGCCAACTAAAACATTTTGCACTTCCGGGGTCCATATCCCTCTATTCGCATCCTATTCATGTATTTGTCAAGCTCCCTCTTAAACACCACTATCGTACTTGCTTCCACCACCTCCTCTGGCAGTGAATCCCAGACACTGCGTAAAAAACTTGCCCCGCACATCTTCTCTAAAGTTTTCTCCTCTCACCTTAAATCTATGTCCTCTACTAATTGACTCTTCCACTCTGGGAAAAAGCTTCTGACTATCTACTCTGTCCATGACACTCATAATTTTGTAAACTTCTATCAAGTTGCCCCTCAATCTCCGTCACTTTAGTGAGAACAATCCGAGTTTCTCCAACTTCTCCTCATAGCTAATAACCTCCAGACCAGGCAGCATCCTGGTAAACCTCCTCTGCACACTCTCCAACACCTCCATATCCTTCTGGTAATGTGGCGACCAGAATTGCACGCAATATTCCAAATGTGGCCTAACCAAGGTTCTATACAGCTGCAGCATGACTTCCCAGCTTTTATACTCAATACCCCTACCAATGAAGGCAAGCATGCCATATGCCTTCCTGACTACCTTATCCACCTGCGTTGCCACTTTCAGTGACCTGTGGACCTGTACACCCAGATCCCTCTGCCCGTCAATGCACTTAAGGGGTCTGCCATTTACTGTATATTTCCTGCCTGTATTAGACCTTCCCAAATGCATTACCTCACATTTGTCCAGATTAAACTCCATCTGCCATTTCTCCGCCCAAGTCTGCAACCGATCTATATCCCGTTGTATCCTTTGGCATTCCCCTTCACTATCTGCAACTCCTCCAACCTTAGTGTCATCTACAAACTTACTAATTAGCCCAGTTACATTTTTCTCCAAATCAATTATATATACTACAAACAGCAAAGGTCCCAGCACTGATCCCTGCGGAACTCCACTAGTCACAGCTCTCCATTCAACAAAAGTACCCTTCCACTGCTACCCTCTGTCTTCAATGACAAAGCCAATTCTGTATCCATCTTACCAGCTCACCTCTGATCCCGTGCGACTTTACCTTCTGTACCAGTCTGCCATGAGGGACCTTGTCAAAGGCCTTACTGAAATCCATGTATATAACATCCACCGCCCTTCCATCTTTGATCATCTTTGTCACTTCCTCGAAAAATTGGATCAAGTTAGTGAGACACGACCTCCTCTTCACAAAACCATGCTGCCTCTCACTAATACGCCCATTTGCTTCTAAATGGTAGTAAATCCTGTCATGAAGAATCTTCTCCAATAATTTCCCTACCTCTGATGTAACGCTCACCGGCCTGTAATTTCCTGGATTATCCCTGCTACCCTTCTTAAACAATGGAACAGCATTGGCCATTCTCCAGTCCTCTGGGACCTCACCCGTAGCCACTGAGGATACAAAGATTTCTGTCAAGGCCCCAGCAATCTCCTCCCTTGCCTCCCTCAGTACTCTGGGGTAGATCCCATCTGGCCCTGGGGACTTATCCTCCTTAATATTGTTCAAGACGCCTAACACCTCCTCTTTTTTGATCTCATCATGATCCAGGCTATCTACACACTCTTCCCTAGACAAATCGACCGCTAAGTCCTTCTCTTTGGTGAATGCTGATGAGAAGTATTCATTTAGTATCTCATTTCATCTGGCTCCACACACAGATTCCCACCTCTGTCCGTGAGTGGGCCTACCCTTTCCCTGGCTACCCTCTTGCTTCTTACACATGTATAAAAGGCCTTGGGATTTTCCTTAATCCTGGTTGCCAATGACTTTTCATGACCCCTTTTAGCCCTCCTGACTCCTTGCTTAAGTTTCTTCCTACTTCTTTATATTCTCCACGGGCTTCATCTGTTCCTAGCCTTCTAGCCCTTACGAATGCTTCCCTTTTCTTTTTGACTAATCTCACAATATCCTTCGTTATCCAAGGTTCCTGAAACTTGCTATGCTTATCCTTCATCCTAGCAGGAACATGCCGGTCCTGAATTCTTATCAACTGACCTTTGAAAGCCCCCCACATGTCAGTTGTTGCTTTGCCCTCAAACATCCGCCTCCGGTCTAAATTCCTCAGTTCCTACCTAATATTGTTATAATTAGCCTTCCCCCAATTAAGCACCTTAACCCGAGGACTCCTGTTATCCTTATCCACCAGTACCTTGAAACTTACTGAATTATGGTCACTTTTCCCAAAATGCTCCTCTACTGAAACTTAAACCAGCTTATATTTCACTTCTTTTCTATTTTTCCTTAGTTCTGTTGAGGAGTCATACAGACTCGAAACATTAACTGTGTTCCTCTCCGCAGATGCTGTCGGACCTGCTGAGTTTTTCCAGGTATTTTTGTTTTGGATTTCCAGCATCCACAGTTTTTTGCTTTTATCTTAGTAAAGCTTTTCTACTTTGTTTAGCTTGTTGAATCGCTGAACATGCAACCTCTTCTAAAACATCTCTTCAACTTCATGTGTTGAATTAAGTATATGACCAAACCCAAAAGGCCTGAAACCTTTCAGTCACAAGAAAAGGCTCTCACAGGTGTTTCAGCTGAGACTTGGCTCCTGGTAGTGTCTCAAAACTGCTACACCAAAATGGCTGCTTGCAGCCCTTCTTGTATAATTCAAAAAAACAAAAACGGTTGTTATGTTAATTTAAGTGCATCATTGTTCCACAAAGCTAAGCCGTCAATTAAATTGCAGTCTTTTGAAGAAGTCCTTCCTGTCTCCTGTTCCCCTAGAAGTAAAAAAAAAGTTTTTCCACACGTTTTAGGACAATTATATAGTTCAAGGCTTCCTTGAATTTCAAGTGTCTTGTGATAAGGACAGCCTAGCTGACAGTAGTCAGATCCACAAGCGAAGTCCCCAGTTATCATCAAGGAGGACTTTGCAATGTTGACAGGGCTGGGATTGCTATTGGCATTTCCGGTGCCTAGGTAGATGTTGGGTGAATGCTCAGATTATATAATTATATTATAGATTTTGTAACAAACTGTAATCTCTTTTTAAAAATGGACAAAGTCTTAAAAACATGGCTCCCAGAAGTAACATGATTATTGGAGGTCAATCATCTCAGTTCCAGGACATCACATCCAGGATAGTGTCCTAGGCCCAACCATCTTCAGCTGCTTCATCAATAACCTTATTTCTATCATAAGGTCAGAAGTGGGGATGTTCGCTGATGATTGCACAATGTTCAGCACCATTCGCGACTCCTCAGATACTGAAGCAGCCCATGTCCAAAAGTAAACGTCAGCCCAAGCCTGGATGTTGTCCAAGTGGCGAGTAACATTCACGCCACACAAGTGCCAGGCAATGACCATCTCCAGCGAGAAAGAATCTAACCATCACCCCTTGACATTCAATGGCATTACCATTGCTGAATCCCCCACAATCAACATCCTGGCAGGTTACCTTTGACCAAAAAACTGAACTGAACTAGCCATATAAATATTGTGGCTACAAGAGCAGGCCAGAGACTAGGAATCCTGTGATGAGTAACTCACCTGCTGACTCCCCAAAGCCTGTTCACCATCTACAAGGCCCAAGTCAAGAATGTGATGAAATACTTCCCACTTGCCTGGATGAGTGAAGCTCCCACAACAGTCAAGAAGCTCGACGCCAACCAGGACAAAGCAGCCAGCTTGATTGGCACCATATCCACAAACATTCACTCCCTCCACCACAGTCAAATACTGGTAGCAGTGTGAACCATCTACAAGATACACTGCAGAAACTCACCAAGACTCCAGAGGCAGCACCTTCCAAGCCCACAACTGCTACCATCTAGAAGGGGAAGGGCAGCAGATATGTGGGAACACCACCAGCTGGAAATTCCCCTCCAAGCCACCCACCATCCTGACTTGGAAATATATCGCCGTTTCTTCACTGTCGCAGGTTCAAAATCCTGGAACTGCCTCTCAAACAGCACTATGAGTGTACCTACACCACAAGGACTGCAGCAGTTCAAGGCAGCAGCTCACCACCACCTTCTCAAGGGCAATTAGGGATGAGCAATATTTATTGCTGGCCTAGTCAGCAATGCCCACATCCTGTAAATGAATTTTAAAAAATATTGCTCAGAATCATTTTAGGCTCTGCCAAAGCCACTACTCCCGACCTCATTACAGCCTTGGTCCAAACATGAACAAAAGTGCTGAACGCAAGGCGAGGTGAGAGCGACTGCTTTTGGAATCAAAGCAGCATTTGACTGCATCTACCTTCAAGGAGCCTTGGCAGATTTGATGTCAATATCAATGCTCTGGGGGTTAGCATTGACCAGAATCTGAACCAGACTAACCATATAAATACTGTGGCTACAAGGGCAGGTCAGATGCTCGGAATTCTGTGGGGCATAACTCACTTCCTTACTCCCCAAAGCCTGTCCACCATCTACAAGGCACAAACCAGGAGTGTGTTGGAATACTGTCCACTTGCCTGGATGAGTGCAGCTCCAACAACACTCAAGAAGTTTGACACCATCCAGGACAAAGCAACCCACATGATTGGCACCCCATCTACCACCTTCAACATTCACTCCCTCCAGCACTGGTGCACAGTGTATCAGTGTATCATCTACTATATACACTGCAGCAATTCACCAAGCCTCCTTAGGTGGCACCTTCGAAACCCATAACCACTACCACTTAGAAGGACAAGGACAGTAAATGCATGGGAACACCACCACCTGCAAGTTCCCCTCCAACCACACACTATCCTGACTGGGAACAATATCACCCTTCCTCACTGTTGCTGGTGAAAATCCTGGAGCTCCCTTCCTAACAGCATTGTGGGTGTTCCTATACAAAATGGACTGCAGTGGTTTAAGAAGACAGCTCACATCATTTTCCCAGGACAGTTAGAGATGGGCATTAAATGCTGGACTAGCCAGTGACACCCACACTCCATGAACAAATAAATAAAAATTATCACCCTGAGGGCTACCATTGACCAAAATGTTTCTTGGAATAGCCATATAAATACTGTGACTACAATTGCAGGCCACAGGCTGGGAATTCTGTGGTGAATAACTTACCTCTCAGCTCCCCAAAGTCTGTCCACCATTTATAAGAGTCAGGAGTGCGATGGAATGCTCTCCTCTTGCCTGCATGAAGCTGGCTGCTACAGGTTTCAAGAACTTCAACACCATCCAGAACGTCAAAAACACACTTGATCAACACCCTATCCACCCCTTAAACATTCACTCCCTCTATCACCGGTGCAGAGCTGGCAGCAGTACACTGCAGCAAATTGTTAAACCTCCTTCACAACACCCCTCACCAAATCACCTAAAAGACAAGGGCAACAGGAGCATTTGAAAACCCCCACCTGTTCAAGTCACATGCCATCCTGACTTGGAGCAATATCTCCGTCCCTTCCCTGCACTGGGTGAAAAACCTGGAACACTCCCTATAACAGCACTGTGGGTGTCCCTATAGAAAGTGGACTGCAGTGGTTCACCACTGCTTCCTCCTTGTGTCTCAATAACAGCGACAACTTAGATATTTTGTTACATTAATGGTGCTAAGACACTTCACAGTATCATTAACAGGCAAAATTAGACACTGAACCACATAAGGCGATCTGTGGAAGATGGATAAAAGCTCGGTTAACATGTTAGGTTTTAAGGAGCATCTTAAAAAAAACAGGTAGTTTTAGTGTTGTAAAGATGGGACCATATTGATCAGTTTTGATTATTCAACTAAATATTTAAATTGTAAATTAAAAAAACACTATTTAAAATTTGAAATCAGGTAGTTAGGAAATAATCTTGGACAATGTGATCAAAGTTGTTTTATGAAATTATTTTGCTTTTCTTTCATAACAGATAATAGAATTATTAAACATGAAACATTTTACTCAATATTTGATGAAAAATCACCAAGTCACGATCATCAGAATAAATTGCAAACACTGGAAAAACAACCGAGAGGCAAAACAGAAAAGGTAACTCCAGCAGAAAGACATAAAAATGGAACACATATTATTGACACTAGGAAAAGAATACAGCATACCATTGACAGAAAATTCCTTCCTTCAAATCCAAAGGATTCCAGAACTGAAGGAGTCAGCTTGAAATCTGGCTGTGAGACAGAAAATATGGCTCCAGATGGCTCCATTAGAAAATTAGACATGACTACCCAAAAATTGGATCGGATCTGCCATGATACTGAACCAAAAGAGCAGAAAAACCCACAGAGAAGCAACTGTTCCAAGATGCATGATATGGATTTGCCTTGCAAACGTCGACCAAGAGATGAGGTAATGTGTAAATTAAAGAACTTGTGCTCATCAGTACTAGTAAAGATCCAGTATGTTGTACTTTACAAAGCCTATGTCTTCAAATTACTCACTGGTTTTCTACTATTATTGAAATGCCCTTCTTTTCCTCCACTGTAGAAATAGCTACAAAATATTTGTTCAAAGTTTCTGTCATTTCCTTGTTTCCTGTTAATTTCCCAGTCTCATCCTCTAGGGACCAATGATTATTTTAGCTACTCTTGCTTTTTTATATACTTGTAATTTTTTAAGCTCCCACTGGATGTTCTTACATATTTTTGCTTGTTTATTCTCAATCTATTTTGTCCCCTCAATCTTCACACCTTTATTGCATTGTACACCTTTTCTTTCAATTTGATTCCATCTTTAACTGCCTTAATAATCCAATAATATTCCATCCTTGTCATCTTTCTTAATGGAATATATATTTGTTGTGGATTAGGAATATCGCCTTAATTGTCTGCCATTGCTTATCTACTGTCTTACCTTTTAACCAGTTTGCCCAGTCCTCTCCAACCAACTTCATATTCATATCTTTGGAATTGCCTTCATGCAAGTTTAAGGCACTAGTTTCAATCTCAAGAGGACGTGCTTAGATTGTACCTGAACTATCTCCTCTTTAAAGACAGCTCTTTATTGCAGTTCTACCTGCCATTCTTTGATTTCAGTTTACCCAAAAGAGATCTGCTTTCAACCCACTCCTACTCAAATTGGTCTTTCCCCAATTAAGTTTTGTTTTACACAAGATTGCTCCCTGTCCTTTTCTGCAGCTAACCTAAACTTTGTGATACTATGCTCACTCTTCCCTTCAAACTCCCCCATGGACTTGATCCACCTCATACCCCAGAATCTGATCCAGCAATGATTCCTTCCCTCTTTGGCCAGGTCAATAATTTGCTTTCAATTCTCTGAGCTTCAACTTTAGCCAACAGACTCTTATGAGTGAATTTATCAGACGAAAGAGGAAATCTATATAAACAACATCCATAGACATCCCTTTGTCCACTACTTGATGTCGTGGAGAGGCTTATGCCCTCTGTTGATCCCTTGAGCAATGACATTAAGAGCTCCTTGCTCCTGGTAGGGCCACCTTTGGGGGGTTTGCCAGACAAAGTGCGGTCCAAAAAATCCTCAATGGCAATTCAAATAAAGCAAGGTTGTGTCTCACCTGTTGTGAGTGCAGAAGACAGTTGCTGTGGCTAGGTGGTTCCATTCACCATGGTCAGATTTCGGTGATGTGCCAAACCATCAACCTGTCAAGATTGTTGAAGACACTGACGGCACCCCAAGATTCCCATGTTAAACAGGTTCACACGAGGCTTCTACTAGGGTCTGTTTGCCAAGCCCTGTGATGTTGGAAAATTGGCAACAGGTTCAGGGCTAAGAATCTAGGAGTCCCCTCTGCTCAGACCAAATGGGGAAGGGGCTAGAAAAGCTGCCCTAAAAAAAAAATCTGTCCCACTTTCTCCTGACTGGGGAACCACACCCTGCAGGATCACCACCTTCATAGCCAAAGAAAGTAAACTTTAAATTTTGCAATTTGGAATGTTGGAAAACTCATGGATAACCTCAAGAGTGATATTCCAAAAAGAAGAACTGCAATTACATAGAAACATATAAACTAGCAGGAGTAGGCCATTCAGCCCTTCGAGCCTGCTCCACCGTTCATTATGATCATGGCTGATGATCCAACTTGCTCACGCTTTCTCCCCCATACCCTTTGATCCCTTTCACCCCAAGAGCTAGATCTCACTCCTTCTTGAAAACATATAATGTCTTGGTCTCAACTACTTTTGTGACAACGAATTCCACAGGCTCACCACTCTCTGGGTGAAGAAATTTCTCCTCATCTCAGTCCTAAATGGTCTACCCATATCCTCAGACTGTGACCCCTGGTTCTGGACTCCCCCACCATCGGCAACATCCTACCCGCATCTACCGTCTAGTCCTGTTAGAAGTTTATAGGTTTCTATGAGATTCCCCCCCCATTCTTCTGAACTCCAGCGAATATAATGCTAACTGACTCAATCTCTCCTCATTTGTCAGTCCCGCCATCCCAGAAATCAATTGGGCAAACCTTCGCTGCACTCCCTGTATAGCAAGTACATCTTTCCTCAGATAATGAGGCCAAAACTGCACACAGTATTCCAGGTATGGTCTCACCAAGGCCCTGAACAATTGCAGCAAGACATCCCTGTTCCTGTACTCGAATCTCTGGCTCCTGTGAGCTATCAAGACTCCAAATTGACATTGCTGCCCTCAGTGAGGCCTGCTTTCCTGGGGAAGGGCAGCTGAAGGAACAAGCAGTGATTTACAGCTTCTACTGGAAAGGAAAAGCTGATAACACATGTCCATGGAATTGGTTTTGCTATCTGGAATAGGATCTTGGATGCAATACCAGCTCTCCCCAATTATATAATGGAAAGACTCATGACACTTCACCTATACCTCAACTGTAATCAATATGCCACTGCCATCAGTACTTATGCCCTGACCCTTGATTCTGATGACGATATCAAGAAACAACTTCTATTCTGACCTTGAAGTCCTCATCAAGAAAAGATCATCCTTCTGGGGGGATTTTAATGCTAGGGTTGGCAGTCACTCAAATGTCTGGCGCAGAGCCATTGGGGAATATGGGGTGGGGAAAAAAAACAATCCAAGTGGCGTCCTTCAGCTGACATGGCCTCATAAATAACACACCCTCTTCTGCCAGGAGGAGAAGCATCAAACCGCATGGAGCCATCCTAGATCAAAGCATTGGCACGTTCTGGATTTTGTCACTGCGTGGGTCAAAGATCTAAGGAACCTCCAGCAGGAGGTTCCAGACAAATCCAAAAGAAATGTCGAAGCCAACACCAGGGACTCTTCAAAAGCTTATCTGTCATAGGGAAAATTCTAGAATCTAATATTAAGGAGGTAGTAGCAGGACATTTAGAAAATCATAATACAAGCATGCAGAGCCAATATGGTTTTGTGAAAGGGAAATTGTGTTTGACTAATTTATTTGAGTTTTTTGAGGAAGTAAAAGCAAGGTGGATAAAAACTATATTGTGTTGTACTTGGATTTCCAAAAGGCATTCGATAAGGTGCCACAACAAAGGTTACTACTCAAAATAAGCTCATGGTGTAGGGGGTAAGATATTAGCATGGATAGAGGATTGGTTAGCTTGGAAGCAGAGCTTAAAGATAAATGGGTCATTTTCAGTTGGCAAACAGTAACTGGTGGATCTACAGGGATCATGCAGTGCTGCGGTCTCAACTATTTTTAATCTATATCAATTACTTGGATTCAGGAACTGAATCATGGTAGCTAAATTTGCTGAAGACAAAAGCTTTGTAGGAAAGTAAGTTGTGAAGAGGACATAAATCAAAATGGAAGACAGAAAATTAGTGGATGAGTCTGGAAGACAGAAAACAAAGGTTTGAAAATAAATAAAAAGATTTTGAAAGTGCTCAAGGGCATCTATTTCAATGCAAGGAGTATATCGTCAGGAAGATATAATCATTTTCATAATGTTATTGGAATTTATTGTAAAGAAGAGTAATCGTGGGGTCTGTGTCTGGGACTTAATTAAATTAAAGGCAGCTGGTCTGAAGGTTTTGCTGTAAGAGGAGAAGCTAGGTTTGAAATGCTAAATAAATAAACATGGACTGAAGTTTTAGAATGTAAGATGTAAAAGGAACATTTGCATTTTTAAATAGACCAGAGTAGCTTGAATTCAAATGAGGGGGTGAAATATTACACCTAGCCAGAAGAAGTTAAAAAAAATGTTTATTTTTCCCCAAAGACAACTGTAAAATTAATACTATGATAGATGTTTATTATTAAAAAGATAAAACTCAAAGACTTAGTGAAACAATGGGGAATTTATATTCAAAGGGGCAAATATGTATAAAGGATACAAGGTTGTGTGTAAGGGCAGGCTTTTAAGATCTAACATAAGTGTGAAAAGCCTCCAGCATCTAAGCCTCAAGCTGCTGTCTACAGGAACCAAAGCTGAGAAAAACTCAAAACAACAACAGAATTACCTGGAAAAACTCAGCAGGTCTGGCAGCATCGGCGGAGAAGAAAAGAGTTGATGTTTCGAGTCCTCATGACCCTTCTGTGGAAGGGTCATGAGGACTCGAAACGTCAACTTTTTTCTTCTCCGCCGATGCTGCCAGACCTGCTGAGTTTTTCCAGGTAATTCTGTTTTTGTTTTGAGTTTCCAGCATCCGCAGTTTTTTTGTTTTTATCTCTGAGAAAAACTCACTTTAAATTCGGCTGTCCAGGGTGTGCGCCTTGCCTGGGTCTGTTTAAGTCTATGGAGAGAATTTTCTCCCCATCGTGGAGGTGCTGAGTGGGAGCACAGCAGATCACTGCCCGTGATCAACTGCACGCTGCCATTTTATGTGGGTGGGCCAATTAATGCCCACCCAGCGTAAATCGCACCCGGAAGCGCTGAGCACTCCCTTTGCAGGCAGGGGAGGAGACTGAGTCGGGGCCTGCACACTTTCGTGCATGCGCATGAAAGAGTGCAGAAATCTCCGAGGCACAGAGCTGCCTCACAGAGTTTAATTTCATTATCAATAAGTGAATAAAAAATTTCAGAAAATTATTTGGACATGTCCCCTCATGTGACAGTGTCACATGAGCTGGGACATGTCTATGCATTTTATTAAAAATTTTTATTAAAGTTTAAAAACCTTCATGAAACCTCATCCCACCTGTGGATGAGGTTCCATGAAAAATGTGAAGGCCACCTGGGCTCTTTGCCTGCCTGCCAACCTTAAGGTTGGAAGGGCAGCCCTGTTAAGGCCTGGCGAACTGAAGATCTGAATGATGTGCGGTGATGTCGGGACGCACACCCGACGTCACCATGCATCATTTTACATGTCGGCGAGTGGGGCCCACACCTGCACGCCAACCAGCAGATTTAAAGAACAAAGAAAAGTATATCACAGGAACAGGCCCTTCGGCCCTCCAAGTCTGCGCCAATCATATTGCCTGTCAAACTAAAACATTTTGCACTTCCAGGGTCCATATCTCTCTATTCCCATCCTATTCATGTATTTGTCAAGCTGCCTCTTAAACACCACTATCGTACCTGCTTCCACCACCTCCTCTGGCAGTGAATTCCAGATACTCACTATCCTCTGTGTAGAAAATTTACCCCGCACATCTCCTCAAGTTTTCTCCTCTCACCTTAAATCTATGTCCCTTAGTAATTGACTCTTCCACCCTGGGAAAAACTTCTGACTATCTACTCTGTCCATGCCACATTCAGGCCTATGTGTTTTACTGTTGTCTTAATGGAGGTGTAACTGGGAGTCAGATTATGGGACCTAGAAGTTATCATAGTAGTCATTTGTAAACCTATGTACTTAAAATCATTTTTTTATTTAAAGGTTTAATTTAGTTTTGTAAAAAAGTTATGACTTGGTGGCTTTATTACTGTTGAATTCAAGGCATACATCTCAAAATAAATACAAATTTCAAAATAGTTGTGGTAGTTGTTTCAAGTTTCCCTCATATTTGAACAGTTCAGTATTTACCATCCGTTGTCCCATAACATATAGCAAATAAAGCAGATGAGCTGGGGGTACAGATAGAAACATGGCAGCATGATATCATAGTTATTACAGAAACATGGCTTAAGCAGGGACAGGAATGGTAGCTCAATGTTCCATTTTACAGGGTTTTCAACTGAGATAGAGGGGGGGATAAAAAGGGAGTGGTGTGGCAATTTTGGTATGTGAAACAATTAGAGCTGTGAGGAGGGATGACACCTTAGAAGGATCATCAAATAAGGCCATACAGATTGAGCTGAGGGACAAAAAAGGGCAGCAAAACTGGGAGTGTCCCATAGACTGCCAAACATTGAGAGCGAAAGAAGAGCACAAATGTAGGGAAATCTCTGGGATGTGCAAAAAATATAGTGCAGTAAGATTAGGGGAATTTAACTATCCCAATGTTAACTGCGATAATTTTAATGTGAAAGGAATTGAAAGAGCAGAATTCTTGAAGTGCATTGAGAAAAACTTTTTTTGGCCAGTACGTAGCAAGTCCAACAAGAGAGGGTACGGTTCTGGACATACATAATTTTAGGAAATGAAGCTGAGCAGGTGGAAGGAGCGACAATGGGAGAGCATTTTTTTAAAATTCTTTCACAGGATGTAGGCTTCGCTGGCTGGGCCAGCAGTTATTGCCCATCCCTAGTTGCCCTTAAATTGGTGGTGAGCTGCCTTCTTGAAGTGCTGCAGTCCGTGAGGTGTAGGTACACCCACAGTGCTATTAGGAAGAGAGTTCCAGAATTGGTGGTAGCGATCATAATTCAGTTAATTTTAACATAATTATGGAACAGGACAAGGATAGAACAGGAGTTAAAGTTCTAAACTGGGGCAAGGCCAATTTTATTATGTTCTGATGAGTGCTTTAGCAAGAGTGGACTAGAATCAGATAATTGAAGGCAAATCAATGTCAGAGCAGTGGGGCTTCAAAAAGGGAGATTCAAGGCGTTCAGAGTGAACATGTTCCACAAAAGGGTGGGATGGCCAATTATAGAACCGCCGGGTGTCAAGGAGCTTACAGGCTAAGATGAGGCAGAAAAGGAAAGCTTGTCTCTTGCTGAGAGCTCAATACTACAAACAGCCAAGATGAGCGTAGAAAATGGACGGGTGAAATCAAAAAGGTTAATCAGGCAAGCAAAGAGAAGGCATAAACAAATATTGGTAAGCAAAATGTAGGTGAACCCAAAAATGTTTAATCAATATAGGATAACTAAGGGAAGAGTAGGATCCATAAGGGACTAAAAGATAACCCATGTGTGGAGACTCAGGATGTTGGGTGTGGTTCTTAATGAATACTCTTTGTCTTCACACGAGAGGGATGACACAGGTACTGCAGTTAAGGAGTAGGAGGATAAAATATTGGATGTGGCAAACATAGGGAGAGAGGAAATATTAAGGGGATAAGCCTCCTTGGAAGTGGATAAATCACCAGCGCTGGATGAAGTGTACCCTAGGCTGTTAAAAGAGGCCAGGGAGGAAATAGCCAAAGGTCTTCCGTCATTTTTCAATCCTCACTGGATACAGATGTGGTGCCGAAAGATTGGAGGACTGCTAACATTATACCTTTGTTTAAAAAGGGAGCAAAGGATAGACCAAATAATTATAGGCCAGTCAGTCTAATCGTGGTTGTGGGAAAATTATTGGAATCAACTCAGACAGAATAAACTTTCACTTAGAAATGCACAGATTAATGGCCTTAGTGTATTGATAAAGGCATGAATTTGTTAAGGGAAGCTCATGTCTGACTAACTTGATTGAATTATTTTTGGAAGAAACAAGGAGGAGTGATTAGGGTAATGTAGTTGCTGTGGTCTACATGGAATTTAGCAAGGCTTTTGACAAGTTACCACATGGCAGAATAGTTAAAAACATAAAAGCTCTTGGGATCCAGAGGAATGTAGCAAGCTAGATACAAACTTGGTTCAGTGGCAGGGAACAAAGGGCAATCGCTGATGGATGTTTTTTTGCAGCTGGAATGCAATTTTAAATGAGGTTCCCCAGGGCTCAGTACTAGCTCCCCTGTTTTTTGTGGTGCATATTAGTAATTTGAACATAAATGTAGGGGAATGATCAAGATGTTTGCAAACAACAAAATTTGGTCACGTGGTTGATATTGAGGAGGATAGCTGTAGAGGGCAGGAAGATATCAATGGACTGGTCAGGTGGGCAGAGAAGTGGCAAATGGAATTCAACCTGTAAAAGTGTGAGGTGATGCATTTGGTGAGGTCAAACTGGGCAAAAGAACACAAAGTTTTAATGGGAGAATACTGGGAGGTGTAGAGGAAGTGTGGGACCTTAGATTGAATGTCCGCAGATCTGTGAAACGAGAAGGCCAGTTTGACAAGGTGGTTAAGAAGGCATGTGGAATCTTTCCTTTATTAGCCAAGGTATAGAATATAAGAGCAGGGAGGTTACTATATAAAACATTAGTTAGGCTACAACTTGAGAGCTGTGTGCAGTTCTGGTCTCCTCATTACAGAAAGGATGTAATCACATTGGAGGAGATTTTTTAGGACGTTGCCAGGACTGAAAAATTACAGCTATGAGGAAAGATTGGATAGGCTGGGGTTGTTCTCCTTGGAACAGAGGAGGCTGAGAGGAGATTTGATTGAGATGGACAAAATTGTGAAGGGCCGAATAGAGTGGATGGGAAGGACCAATTTACTTTAGCAGAGAGGTCGTGACTAGGGGACATGGATTTAAGTCGATTGGGAGAAAGATTAGAGGGGCGAGGACGAAAGTTTTTTTTCCACAAGACGGTTGTGGGGATCTGGAACAAATGGCCTGAAAGTGTAGTGGAAGCAGAAACCCTCAACTTGTTTAAAAGGAGCCTGGATCTGCACCTCAAGTAATCTGCTGGAAAGCAGGATTAGGCTGGGTGGCTCATTTTTCAGCTGGTTCAGACATAATGGGCCAAGGGGCCTCTTTCTGTGCTGTACACTTTGTATAATTTCTTAGTCTATGAAGGGATTTAGATGGGTTAACTGAATGGGCAAAAAATTTCCAGACGGGAGTGTAATGTTGCTACTGTGGCTATAAGAGCAGGTCAGAGGCTAGGAATTATGCAATGAGTAACTCACCTCCTGACTCCCCAAAGCCTGTCCACCATCTACAAGGCACAAGCTAGAGTGTGATGGAATACTTCCTACTTACCTGGATGAGTGCAGCTCCCACAACACTCAAGAAGCTTAACACCATCCAGGACAAAGCAGCCCACTTGAATGGCACCACATCCCCAAACATTCACTCCCTCCACCACCGACGCACAGTAACAACAGTGTGTACCATCTACAAGATGCACTGCAGGAATTCACCACAGCTCCTTCGGCAACACTTTCCAAACCCACAACCATTACCACCTAGAAAGACAAGGGTAGTAGACACATGGGAACACCATCACCTGGAGGTTCCCCTCCAAGTAACTCACCATCCTGACTTGGAAATATGTCACTGTTCCTTCACTGTGGCTGGGTCAAAATCCTGCAACTCCCTAACAGCACTGTGGGTGTACCTACACCATAGGCTGCAGCTGTTCAAGAAGGCAGCTCACCACCACATTCCCAAGAACAACTAGGGGTGGGCAATAAATGCTGGCCCAGCCAGCGATGCCCACATCCCGTGAATATCTAAAAATAAAATGTGAAGGAAAGATGGAGGAAAATGTAAACTTGTCCGCTTTGGCAGGAAGAAATTGCAATATATTATTTAAATGTAGGAAGGCTGCAGAATTCTATTATACAGAGAGATCTAGGTGACCTGGTACAAGAATCACAAAAAGTTAGTACTGCAGGTGCAGCAAACAATTCAGAAGGCAAATGGAATGTTGGCATTTATTACAAGGGGTATGGGGTATAAAGGTAGGGAAGTGTTGCTACACCTGTACTGGCCCTTAGTGAGGCCATATCTGGAGTACTGCGTGGGAAGTGAAGGGGTGGGGGGCAGCTCAGAAATGCCAGGGTAGGGTAGGGAACCTGTAAGGGGTTACGCCTTGACAGTGTGGGAGGGGAGGTCTCTAATGGGCACAGAGGGCCAGTTAAGAGCCTCCTCCTCTACTCACCACACAGGGAATACTGCCAGGCTGGTTCTTGGCATGGACTTCTCCCACCACTAGTTAAATCACAGTAGCAATGGGGCAAGGCCCATAAGTGGACAGCAATTGCTCTCTTAAGAGCCTCAATTTGCCCACAGGATAAAGGATGCACAACACCCACTCCACCATTTGTAAAATTGCAGCAGGGGACAGGGCAGGCAGTAGGCAGTATGCACATTACCAGCTGTCCTTAAAGCTCCCCTCTCCACTTTCAAACCCACTGAATGAGTACCCTTAAATCCAGCCACATGTATATTACATCCACTGCATTAATTTTATCTACTTTGGCTGTTACTTCTGGAAACTCTTGAGGAGGGTAAGGAGCTATTTTCCCCAAGGCTAATCCCAGACATAATCCAGCAACCAGTGATTCACTCTTCATTGTCTATCTCTTCCTTACCCCAAAATGCTGGATGATTTACACAATAACAGCATGCACATTAAACTCAACATTACTTTAGCAACAAAGTCTGGGTCAATTTATTTCCCCTCTTTGGGGAACCACAATGTAAATTGAAGCTTAATCATTGAAAAGTGAAATCAAGAAACTTGTCTTTCTCACAAAAGGTATTAGATGTTACTCACAATGAGAGATTGTGGTGAAATAATTAATCCAGGCTGGTTTTTTGGTTCTTTGCTGATTTATTTTCAAGACTACTACTAATTTCCAAATAGCTTCCAAATAAAGTGCTCCAGCTGTATCATTTCATTCTGCTTAGATGGGATAATCAATGCCCATCACCTGTTTAACTGTTAGCAATTGTCTTTAATAAGGTGATTGCCAGACAATGTGATTATTTATATATTGATATTAGAACCCTGAACCTTTCCAAAAGTCTATGGATGCTGGGTCAACTAAATTGTGAAGATTGTGATGGATAGACTTTCATTAGATAAGTTTATGAAGAGTTGTTGTAAAAGGATAGGTAAATCGACTTGAAGTACAGATCCACTGTGATCTAGTAACTGAATGGCCTATACTTGTTCCTATGTTCCTACAAATGAGAATCACTCATAAATTGTGTTATTGGAATGAAGAATATTAAGAGTTCTGATAAGGAGGATCAAAGTTATGAAGGGTCTTGATGAGATAAATCTAGACAAACTACTTCCACTGGACAATTAATTAGTAAATCTTGATAGCTTTTACACAGGAAGTCCTTTGATATTTGAAAATAAAAATTTAGAAGGGTCTGGGAAGTAATGGTAAATTGGTCTAAGAGATAGTTGTTTCAAAGGGCTATACAGATGTGACTAAATCATCCTTCACTATAAAATGTGATGATTCTGTTAAAGGGAGAAGTGCTGTCTGTTTTTCTGCACTCTATGAGCTCTTGATTTTGGGGTTGCAAGCTCAGTACCATAACCACTTGGCTATTTAGGCCAAGCCCAAGAACCAGCTGTAACTCTTTCGAGTACAAACACGTTTCCATCTGTTCCTATTCAGATGAAGTTACATTGTTTCATAGTTTGCCATTGTGAGATTTGAACTCTTGATAATCTTTTAAATGAAAATCAAATCAACAAAATTGGGATAAATCAGGCACAGCCCCTAATTCAGGTCAGCTGTAAAACCAAGGACAAAAGTTTAAAGGAACCTTACAAACTTTAAATCAAAATGTGATTAAAGGGGTCAACAAAACACCCCAGTCCCCGCGGTGCCCACCGAGCACGGAAGGCCTCGAGAGTGCCAGCAGACACATAAGGTCAGGAGCACTATAGCAGGTAAAGCACAATGGATTATTCTTGTACGATGGTCGAGTTGTCTGTAACTCTTTCGAGTACAAACACATTTCCATCTGTTTCAGATGAAGTTACATTGTTTCATAGTTTGCCATTGTGAGGTTTGAACTCTTGATAATCTTTTAAATGAAAATCAAATCAACAAAATTGGGATAAATCAGGCACAGCCCCTAATTCAGGTCAGTTGTAAAACCAAGGACAAAAGTTTAAAGGAACCTTACAAACTTTAAATCAAAATGTGATTAAAGGGGTCAACAAAACACCCCAGTCCCCGCGGTGCCCACCGAGCACGGAAGGCCTCGAGAGTGTCAGCAGACACATAAGGTCAGGAGCACTATAGCAGGTAAAGCATAATGGATTATTCTTGTACGATGGTCGAGTTGTCTGTAACTCTTTCGAGTACAAACACATTTCCATCTGTTTCAGATGAAGTTACATTGTTTCATAGTTTGCCATTGTGAGATTTGAACTCGATCTTGGGGTTATAAGCCCAGTACCATAACCACTTGGCTATTTAGGCCAAGCTCTGCACTTTATGAGGGGGAACAATTCCTCTAATTGTTTGCTACCCCATTATCCTTTTATGGTGAGCTGCAACCCTTTTAAAGCTGCTGCCTTGTTGTGTTTTATGCTGCCTAACCATGTGACAGTTGCTTATTCAATTTAGGAAGAGGGATTCCTGTTGCAAATTTCAATATGCCTGGAGGTGACCAGTACAATTCCATCCCAGCCTGAATATCTCTATGGGACTTTATGACATCTTTATTGTGGTTGGGGCCCCCAGTGATGTAAGTTACTGAGTAAACCTACTCCCCAGCCCGTACTTATTATGACATTTGTCCCATTGCAGATTTTTGAGATCCTAGACTTTTTAGGTGAAATTTAATAGTTTATTGTATATGTGGGATAATTTTAGTTGTTGTAATTTTCACTTTTTCTTACTATTCTTACTTTATTCTTACTTAATTCTAACTTCTTGAATAAAGTAACTTCTGTGTTTTTCAGTGGAGATATGGCATTAGGAAAGAGAGCACAATTACTGAGACAATGATTAGTGCAATTGCTGCAAAATATACAAATGAGCAAAAGGCAAAACTTCTGAATGAAGATGTAGATCTTCTTAATAGGTAAGACCTGTGAGAAACATGGATCTAAAAATAACTACTGTCTACAATACATGAGAAATACATAATATATTTCATATATTAAAAAATTATTTTAAGAGGTTATCATGCACAAAGATGATGCTTAAGTACATTTAATCTTCATTGATGTCCATTGGCTTGTCTTGGTGTTATCATTATCCTCTACATATTTCAAGAGTTGATCCAGGTTCTAATAAATGTTTTGGGCAAAAATGCAGTGGACAGTGTTCCTAGTAACATTTTAAATGCACTGATTCTAGTCAGTGCCAACTCATTAGTTCAATGGCCCCAACTTGTATAGGAAAGGCAGCTTCTTCTGAGTCAACTTCTAGTATTGGTAGTTTATGGTACACAATCACAGCTTAATATTCTCAGAATTTTTTTGATAGTTTTTCACTGTTAATATAGTTCTTTTTTAAGGTTATTTTACAAAACAAGTAAAACAGCCAGTGTTAACTGGTGCCATGATTTTGGCTTTATACCTGTTATTGTTGCAACCAATAACTTACATTGTTTTTTGACTTATTATAATTTTTATTACATGTTAAAAGCCCTGCACCTAGAACATTGCCTAATGCTAGCTTACCACAATTCTTTTCATGTTAATTTTTTCCTATCACAGCCACACTTTTGCAGTCATGCTTTGTTGATCTGCTTAATATAAAACAGCACACCTGAACTGAAGAGGCTGGGAATGCATAATTTGTGAGCGGGGGACAATATTGGAAAAGTGCTCATGAGGAACCAAGTATTTATAAAATAAGAAATGTAAAGAGCTGATCAAATAATTCATAGAATCATGGAAATTTACAGTACAGGAAGACATTCAGCCCATCATGGAGTTCAGTCCAACACAAACTTCCCTCATACTCTTTTAACTTTTCCTTTTAAAATATTTATCCAGTTTCTATTTGAAAGCTGAGCGCTCACATACCTCTGGGTGGGATGTTATGCTTTCCCTCCTCTGGTCAGATCCTGGTGGTACTGTTATGTGCTATCTTGTTCCTGGAAGTGAAATACTGGTGAAATGTGACCGAATGAATTTATTGCAGAATCACAGAACTATTACAACACAGAAGGCCATCCGGACAGTCATATCTTAATGTAGAGTCCGCCCAGCCTTGCCTAACTCCCTTGAAAATTAATGCAGCTGTGCTCCCTCTGACTTGATTGTTTTATTGTATTATGATGTGTCCCTATTCTGCTAACATTCTGTGTCCCCTCCCCCTGCCGAATTAGTTTAAACTCCTTCCAACAGCACTAGCAAACCCGCCTGCAAGGATGTTAGTCCTGCTCTGGTTCAGATGTAGACCGTCCCACTTGTACAGGTCCCACCTTCCCCAGAAAGAGTTCCAGTGATCCAGGAATATAAAACCCTCCCTCCTGCACCAACTCTCAAGCCACATATTCATCTGCGCTATTCTCCTATTTGTGAGCTCGCTAGCACATGGCACTGGGAGTAATCCAGAGATTACAACCCGAGAGGTCTTGCTTTTTAGTCTACTGCCTAACTTCCTGAATTCTTGATGCAAGACCTCATCCCTCTTTCTACCTATGTCATTGGTACCAACATGTACCATGACCTCTGCCTTATCACCCTCCCCCTTCAGGATGCCCTGCAGCTGTTCAGTGACATCCTGGACCCTGGCACCAGGGAGGCAACATACCATCCTGGAGTCATGTTGACGACCACAGTAGCGCCTATCTGTTCCCCTGACTATAGAGTCCCCTATTACTATTGCTCTTCCTCCCTTCCTCCACTCCTGTACAGTCAGGCTGTTTGTGCTGCCAGAAGCTTGACTCTGTCTGCACTCCCTGGAGGAACCAGCGCCCTCATCAGCCTCCAAAATGGAATACCGATTTGCGAGCGGGACCTCAGCAGACTCCTGAACTACCTGCCTGTTTCTCTTGGACTGCCTGGTGGTCACCCATTCCCTTCCTTCCTCAAGTCCCTTCATCTGTGGTGTGACCACCTCTCTAAACGTGCTATCTGCAATGCTCTAAGACTCACGAATGCTCCACAGTGGCCCCAGCCACTGTTCCAGCTCTGAAACCTGAGCTTCCTGGAGCTGCAGCTGGACACACTTCCTGCAAACATGTTGGTCCCGGGCACTGGAAATGTCCTCGGCTTCCCACATGGAGTACAAGGAGTACACCGCGGTTTTGAGCGCTACTGCCATAATTTATCCCTTTAAACTTAAAAGTACTGCAGAACTTGAATATTGCTGAGAAACAAGACATGTCGAAGCTTTCCACCTTGCACTCATCAGGACACCTCACAAGAATACTAATATAAAGGAAACAATAATATTTTCTGTATGTGAAGAGAGTGCTGATTGGTTAGCAAGTGGACCCTGATTGGTAGAGGCATTGACATGGTGTATGCACCAGTGATGATGACTGACAGTTAACTGCCAAGCATTGTTTCAAATTCAAACCAGGCTGATTGATCATGATTGGTCAAGGTATTGCCTGGACGAATAAATCAGCAAATGGTTGTCACTTATTTTGTTTAGCTGAAATTGGCTCAATGTGTATACAAAAACAAAAATTGATGGAAAAGCTCAGCAGGTCTGACATGAAAATTGCTGAGTTTTTCCAGCAATTTTTGTTTTTGTTTCAGGTTTCCAGCATCTGCAGTACTTTGCTTCTATCAGCGATGTGATGTTAGAAAGATCATCAATTGAGGCCATATGGATTGAGCTTAGGTACAAAAAAGGGGCAGTCACACTACCGGGAGCGTCCTATAGACCCATAAACAGTCAGAGGGAGCTGGAAGAGCAAATATGTCAGCAAATCTCTTGAGAAATGCAAAAACAAAAGGACTGTAATATTAGGGGATTTAACTACCCCAATATAAATTGGGATAGTTTTAGTGCGAAAGGAATGGGGGGAAACGTAATTTGTCAGGTGCATTCAGGAGAACTTTTTTAGCCAGTGTGTAGCAAGTCCAACTAGAGAGGGTGTGATTCTGGATTTAGTTTCCGGAAATGAAGCTGGGCAGGTGGAATTAGTGACAGTGAGGAAATATATTTGTAGTAGCGATGAAAACTCAGTTTTAGCTTTAGCATAATTATGGAAAAGGACAAAGATAAAACAGGTGTTTTATAGAGTTCTAAATTAGGGCAAGGCCGATTTTACTAGGCTGTAGAGTGATTTAGCAAAAGTGGACTGGGAATAGCTACTTGAAAGTAACTGAGTGTCAGAACAATGGGAGGCATTCAAAGGCGAGATTCAAGGGGTTCAGAGTAAACATGCTCCCACAAAGGAAAAGGGTGGGATGGCCAAATCTAAAGCCCCTGGATGCCAAGGAGCTTACTAAGATAAGGCAGAAAAGGAAAGCTTATGTCAGACACTGAAATCTCAATACTACAGAAAGTGGAGGGTGAAACCAAAAAGAAAATAAGGAAAGCAAAGAAAAGGCATGAAAGAAAATTGGCACGCAAAATCAAGGTGAACCCAAATATGTGTTACCAATTCATTAAGAGTAACTAAGAAAAGAGTAATGCTGTTATGAAATTTTCATATATATTTTGTAATTTTCATAATGTTTTTTCTGGTTTTTGTAAAGTAAGTTTAAGCGTGTTAGTGTGGGTCTGTCTTTGTGATTTAATTACATTTGGAGTCAGGTAAATGGCAAGCTTGAAATTATCAAAAGAAGCTAGGTGTAGAAATTTACTTGAAATGCTAACAAGTAAACATGGATGCTGTCTTAGCATGTAAGGTGTAAAGGGAATTGCATTTTGAGATGGATGAAGGGATTGTTTGCACTTCAAAGAGATGCTAGTCTGTTTACAACTTGCCAGACAAGCAAGACTAACAAGTGTGTTTATTTTTCCCAAAGGTTACTGACAATATTGGTAACATGAAAGTTTTAATATTATGAGAAAAGTACAGTTCCCAAAAACATATGGAACAATGGAATTTACATATTAAATGGAGAGAAACATATATAAAGGGGAATGAAAGGGTATATGGTGGGGGTCATGTAAGATCTAACTGAGGAGTGTGTGAAACAGGCTTGAAGAAACTTCTAGCCATTTGTGCAGAGGTTTGTTGTGTCCAGTAACGAAAGTTGGAGAAAGCCATTTGGAATTCCACTGTCAGGTGGGTGGTACTTTTATTCATTCACGGGATGTGGGCTTCACTGGCTGGGCCGGCATTTATTGCCCATGCCTAATTGCCTTGGAGGAGGCGGTGGTGAGCTGCTTTCTTGAATCGCTGCAGTCCATGTGGTGTAAGTACACCCACAGTTCTGTTAGCAAGGGAGCTCCAGGATTTTGACCCAGCGACAGTGAAAGAATGGCAATATATTTCCAAGTCAGGATGGTGAGTTACTTGGAGGGGAACTTCCAGGCAGTGGTGTTTCCATTTATCTGCTGCCCTTATCCTTCTAGATGGTAGTGGTTGTGTGTTTGGAAGGTGCTGTCTAAGGATCGTTGGTGAATTCCTGCAGCGCATCTTTTAGATGGCACACAACTGCTGCTACTGTGCATTGGTGGTAGAGGGAATGGTTGTGGGTGCAGGTGCCAATCAATTGGGCTGCTTTTTCCTGGACAGTGTCAAGCTTCTTCTGTGTTGTGGGAGCTGCACTCACCCAGGCAAGTGGAGAGTATCCCATCACACTCCTGATTTGTGCCTTGAAGATGGTGGACAGCCTTTGGGGAGCATGTGGTAAGTTACTGTTCACAGGATTTCTTGCCTCTGACCTGCTCTTATAGCCACAGTATTTGTATGGCTAGTCCAGTTTCTGGTCAATGGTATCCCCCAGAATGTTGATAGTGGGAGATTCAGTGATGGTAACGCCATTGCATGTCAAGGGACGACGGTTAGATTCTCAGATCATTGTGCAATCCTCAGTGAACATCCCCTTATGATGGAAGGAAGGTCATTGATGAAGCAGCTGCAGATGTTTTACATATGTAAAAAGCAAGAGGGTAGCCAGGGAAAGGGTAGGCCCACTCAGGGACAGAGGTGGGAATCTGTGTGTGGAGCCAGAAGAAATGTGAGAGAAACTAAATGAATACTTCTCATCAGTATTCACCAAAGAGAAAGAATTAGCAGTCGATTTGTCTAGGGAAGAGTGTGTAGATAGCCTGGATCATGCTGAGATCAAAATAGAGGAGGTGTTAGGCGTCTTGAACAATATTAAGGTGGATAAGTCCCCAGGGCCAGATGGGAGCTACCCCAGAGTACTGAGGGAGACAAGGGAGGAGATTGCTGGGGCCTTGACAGAAATCTTTGTATCCTCACCAGCTACGGGTGAGGTCCCAGAGGACTGGAGAATGGCGAATTGTTTAAGAAGGGTAGCAGAGATAAGCCAGGAAATTACAGGCCGGTGAGCCTTACGTCAGTGGTAGGGAAATTATTGGAGAAGATTCTTCGTGACACGATTTACTACCATTTGGAAGCAAATGGGCATATTATTGAGAGGCAGTATGGTTTTGTGAAGGGGAGGTCGTGTCTCACTAACTTGATCGAGTTTTTTGAGGAAGTGACAAAGATGATCGACGATAGAAGGGCAGTGGATGTTATCTACATGGATTTCAGTAAGGCCTTTGACAAGGTCCCTCATGGTAGACTGGTACAGAAGGTAAAGTCGCACGGGATCAGAAGTGAGCTGGCAAGATGGATACAGAATTGGCTTGGTTATAGACAAAGGGTAGCAGTGGAAGGGTACTTTCCTGAATGGAGAGCTGTGACTAGTGGTGTTCCGCAGGGATCAGTGCTGGGACCTTTGCTGTTTGTAGTATATGTAAATGATTTGGAGGAAAATGTAACTGGGCTAATTAGTAAGTTTGCAGACGACACTAAGGTTGGAGGAGTTGCAAATAGTGAAGAGGATTGTCAAAGGATACAACGGGATAAAGATCGGTTGGGGACTTGGGCGGAGAAATGGCAGATGGAGTTTAATTCGGACAAATGTGAGGTAATGCATTTTGGAAGGTCTAATACAGGTAGGAATTATGCAGTAAGTGACAGAACCCTTAAGTGCATCGGGCAGAGGGATCTGGATGTAGAGGTCCACAGGTCACTGAAAGTGGCAACGCAGGTGGATAAGGTTGTCAGGAGCCTATATGGCATGCTTGCCTTCATTGGTAGGGGTATTGAGTATAAAAGCTGGGAAGTCATGCTGCAGCTGTATAGAACCTTGATTAGGCCGCATTTGGAATATTGCGTGCAAGTTTGGTCGCCACATTACCAGAAGGATATGGAGGCGTTGGAGAGGGTGCAGAGGAGGTTTACCAGGATGCTGCCTGGTCAGGAGATTATTAGCTATGAGGAGAGGTTGAAGAAACTTGGATTGTTCTCACTAAAGTGACAGAGATTGAGGGGCAACTTGATAAAAGTTTACAAAATTATGAGTGACATATACAGAGTAGATAGTCAGAAGCTTTTCCCCAGGGTGGAAGAGTCAATTACTAGAGGACATAGATTTAAGGTGAGAGGAGAAAATTATAGAGATGATGTGCGGGGCAAGTTTTTTTACGCAGAGGGTAGTGAGTGTCTGGAATTTGCTGCCAGAGGAGGTGGTAGATAGTGGTGTTTAAGAGGCAGCCTGACAAATACATGAATAGGATGGGAATACGGACCCGGGAAGTGCAAAATGTTTTAGTTTGACAGGCAATATGATCGGCGCAGGCTTGGAGGGCCGAAGGGCCTATTCCTGTGCTATAATTTTCTTTGTTCTTTGTTTGGGCCTAGGACACAGGACTGTTAACTTGCTGTTTTTCTCTAAAAGCTATTTTGGACTGTTGCCATAATGGAGGTAACTGGGAGTTAGGTTATTTAGGACTTTTAAGATTTGTTATAGTATTATGTATGTGCTTGAAATCTTCTCTTTTGTTAATAAATATTTTGATTTGATTTTTAAAATCTCCAAAGGTTCAGTGGATTCATTATTTCTAAATTTAGCGCACACTACTCGTTGCAAAACCGTTGTGATACCATGGCCAAGTTTCCCTTGTGGATTTGATCTGCCTGACATGCATCATCTGCCATGTCATAACAGGGCACACCAAAAGACCAAAAAAGTAACCTTTATGCGGAGCTTGAGTTTTGGTATGGTTCTTAATAAATCCTTTGTCTATCTTCACAAAAGAGGGAAACGATGCAAATATTGTATTTAAGGCGGAGGAGTGTGAAGTATTGGATGTGATAAACATGGGGAGAGGAAAGGTATTAAGGGGATCAGCATACTTAAAAGTGGATAAATCACCAAGGCAGGATGAACTGTATCCCAGGCTGTTAAAAGAAGCCAGGAAATAAATTGAGTTCTCTGTCCATCATTTTCCCACCATCACTGGATACAGCAGTGGTGTCGGGGGGTTGGAGTTTGGTAACATTGCACCTTTTATTTAAAAAGAAGCTAGCGACAGACTAAATGATTACAGGCCAGTCAGTCTGACTTTGGTTGTTGGCAAATTATTGGAATCAATTCTGAGGGGCAGAATAAACTGTCACCAAAAAAGGCATAGATTAATCAAGGACTGTCAGCATGCATTTGTTAAGAGAAGGTCATGCCTGACAAATTTGATTGAATTTTTTGAGGAAGTAAGGAGGAGGATTTATGAGGGTAATGTAGTTAATGTAGTCTACATGGATTTTAGCAAGGTTTTTGACAAGGTCCCATATGGCAGGCTGGTTAAAAAAATGAAAGCCCATGTTATCCAGGGGAATGTAGCAAGCTGGATACAAAATTGCCTCTGGCAGGAAACAAAGGATAATTGTTGGATGTTTTTGTGACAGGAAGGCTGTTTCCCTTGGGGTTCCGCAGGGCTCAGTACAATGTCCCCTGTTTTTTGTGGTATATATTAATGATTTGGGTGTAAATAGGGGGAATGATGAAGTTTTCAAACAAAACAAACATTGGTCACACTGTTGATAGTGAGGAGGATAGCTGTAGACTGCAGGGAGATATCAATGGGTTGGTCAGGTGGGCAGAAAAGTGGCAAATGGAATTCAGCCCATAGATGTGTGAGGTGATGCATTTGGGAAGGTCAAACAAGGCAAAGGAACAGAAAATGTTAATGGTAGAATACTGAGAGGTGTCGAGAAAGTGTGAGACCTTGGAGTGAATGTCCATAGATCCATGAAGGTAGCAGGCCAGGTCGATATGGTGGTTAGGAAGAGATATGGAATCCTTTCCTTTATTAGCCGAGCTATAGAATATAAGAGCAGGGATGTTATGCTAGAATTATATATATAAATAATTAGTTATGCCACAACTTAAATCAGTGAGTCTTTCTGGTCATCTCATTATTGAAAGGATGTAGTTACATGAGAGAGGGTAGAGAGGAGATTTACAAGGTTGTTGCCAGAACTGGAAAATTGCAGCTATGAGAAAAGATTGGATACGCTGGGGTTGTTCTCCTTGGAACAGAGGAGGCTGAGGGGAGATTGGTTGAGATGTAGAAAATTGTAAAGGATCTGGACAGAATGGATGGGAAGGGCCTATTTACTTTAGCAGAGAGGTCAGTGACTAGGGGGCATAGATTTAAAGTGATTGGTAGAAAGATTAGAGAGGCCTGTTTCTGTGTTGTAAACTTTGTGATCCTATAATTTCCCTGCAAATTTCTCCCAAACCTTTGTCAATATTTAGTGACCTATGAATGCAACCGATAGTGTAATGGTACCTGTATCGTTTCTTAACTCTTGAACAGATAGATTCAATGCTCTGAATACTACCTCTTTTCTTTCTTTCCCTACATTTTCTGAACATCTTGTATCCAGGAAAATTTAAAACCCAGTCCTGCTCCTTTTAAAGCCAGGTCTCCATCACGGCCACAATATTGTCTTCCCATGTGCCTATTTGTTCTTAGTTCGCTAATTTATTGACCACATTTTGTGTTTTACCTATGTACATTATAAATCTAATTTAGACCTATTACTTTCCTTCTTAATCTGATTGCACCTAATACCTTGCTATTACTTACTCCAGTGCTATCTGTCTCTCCCAGTTCTTCATATATCTTGTTTCTCTTCTCTAATGCTGTATTTTGGCTCTATCCCCAGTGAAATTAGTTTAAGCCCTCCCCAGCAGCACTGGCAAACAGCCCTGTGGGGACATTGAGATGCAACCTTTCTGGCCTGTGGCAGTCCCATCTCCCCTGGAACCAGTCACTGTGTCCCAAGAACCTAATCCCCTCCGTACTGGGCGATCTGTCTAGCCATGTATTCATCTGCCCTTTCTATCTATTTCTATACTCACTAATGTGAAGCACCAGGTATAATCTAGTGGTTACTGCCTTTGAGGTCCTGCTTGCTTGTCGTCCTCCCAGGTCCCTAAAATCCATCTGCAGTGCCTCATCCCTCTTTCCACTCTGTCATTGCTACTGATATGGATCCCAACTTTTGACAGTTCACCCTCCCACCCTCAGAGTGCTCTGCAGCTCAGTGATATCTTTGACCTTGGCACGAGGGAGACAACCTACATTCCTGGAATCATGCCTGCACCTTGGCAATGCCTGTCTGTTCCTGTAACTATAGAATCCCATTTCACTATTGTTTTCCTATTCTTCCTCCTGCTGCCCGGAGAGGCTGAAGCCCACCCACGGTGCCATAGACCTGTGCACTCTCCAGGGAGGCATCACCATCACCAGTATTCAGAACTGTATAGTAGTTAAAGTTCAAGATGTACCCAGGGCTTCCCATACTACATGCCTGGTAGTCACCTACTTCCTCTCTTCCTCCATATTCTTAAGCTGTGGGGTGACCACCTCTAGAAATGTGCTATCCAAGGAAGCCTCAGCCTATGTTTGCACCGCAGTGACACCAACTGCTGCTCAAGCTCCGTTGACACTTCCTGCATATGTGGTTGTCCAGGAAGAAGAAATGTCCTGGAGTTCTCACTGCATACACATGCATATACATTTCGCAGGACTGTGATGACTTGTCAGACCTCTATTTATTGAGCTTTTACCTAACAAAAGAAATATACTCCAGATGTAAATAAACTCTCACCAGCTAGTCACTCATCAGCACCTTCCCTTGTGCTGACATCACTTTGGATTTTCAGCTCAGCATGAGGTCGCGCGCCCAACACGCAGGAACGTGAAATAGTGCGCAATGATGGCGGGCAAGTATCCTGATATCATTGTGAACTCGTGTGATATTTCAGTCAGCAGGCACGCACGCGATTCAGCAGCATGCCCACCAACAATTAAGAGGGCTGTTAAGTCCATTAATAAATTAATTAAAGTGAATTTTTCTCTGCCCGTCCAACCTATAGTTGGACCAAAGGCCAAGCGGTCATTGGATTTTTGAGGAAACCTCGAAACGGGCGGGATGAGGTTTCCGATGTTAATTTAAAATAAAATACATTTTTTTAAACTCATTTTTAACACTGCTCATGTGACAGAGTCTAAAGAGTCTCCCTGGAGGGTGCACAGTGACAGTTCTACGGCACCGCGGGTGGGCTTCAGAATCACATGAGGGGACATGTTTATCTTAATTTTAAAATCCTAATTTTTAATGTTAGAAATCTTCAGTTCTCTGATGCAGCTTTCTGCCTCTAGGGTATTTTACTGTGCGCTCCCCTGCACCTGCACTGACGTCTGTGCTCACCCTCCTCCACCCCACACCCCAACACCCCAAACTCGGGCAGCGCAGAGCGTTTCAGCACACGATTCACGCTGGCTGGCAATTAATTGGCTAGCCAGCGTGAAATCGCATTCAGGGCCCAATCGTGGGCTGTGGACTCTTGTGAGGCCGTTCCTGGGCCCACCCCCCGCACCCACCGACGAAGCGAAAATCCTCCCCATGATAAATTATTCCCAATATGTAGCATATGATAAGTTAAAGTTTCTGCATTTTAACAAATTGTCTTACTTTTAAATTTATACCGATTAATTGGTCTAGCTTACTATTTATGTTGATTTAAATTGAATTAAATATTTATCTTTAGACTTACCTCCACGTGATTCCTAGTGCTTTGATGCCACTGTGCAATCTTTTGTTTCGCACTCACTGTCTTAGTCAAATTGGCTTTCCTTATTGCTCTATCTTAGGCTTCCATATTTTGCTGCTCTGTGTTGGCTTTCTCTGACTGCTTTGCTCTCAGGCCTTGCTCATTTCACTGCTCTGCCTGGTTCTCTGTCTGCTCTGCTCTTACGCTTCACTCCTTTTACCACCCCCTGGCTCTCTACTCTCATAATTTTGTATGATTGTATGAAATGCCTGGTACGGTGTTGCCATTCTTCTGATCACAGCAGACATTTGCAACATTCTGTTCTTGCTTCCACATAAAACCATAAATGTTTACAGCATAGAGGATTTTACCCATCACGTCTGCAAGAAAATTCAAAACAAATCCCGTTGCTATATGCTCCTTCTGTGTATTTCTCAACTTCAAATGTTCATTTATTTTTCCATTAAAAGGTGCAATGGTGTGTATCCTAACTTCCATGCTTTGTGTCAAGGAAATTCTCCTTGCCTTTCAATTCGTTATTCGGTGCCATTTTAACTTGGTGACCATTCATCCACAAATGGAGTCATTCTCTGTTCCCTCTTTAAAATATTGAAAACCACATTAAATTCATTTTTTGCTATCTCTCATAAGGCATACAATATCCTGGGCTTTATAAGTAGGGGCATAGATTACAAAGGCAAAGCAGTTCATGGGAGGTGGTATAGTGGTAATGTCACTAAACTGGTAATCCAGAGATTCAGGCTAATACTCTGGGTACATGGATTCAAATCCCACCATGGCAGCTGGTGGAATTTAAATTCAATTAATAATGGTGACCATGAAACCATTGTGGTAAAACCCATCTGATTCATTATTGCCCTTTGGGGAAGGAAGTCTGCTGTCTTTGCTTGGTCCAGACCCACAGCAATGTGGTTTACAAATAAGCTAGCAAGCCACTCAGTTATATCAAAACCATTGCAAAAGCTAAAAGAAATAAAAATGGACTGAACATCTGGTATCAAACTAGGCAATGGAAATGACAATGGCAAACTCAGAACAAAAACAAAAATAGCTGGAAAAACTCAGCAGCTCTGACAGCAGGAGAGGAATACAGTTAACGTTTCGAATCCGTATGACTCTTCATCAGAACTTGTTTCAGGAGTCTTGTGTCAGGCATGCGGACGATGTGGCCTGCCCACCAGAGCCGGTCGAGCATGGTCAATGCTTCGATGCTGGGGAAACTGGCCTGAGCGACAACACTGACGTTGGTGCGCCTATCTTGCTAATGGATTTTCAGGATCTTGCAAAAGCAACGCTAGTGGTACTTCTCCAGAGTTTTGTGCCTACTATACATAGTCCACATCTCTGAGCCATTTAGGAGGGCAGGTATCACTACTGCTTTGTAGACCATGAGCTTGGTGCCGTGATTGAGGTCCTGGTTTTCAAACACACTCTTCCTCAGGCGGCTGAAGGCTGCATTGGCACACTGAAGGTGATATTGAACCTCGTCGCTGATGTCTTCCCTTGTTGACAGTAGGCTTCCAAGGTATGGAAAGTGGTCCATGTTGTCCAAGGCCTTATCGTGGATTTTGATTCCGGGGGGTGGGGGGGGGGTGGAAGTGGTGTATGGAGGGGGGCAGCTTGGTAGAGGATATTTGTCTTGTGAATGCTTAGTGTAAGGCCCATACTCCCGTAGGACTCAGTGAAGGTGTTGACGATGGCTTGGAGATCAACCTCCTATTGTGCGCAGATGCAAGCATTGTCTGCATACTGTATCACAAAGGATGCAATGACCTTGGATCTGGCCTGCAGGCGGCAGAGGTGGAACAGGTTCCTGCTTGTTCTGTAGTTTAGCTCCAATCCAGCTTGCTCATGGTAAAATGGAGCATTGTGGCAGGAAAGATTGAGAAGAGCATCAGTGCGACGACACAGCCTTGCTTGACCCCGGTGCAAACATGGATTGGGTCTGTGGTGGATCAGTTGGTCAGGATCACGGCTTGCTTGTCATTGTGGAGCAGGCGGAGGACGATGACAAACTCTTGAGGGCAGCCGAAATGGATGAGGATACTCCATAAGCCTTCGTGGTTGTGTTGAAGGCTTTTGTGAGGTCAAAAAGGCTGTATACAAGGGTTGGTGATTTTCCCTGCATTTCTCTTGCAATTGCCTTGCGGTGAAGATCATGTCCACTGTGCCCCTTTGTGAGCAGAATCTGCATTGCAACTCTGGGAGGAGCTCTTCAGCTACAGAGAGAAGGCGATTGAGGAGGATTCTTGCGATGACCATCCTTGTGGCTGACAACAGGGAGATTCCTCTATAGTTATCACAGACAAACTTGTCATCTTTCTTGAAGATGGTCATGATTGTGGCACCTCTGAGATCTCCTGGCATGCTCTCCTCCTTCCAGATAAAGGTGATGAGGCCAAGTATTCACGCCATTAGTGCTTCTCTGCCATGCTGTTCTGCTTCAGAGGGAATTCCATCTACTCCTGATGTCTTGTTTGCTGAATGCTGAGTAAGAGCTGTTTGATAGCACTGTTGACAACACCTTCCATCACTTTGCTGATGATTGAGAGTAGACTGATAGGCTGGTATTTTTCCTGCTTTAGTGGACAGGATATACCTGGGCAATTTTCCAGATTTCTGGATGGATACCAGTGTTGTAACTGTACTGGAACAGCTTGGATGAGGGTGTGCTAGTTCTGGAGCTCAAGTCTTCAGTACTATTGCTGGTATAGACTTTGCAGTATCCACTGCCTTCAGCCATTTCTTGATTTCACATGGAGTGAATTAAATTGCCTAAAGACTGGCATCTGTGTTGTTGGGGACCTCCAGAGGTCGAGGTGGATCATCCACTCACACTTCTGGCTGAACATTGTTGCAAACGCTTCAGCCTTGTCTTTTGCAGTAATGTGCTGGGCTCCCCCATCATTGAGGATGGGGATATTTGTGGAGCCTCCTCCTCTAGTGAATAATTTAATGTCTACCACCATACATGATTAGATGTGGAAGACTGTAGAACTTAGATCTGATTTTTTTTTTGGCATTACTTAGCTCTGTCTATCACTTACTGCTTTTGCTGTTTGCCATGCAAGTAGCCCTGTGTTGTAGTTTCACCAGGTTGACACTTTTTTTTTAGGTATGCCTGATGCTGCCCCTGGCATCCCTTCCTGCACTCTTCGTGGAACCAAAGTTGAACCCCAACCTAAAGGCCATGATAGAGTTGGGGATATGCCAGGCCCTGAAGTTACAGATTGTGGTTGTATACAATTCTGCTGCTGCTGATGGCTCACAGTGTCTCATGGATGCCTAGTTTTGAGTTGCTAGATCTGTTCGAAATCTATCCAATTTAGCACAGTGGCAGTGCCATACAACACGATGGAGGGTATCCTCAATGTGCAGATGGGACTTTGCCTCCAAGAGGACTGAGTGGTCACTCCAACAATACTGTGTTCCTTGCCGCTCACAAAGCAGGTTTAACTCCTCTCGAATGCTCGTGTCATTCACTCACATCTGGCATCGGGGCAACAGCAATAGGAAATGCAATGACCTCAAACACATTTTCAGACATCGGAACATGATGAGCTGCAAGTCATGGCTTACACGATAGCACACTCTCAAATAATAGCCAGTGTTTAATCATGCACATGGAGGTTCATTGAGTAATTTCTATGTTGATGATGTCAGAGAAGTGAACCTATAGGAATTCATTATCAGACTCTGATGGGAACCCAAACTCCACATCTTCAATGCCCTTTAAAATTGATGTAACTTGTAGCAAGATGGAATTCAGGAAACTTCTAAACAGTGAAAGTAAACATACAAGTTACAAGTGCCAAATCTATATACAATTGTTATACACACATGCCACCTCTGTGCCTTTGAAACTTCTTAATCTTTCTTTGCCTACCACTAGGTCTAGGTGCAGCCCCAACATCCACAACTGAGGTGGAGGAAGTCTGCTGTCTGCCCTGTTGACTGTGATGACTTTGGGCATCCTCCGGTGCCCTGAGGTTTAGAGGGCCCTGGCCTGCTAAGGATCTCCTGCTCAGGTGCAGGTGCTTCCTGCTTGGCCTGACCTGCTGGAGGCGATGGGATCACTGGCAGACGAGAGATGGAGTGGTGAGGCACCCTTGGAGTGCCCTGGGCTGATGTCCCTGGGGTGCCTGGCTGGCGCTGCCCATCTGGTGGGTGCCCAATGGCACTGCCATGACTCTTTGGGGAGAAGGGGCACTTGGAGGGAGGTCAACCATCCCCCTCTCGCCTAGCCACTGCTGCATCATACTGATGGCTAGAATGATGGAGTGTAGGTCCAAGCACATATCCGGCAAACACTGTGCATTCTGCTGGACCTGGGTCTCCAAGGCAGCCGCCACCCTTTCCCTGGAGGAAGCCAAATGTTCGCATGCTGGAGCCACAACAGCAGATAGAATGTGGACAGACTCCTCCAGCCTTCAGTCCAATTTGCACATGACATCTGGTATCTCTGTCTGATGTTCCCCTGCCTGTCTTTGCATCTCCATTGGGTCTCTTTGGGCCGAGTCCAGAGGCTCATTATCTGCATAGGGCTGAGCAGACACTTGGTCTCCAGCAATCCTTAGAGTGTCAGAAACCTTTACTGTCACTTCCTCTGCCAGCTGTGGCCCCGTGTCAGTGATGTCTTCCCCAGATTGTCATCCCAGGCCTACTCTAGAACGTGGACCCACTGAGGTGATTATACTGCACTGGTGGAGAATGCAGGTGAATGCTGTGATGGTGCATGCTCTGAGCTTCTGAGGTATCCTCCTCAGAGATGGGTTTGGACATGGAGCTGTGGCTGGTCTGAGTTGATGGCCTCCCACTTTCTTGCTTGTACCTGGAATAGAGAAAAGAAAGATTTAGTGATTGACTAAGCAGGCTCCTTAATTAAATAAGTGTCTGACACTGTGGGTGCAGTTGACAACTGCATACTGGAGGCATCTCATTGGCTTCCTGGGGGAGTCCTATCTCACCTTCAGCACATATATAATCCTTCTCTTCCCTGGCCATCGTTGATGCCAGTTGCTCATACAGGGTGATGACTCAAAAATGTCCGGAATTCCTCTTCCTGTCTGGGAGCACTCCTTATTGTGGGTGTTTTTCGACCTGCAGAAAGTCAGAAGGATTGATTGTCATGCCAATGAACAGTTGCATAAGCAATTTAGGAGCATGCATGCCTATGGCAGCTGCTGAGTCCTCCTCAGTAAGTGATTAAGAAGCAGGATGTCCTGTACCTAATATAAGATTGAGAACATGAAATAGCTGGCATTTATTCTGTGCAGATGTCTCATCTGTTGGTGAGTGCTGCAACCAAACTCCTGTCTGACATCCCTGTGCGCTTGCACACTTAGACTGCCTGATGCCCTTATGAGTATCAGCTTGCAGTGAGTACACAGTGCAGTTACCCTGGCCTAGCGCAGCAGATAATTTATCCTCTTGTGACATTGCTGCATGTCTCTGTTCAGGGACCCATGGCTGTTAACCTTTGCTGCAACCTCCACCCAGGCTGCCATGGTCAGACGGGAGGGCCTTCAGCTATCATTCCGGAGAAATAGCAACACCCATCTTTCCTGGATGGCCTGAAGGAGAGTCTTCAATGAGGCTTTGCTGAACTGTGCGACCTCACGTGAGTGAATGGCTGTGTAAGTGCCCTTTAAACATGGCACCCGAATCTTCAGTCCCATGAGGTAACGGCAGCAAGGTGACTTCTTGCCTATGCCACCTACCCAACCCCCCTCCTCCCCCACCCCCCACCAAAATTCACTATGCACCGCATGGATGCATAGTTAATAAACTGACCTGTGCAAGATTGCGCGCCCCAGTGAAGGTCACTCTGACTTTGGCTTCCACCATCGCACTTATATTGGGTGGAAACATCCAAAGTCTGTGCGAATTTGACCTAACAAATACCCCCTTTTTAAACACAAAACAAAGAAATAAAAACTATGCCCTAGTGTGTGAATTAATACTATAATATGGACTAAATTCACCAGAGGTGGACTCTTGTGTGGTCCTGCACTTGAGTGTGATTTAGAGTGACAGGTAGGATCATCATGAAATGTATTTGATCTATGGAATATATAAACATAGACCCTGGAGAAGGCCATCCCATCCTGTGAGCCCTATTCTTCTATTCAATTTGATCTCACATGATCTGTATATCAACACCACCTGCCTTCCTTTGATCCATATCCCCGAATACCCTTACATCAATCTTGAAAATTCTGATTGTTCCAGCAATCACAGCCTTTTGGGAGAGAGAGATCCACATTTTTAGCACCCTTTGTGTAAAAGTGATTCCTGACATCAACTCTGAAGGGCCTGGCTCTAAGCAGATTAAATCCCCTTGATATGGATTCCCTCACCAGAGAAATAGCTTATTTTCTTTCATTGAACCCATTTTATTTTTTAGACAACGCAATCAAATCACCCTCTCAACTTTCTGAACTCGAGGGAATACAAGCCAAGTTTATGCAACCTGTCCTCATAACTTAATCGTTTAAGCTGGTGTCATTCTTGCGAATCTTCACTGCACCCCTTCCAAGGCCTTATTCCCTTCTTGAAGTGTGGTGCCCAGAAATGAACACACTACCTCAAATAGGCTCTGAGAACTGAAGCATAACTTTCACCCTTTTGAATTCTAGCCCCTGAGATAAGGCCAACGCTGCATTAGCCTTTTTAATTACTTTTGTACCCAGTAGCTTTTAATGATTTTTGTTCACAGATCCCTAAATTCCTCTGTTCTCCTAAAGTTCCTAACCGCTTCCCACCACAAAGGTATTCTGATTTGTCTGTCTTGGATTCAAAGTGAATGATCTCATGCTTCACTACACTGGACTCCATCTGCAATACTTCTACCTACTTGGTCTTCCTACATGTCCATGTATCTTTCTGGTCTAATCACAGCTAGATGTGTAACTTAGTATCATCTGCAAACTTGGATATGCAACACTATATCGTCATCCAAGTGATTAATTTATATGATGAATGTCTGAAGCCTCAGTACAAATCCCTGGAGAACACATATCACATCCGATCAATCAGGGAACAATCACTTTATCCCTACTTTTTGTCTCCTATCCCCCAAACAGTTATCAATCCACGTACAAAGTTGCGTCCAATTTTGTACGCTCTCATTTTTACTGATAATTACTTGTGCGGAATGTTATCAAATACCCTTGTCCAATATAGACAACATCCATATACATTCCCCTTGTTCGCCTCAAAAATTCAACAGTTTTAGTCAGACTTGACTTACCAATCACACATCCTCGCTGAATTTCTTTGTACTCACTCCGAGCAGGAGGAGGGCTGAATTGTTGAAGCTACATCAATGTAAATTGTTTTACATTTCACATTTTTATTGTTTGTTTCTGTTTCTTTCTAGATCGGAACTTGATGAATCACAATCACTTTGTAAAAAGCAGAAAAAGGTGAGCATATAAATGACACGAACATTTATTTCGTTTTCAAGTTTTCGTTAACTTTCTACTGAATTTTTTTTTTCATCCCAAGATAATGATGCTTTGATTTTGAAGGTGAGAAGACCAGACTAAAACTTATAAGTGAAGAAAAATATCAATATTTGTTTTTTTCAATGACTTGTTTCACTTTTATTTAATCCTTGTGTTAATAAAAATGGTATTCTCTGGCTAAGGGGAAACAATAGTTCACCATTATTAAGCAACTTTAATGTAGGAAAATGTCCCAAGTTGCTTCACAAGGGGCATTATCAGGCAAAAATTGAACTAAGCTAAAAAGGGAATATTAGGAGAGCTTTTGTCAAGAAAGGATCCTATTGGAGAAGAGATGTGGAGAGGTTTAGGAAGGGAATTGCAGATTTTAGTGCTGAGATAACGGAAGACTCAGCCAGCAGTGACCAAAATAGGAATGGTTCAGGTCGGAGGAGCAGATGGATTTTGGTGGGTTGCAGGATTCAAGATGGTTACTGAGGATGGAGGCCTAGAAAAGATTTAACAATGAAGATTAGAATTTGAAATTTGAAGATTTGCGGGAGTTAAAGCCAACATATGTTTGTATTCATCCTTCATAGTCAAAAATGAGCTTAATATCAACTAGAATTCATTGAGTTAAATTTCAGATGCAATGTGTTCAAAGATGATTGATCATAAGAACAAAAGAAATAGGAGAAGAAATTGTCCATTCGGCCCCTCAGGACTGCTCTGCTATTCGGTAAGATCATGCCTGATCAGATTGTGGCCTTAACTCCACTTTCCTGCCTGACTCCTATACCCTTGACTCCCTTGTCAATCAAAAATCTGTCTACCTCATATGAACATACAAATTAGGAGCAGGAATAGGCCATTCGGCCATTCGAGCCTGCTCCGTCATTCAATGAGATCATGGCTGTTCTGATTGTAACCTCAATTCCACATTCCCACCTACTCCCGATAGTCTTTCACCCCCTTATCAAGAATCTATCTGTCTCTGCCTTAAAAATATTCAAAGACTCTACTTCCACCACCTTTTGAGGAAGGAAGTTCCAAAGAATCTCAACCCATTGAGAGAGAAAAAAAATTCTCCTCATCTCTGTCCTAAATGGACAACCCCTTATTTTTTAAATAGTGGCCCCTAATACTAGATTCTCCCAGAAGAGGAGACATCATCTTCACATCGGCCTTGTCAAGGGCACTCAAGATCTTATATGTTTCAATCAAGTCACCTTTTACTCTTCCAGACTCCAGCAGATAAAAGCCTAGTCTGTCCAACTTTTCCTCATACGACAACTTTCCCAATCCAGGTATTAGTTTAGTAAACCATCTCTGAATAACTTCCAATTCATTACATCCTTAAATAAGGAGACCAACACTGTACACAGAACTCGAGATGTGGTCTTACCAATACCCTCTATAACTGAAGCATAACCTCCCTACTTTTGGAATCAATTCTTCTCACTATAAACAATAACATTCTATTAACTTTCCTAATTACTTGCTGTATCTTCATACTAGCCTTTTGCCCTTCATGCACTAGGACCCCTTGATCCCTCTGCAGCTCAGAGCTCTGCAATCTGTCACCATTTAGACAATATGCTTTTTTATTTTTCCTCCCAAAATGGCTTTCCCACATTATACTCCATTTGCCAGGTCTTTGCCCATTCACTTAACCTACCTATATCCCTTTTATAGCCTCCTTGTGTCCTCTTCACATCTTACTATCCTGCCTATCTTTGTGTCATCAGCAAATTTAGCAACCATACCTTCAGTTCCTTCATCCAAGTCATTTATATAAATTGTAAAAAGCCGAGGCCTTAGCACTGATCCCTGTGGCATACCACTCATTACAACTTACCAAACAGAAAAAAAGAGTCATTTATGCCTACCGTCTATTTCCTGTTAGCTAGCCTATCTTCTATCCATAGGACCATAGAAAAGTTACAGCACAGAAAGAGGCCATTCAGCCCTCTGTCTACGCCAGTCATTAAAAGATTAAAAATAAACCAGCCACTCATTTTTAACCCCACTTTCCAGCACCTGGTCCGAGGCCTTGCAGGTTACAGCACTTCAGGTAAATATCCAGGTATCTTTTAAATGAGTTGAGCGTTTCAGCCTCAACCATTCAATCATGGCTGATAAGTTTCTCAACCCCATTCTCCTGCATTCTCCCCGTAACCTTTGATCCCCTTGCCAACCAAGAACCTATCTATCTCGGTCTTAAATACACTCAATGACCTGGCCTCCTTTCTGTGGCAATGAATTCAATAGATTCACCACTCTCTGGCTAAAGAAATTTCTCCTTATCTCTGTTCTAAAAGGTCTTCCCTTTATTCTGAGGCTGTGCCCTCGGGTCCTGGTCTCTCCTACTAATGGAAACATTTTCCCCACGTCCACTCTATCCAGGCCTTTCAGTATTCTGTAAGTTTCAATCAGATCCACCCTCATCCTTCTAAACTCCATCGAGTATAGACCCAGAGCCCTCAAATGTTCCTCATACGTTAAGCCTTTCATTCCTGGGATCATTCTCATGAACCTCCTCTGGACCCTCTCCAGGGCCAGCACATCATACCTGAGATATGGGGCCCAAAATTGCTCACAATATTCTAAATGTGGTCTGACCAGAACCTTGTAAAGCCTCAGCAGCACATCCTTGCTTTTATATTCTAGTCCTCTTGAAATAAATGCCAACAATGTATTTGTCTTCCTAACTCTGGACTCAACCTGCAAGTTAACCTTAAGAGAATCCTGGACTAGGACTCCCAAGTCCCTTTGCACTCCAGATTTCTGAATTCTCTCCCAATTTAGAAAATAGTCTTCCTCTATTCTTCATACCAATGTGGATGACCTCACATTTCCCCACGTTGTATTCCATCTGCCACTTCTCTGCCCATTCTCCTAACCTGTCTAAATCCTTTTGCAGCCTCCCTGCCTCCTCAATACTACCTGTCCCTCCACCTATCTTTGTACCATCTGCAAACTTAGCCAGAATGCCCTCAGTTCCTTCATTTAGACCATTAATGTATAAAGTGAAAAGTTGTGGTCCCAACACTGACCCTTGCGGAACTCCACTAGTCACGGCCGCCATCGTGAGAAGGACCTCCTTCTACCAATCACCTTAAATCTTTGCACCCCCTGGTAATTGACCCCTCGGCTAGGGGAAACAGGTCTTTCCTCTCCACCCTCTCTAGGCCCCTCATAATTTTGAACACCTCAATTAGATCACCCCTCAGCCACCTCTGATCTAAGTAAAACGACCCTGGGCAATCCGAGATCTCCTCATAGCCCTGGCAACATTCTTGTAAATCTCCTTTGTACTCTCTCCAGAGCAATTATGTCCTTCCTGCAATATGGTGACTAGAACTGGACAGAACATTCCAGCTGTGGTCTAACCAATGTTTTATACAGTTCCAGTATTACAGCCCTGCAGTTGTATCCATTACTTCATCCAATAAAGTAAAGCTGGCCTACCACCTTCAGGGACCTGTGGAGGTGCACTCCAAAGTCTCTCACTTCCTCAACCCCACTCAACATCCTCTAATATCCTTCAATTTTTGTGTCATCTGCAAATTTCCTAATCATGCCTCCCATATTTAAGTCCAAACCTTTAATATGTACGAAAAACAGCAAGGGCCCCAACACTGATCCCTGTGGAACGCCACTGGAAACTGCCCTCCACTTGCAAAAATGTCCATTGAACATTACCCTTTGTTTCCTGTTACAAGCCAATAGATTCAACTCACCACCTTCCCCTGTATCCCATGGGATTTCATTTTTCTGACTAGCCTGCCATGTGGGATCTTGTCAAATGCACACTACACTACCCTCATCAATCCTCCTTGTTACATCCTCAAGAAATTATTTTAAGTTAGTAAGACATGATCTTCCCGGAACAAAACCCTGCCGACTGTCCCTGATCAATCCATTCTCTTCTGAGCAACAGTTTATCCTGTTTCTCAGAATTCATTCCAATAATTTGCCCACCGCCGAAGTCAGATTGACAGGCCTATAATTTTTTGGCCTGTCACTCGCACCTTTTTAAAATAATAGTACAATGTTCACAGACCTCCAATCCTCTAGTTTATTTTTATTCATTCACGGGATGTGGACTTCGCTAGCTGGGTCAGTATTTGTTACCCATCCTTAGTTCCCCTTGAGGAGGTGATGGTCAGCTGCCTTCTTGAACTGCTGCAGTACATGTGGTTTAGGTACACCACAGTGCTGTTGGGAAGGGAGTTCCAGGATTTTGACCCAGCGACAGTGAAGGAATTGAAGGAACGGCAATATATTTCCAAGTCAGGATGGTGAGTGGCTTGGAGAGGACCTTCCAGGTGGTGGTGTTGTCATCTATCTGCTGCTGTTGTCCTTATAGATGGCAGTGGTCACGGGTTTGGAAGGTGCTGCCGAAGGAGCCTTGGTGAATTCCTGCAGTGCATCTTGTAGATGGCACACACTGCGGCTACTGTGCGTCAATGGTGGAGAGAGTGAATGTTTGTGGGTGTGGTGTCATTAGAGCTGGCTGCTTTATCAATAACAGTGTCAAGCTTCTTGAGTGTTGTGGAAGATGCACTCATCCAGGCAAGTGGGGACTATTCCATCATGCTCCTGACTTGTGCCTTGTAGGTGGTGGACAGGCTTTGGGGAATCAGGAGGTGGGTTATTTGTCATGCTATTCCTAGCCTCAGATCTGCTCTTATAGCCACAGTATTTATATGGCTAGTCCAGTTCAGTTTCTGGTCAATGGTAACCCCCAGGATGTTGATAGTGGGGGATTCAGTGATGGTAATACCATTGAACAACAAGGGGTTGATTGTTGAATTCTCTTGTTGGATACGGTCATTGCCTGACACTTGTGTGGTGCAAATGTTACATGCCACTTGCCAGCCCAAGCCTGGATATTGTCAAGGTCTTTCTGCGTTTGGATATGGACTGCTTCAGTATCTGAGGAGTCACGAATGGTGCTGAACATAAGCAAACATCCCCACTTCTGACCTTATGATTGAAGCAAGGTCATTGATGAAGCCGATGAAGATGGTTGGGCCTAGGACACTACCCTGAGGAATTCCTGCAGTGATATCCTGGAGCTGAGATGACTGACCTCCAAGAACAGTCCCACCTTGCTAGGTATGACTCCAACCAGCGGAGAGTTTTCCCCCGATTCCCATTGACTCCAGTTTTGCTAGGTCTCCTTGATGCCACACTCGGTCAAATGTGATCTTGATGTCAAGGGCAGTCATTCTCACCCCACCTCGGGAGTTCAGCTCTTTTGTCCATGTTTGAACCAAGGCTGTAATGAGGTCAGGAGCTGAGTGGCCCTGGTGGAATCCAAACTGGATGTCCGTGAGCAGGCAATTGCTAAGCAAGTGCAGCTTGATAGCACTGCTGATGACCCCTTCCATTACTTTACTGATGATTGGGAGTAGACTGATGCAGTGGTAACTGGCCAGGTTGGATTGTCCTGCTTTTTGTATACCATTGGGCAATTTTTCACTTAGCTGGGTAGATGCCAGTGTTGTAGCTGTACTGGAACAGCTTGACCAGAGGCTTGACAAATTCTGGAGCACAAGTCTTCAGTACTATTGCCAGAATATTGTCAGGGCCCATAGCCTTTGCAATATCCAATGCCTTCAGCCATTTCTTGATATCACATGGAGTGAATCGAATTGACTTAAGACTGGCATCTGTGATGTTGGGGACCTCTGGAGGAGCCCGAGATGGATCATCTACTCGGCACTTCTGGCTGAAGATTCAGCCTTATATTTGGCACTGATGTGCTCGGCTCCCCCATCATTAAGGATGGGGATATTTGTGGAGCCTCCTCCTCCAGTGAGTTGTTTAATTGTCCACCACCATTCACAACTGGATGTGGCAAGTCTGAAGAGCTTAGAACTGATGCGTTGGTTGTGGGATCACTTAGCTTTGTCTCTGGTACCTTGCCTGTATCTCGTTAGGATTGGAAAATGATCCTCAGAGCATCCACTATTTCCCTCCTGATTTCCTTTAACAGCCTGGGATACAATTCATCGGCCCTGGTGATTTATTCACCATCAAGGATGCCAGTCCCTTCAGTACTTCCTCTCTCATTATGTTTATTGCATCTAATATTTCACACTCTTTAACTAGAATGCCTGAAGACAGGGACAAAGTACTCATTGAGAACCCTGCATCTTCAGCATCAGTGCACAAGTTACCATGTACATCTCTGATAGTCCTACCCTTTCCATGGTTATCCTCTCACTCTTAATGTACTAGTAAAACATCTTTGGGCTTTCTTTGATTTTACCAGCCAATATTTTTCCGTATCCACTTTTTGCTTCCCTAATTTTCTTTTCTACTTCACCCCTGTACTTTCCATGCTGCTCTTTGCTTTCCACAGTATTAAGCTTTTTGTAAATATCATAAACTTTCTTTTTCTGCTTTATCATACGCTGTATGCTTCTGGATAACCAGGGGCTCTAGATTTGGCAGTACCACCCTTTTTCTTGTGGGGTCATGTCCACAATATGTGCGCAGAAACTTGCTTTTGAATACCTCCCACTGATTTAACATTGTTTTCCCTTCTAGGAGCTGTAATCAGTCTACTTTCGTCAGTTCACCTCTCAGCTTTGTAAGATTTGTTTTCCCCCAGTTTAGAACTTTTACTCCTGTTCTATCTTTGTCCTTTTCCATAATGATGTTAAATCTAATTGTATTATTGTCACTATCTCCAAAATGTTCCCCACTACTACTTCATCCACTTGCCCAGTTTCATTTCCTCAGGTTAAATCTAGAATCGTATCCCTTGTCATTGAACTTGTTACATACTAACTGAAAATGTTCTCTTGAATGCAGTTCAAGAATTTTGTGCCCTTCACACTGATCATATCCCAATTGATATTAGGGTAGTTGAAGTCTTTAACTATTACTGCCCTATGGTTTATGTATTCTGAAATATGCCTACATATTTGCTCTTCTAACTCCCTTTCACTATTTAGGGGTCTGTAGCATACTCCAAGCAACGTGGCTGCCTTTTCGTTTATAGCCGTGCTCAACCCATATGGCCTGATTTGGTGCTTCATTTGAGTATACCATCCCTTCTCACAGCTATAATTGATTCTTTAACCAATAATGCTGCATCCTCACCTTTTTTTATGAGGAGGTGAGCTGGCAAGATGGATACAGAATTGGCTTGGTCATAGACAGAGGGTAGCAGTGGAAAGGTACTTTCCTGAAGGAGAGCTGTGACTAGTGGAGTTCCGCAGGGATCAGTACTGGGAACTTTGCTGTTTGTAGTATATGTAAATGATTTGGAGGAAATCGTAACTGGGCTAATTAGTAAGTTTACAGACGATACTAAGGTTGGAGGAGTTGCAGATGGTGAAGAGGATTGTCAAAGGATCCAACAGGATATAGATTGGTTGGAGACTTGGTCCGAGAAATGGTAGATGGAGTTAAATCTGGACAAATGCAAGGTAATGCATTTTGGAAGGTCTAATACAAGTAGGAATTGTACAGTAAATGGCAGAACCCTTAAGTGCATTGACGGGCAGAGGGATCTGGGTGTACAGGTCCACAGGTCACTGAAAGTGGCAAGACAGGTAGATAAAGTAGTCAGGAAGGCATATGGCATGCTTGCCTTCATCGGCAGGGGTATTGAGTATAAAAGCTGGGAAATCATGCTGCAGCTGTATAGAACCTTGATTAGGCCACACTTGGAATTTTGCGTGCAATTCTGGTCGCCACCTTACCAGAAGGATATGGAGGCATTGGAGAGGGTGCAGAGGAGGTTTACCAGGATGCTGCCTGGTCTGGAGGTTATTAGCTATAAGGAGAGGTTGGAGAAACTCGGATTGTTCTCACTAGAGCGACGGAGATTGAGGGGCGACTTGATAGAAGTTTACAGATGAGTGTCATGGACAGAGTAGATAGTCAGAAGCTTTTCCCCAGGGTGGAAGAGTCAATTACTAGCGGACATAGATTTAAGGTGAGAGGAGAAAACTTTAGAGGAGATGTGTGGGGCAAGTTTTTTACGCAGAGGGTAGTGAGTGTCTGGAATTTGCTGCCAGATGAGGTGGTGGAAGCAGGCACGATAGTGGTGTTTAAGAGGTAGCTTGACAAACACATGAATAGGATGGGAATAGAGGGATACGGACCCCGGAAGTGCAATATGTTTTAGTTTGACAGGCAATATGATCGGCGCAGGCTTGGAGGGCTGAAGGGCCTGTTCCTGTGCTGTACTTTTCTTTGTTGTTTGGCTTCTGGAAATCTAAATACAGTACATCCACCCTTTACCCACAGCATATATTACTTTAAAGATTGCCAATTAATTGGTTAAACATGACCAGAATTTTCCCGTTGGTGTGCAGGGGCAGGCCCCGCATACACGCGTAAAATGAACGTGTGGTGACGTTGGGCGAGCATATCAACATCACCGCGTGCCATCACGATATTTTATTAGGCGGGTGCACATTGATCTCTGGTGCGCGCCCATGTTTATTTAATGGGCCACTTAAGGTCCTTGAGGCGCCAATCCACGGCGGTTTATCGGCACTCGTGCAATATTCGGGTCGGCGCACGGGCGCAACAGGCAGGCGGGTAGGACACATTTGTCTCAACCTCATCCACGAGCAGGATAAGAGGGCTCAGTGGGTTCGCAAGTGTGCACTGTCAACTATTGTTTTTTCAAAGTTACTGATACTTGCCTGGGTGATCTGCAATACTCCAAAATACCTCCCAGCTGCTTGGTCTGGACTCTCAACCTTCAGGTCAGCACTCTGCAGTGAGGAATCTTTTTTTGGGCCTGCAGGTTTCAGGAAGCCTTCCTTTAGCCTGGGTATTGGAGCTGAACTCTCCACTGGAGGTACCTCCTCTGAGGAGGAAGAGAGGGCTAGAAGGGGGAAGAGGCCAGGAGTGCACATTCAGCCACCAGGGGAGCCACCTTTGGGAGGACAGGCGCAGGCACAAGGGGTGCAGGGCCAAGAAGTAGTTCAAGGCGGAAAGGGCCGCAGAAGACACCACTATCCTGCTGCCAGGGTGTACAAGTGGCGAAGCAGCTACCTAAATATGTCTGAGCTGCAGTGCCGAAGGAGGCTCTGTCTCTCCAGGGAGACAGTCAACTTTTTCTGTCAGATGATTGGGCCTGAGATCTCCGCTAACCGTGTGGGTGGACACCCCATGCCAGTGGCTCTAAAGGTCACAGCTCCCATTAACTTCTATGCCTCTGGCTCCTTCCAGGGGTCGGTGGGTGATCGTGGCGGTGTCTCCCAATCAGCTGTCCACACTTGTGTCAAGCAGGTTGCAGACGCTCTGTTCAGGTGTGCATTGACCTTCATCCACTACTTTTGGCACCAGGCAAGTCAGACACAGTGAGCCAGAGGCCTAGTGGCGATTGCTGGCTTCCCCTATGTTCAAGGGTGCAATAGACTACACACATGTGGCCATCAAGGCACCAGCAGGTGAGCCCAGTGCATTCGCTAACACGAAGGGCTTCCATTCCATGAACATGCAGATAGTGTGTGATCACAGGATGCTGATTCTACAAGTCTGTGCAAAGTACCCAGGTAACTCCCACTACATCCTCACACACTCCATCCCAGCTTGATAGATGGCTGCGGGGTGACAAGGGCTATTCCCTCAGAAGGTGGCTCATGATGCCTTTCCGCCATCTAAGAACAGAGGCTGAGCAGCAATAGGAGCCATACCTCTACAAGGGCTGTGCTGGAGAGCGCCATCGGTCTTCTCAAAATGCACATCCGATGCCTGGACCGCTCGGGGGCACAATCCAGTATCCTCCAGATCGTGTCTCAGTGATAGTGGTTGCATGCTTCGCTCTCCACAATCTTGCGCTGGAAAGGGGGGACGCGGTGGACAATGCAGACGTTGATGCAGTGGCTGCAGCTGCACACGATGAGTCCAGCAGTGAGCCCGAGGCTGAGCTCGCACAGGGAAATGCTGAGGGCGTAGACTCTGGCCCGGGCAGGGACACCTGGGAGGCTTTAATCCAACGAACCTTCAGCTAGCAGACCCCATATGGACCTCCAGAACAAGCCTGAGCTGCAGGTTCCATACTCGATACCTAAGTGTACAATCTGCCTGGATAGAAACATTAACCAAGGGCTTTTGTAATAAAGCTGAATGTCCCACAAATCACTCATAACATTTTTGGAAACCATAAACCCATGGTGTGCCTAAGGTGCCTTATGTTTACGGTTTCCGGTGCTACGTTTTGGTGCTGACCCGTCGCTGGGAATGGCATCTGAGACAGCCTGTTCATTCTGCTGTCCTGTTGGCCTCGATGACCTTGGCGGTTGTCCTCTGGTCAGTGGAGCCTGTGCTGGTCCTGCTTGGGAGGGAGCTGCCAGTTCTACAGCTGGCATCTCCCCAGTTGTTGCAGCCTCACTGGATGCAACAGTCATTAGCAGAGGGGCAGAGGAGCTGCTGCCCTCATCCGGAGCACCCTGAGAGGAACCCGCAGAGATGACGGGCAGCTGCTGCGCCGACGTAAGGTCTCTTCGGACCTCCCTGCTCACCGTGGATGGATGGGCATCGAGCTGGAAAACCTGGTGCCCAGACCATCTCCCACATTGGCAATGACCAGCTGAGGTGGCCTGAGCGCATCCCCAGAAAGCCCTGATTAGTCTCCTGGAGGAGCCTTTCCACGAGAGTTGCCACTCTGTCCATGGAGGACGCATGGTGCTCGGCCATGAGACTCATTGCTTCGGTGATAGTCCATGTAGGTTCCTCCACCATGGACACCAAGCCAGGCATAGCCTCCTCTATCACCTCCAGATGCTCCTGCACACCTGGCCGCATTTCCTGCGTTTGCTGTGTCGCAGATGACTCCAGAGGCACATCATCAGCCACCGACTGAGCATGTGACTTGTCCCCTGCAGTCCTCTGATTGCTGGCGCCGTGGGAACTCTGTCTCTGCCAGCTCCTCCAGCGACTGTGAAGTGCCCTCACCGCTGTGCCCTGGGACACTAGCCAAAAATTCTAATACCGAGGTGCTAGTATCTGCGCTAGTGCCTGCCTGACAGAGATAGTGTGACGCTGCTGAGTCTGTGACTTCAGGGCTCTCAGGTGTGAGAGGGGGCCCCTGCTGCTCCTCCTCCTGGCCCTGCTCTGCTGATGTTGAAAGGAAGATCAAGGACTTTGGATCAGTTAACGTGGAGACAATGTCAATGTGCATCCATGTCCCCCGGATCATTATGGGCTCATCCTTCCGTAAGCAATGGTCAAGCCATGTTGCAAATTTCAATCACTGAACATTCAGCACTGCCATGGCTGTTGGGAGAACAATGGTGACCTCACTGCTGGGCATACGTACCTGCCCGTGGCACCCCAGCCGCACCGACGCGCATGGTGCCTCTCCAAATCTACGGCCTCCTGCTTGAAGTAATTGAGAATCGCCAACATGTCAGCCTGCCGCCAGTCCTCACCCACTCGGTGGCATTATGTGCACTGTTCTCCTGAAAAGGAGAGAAGAGCATTGATTAGTGCTGCGTGTACCTGGACTCTCTTTGCGGATGGCCCACCCCGACCAGAGTGGGACATTGCAGGGCTCCAGTACCTCTTCACCCCGCTACTGCCGAACATTCAGACAAAGATGCTAGGCCTGCCCGCTGCCCCCACCCCCTTGGCTAAATGCTGCCTACATCACATTAGGCACCAAACGGTCTAACCTTCCATAGCAAGGAGGCACAAGCACGTGGAGCGCAGAGGGCAGCAGATCGATCACTGCCATGCCACCTTGAAGCTCCCCTCCCAGCATGTCATCACCCTGACTTTGACGTGCCCTGGAGTTCCAGCACTGTGCCTAGGTGCAGCTCCTCCAGGTTGCCCCCAAAACAGTAATCTTGGTCTCCGTGTACCACATGCTGTGGGGACAGAACCCATCTCTTCACCACCTTCACTGGGTGGAACAGCAGATATTGCCCATGCCGAGGTCACCCTGAGAAGGGCACATGCCATGAATGATTCAGTGTAGTCACTACATTCAGACTTAGGGGGAGAGGAGGGGGGGAGAGGAGGAGGAGGGGGGAGAGAGGAGGGAGAAGGAGGAGGGGGAGGAGGAGGGGAGGGAGGGGAGGGGGGCGAGGGAGAGGAGGGGGGCAAGCCAACATTGGACTCACCGTTCCTGAGCTCAACAGGTTGTTGAAATGCTTGTGACACTGGATCCAGCCGCATCACGTCGCGGTAGCTCATGTCTCTGCCACCTCTTCCCACTCTCTCCTCCTCCAACCCTCTCTCCTCCTCCTCCCTCTCTCCTCCTCCCCCCTCTCTCCTCCTCCCACCTTCTCCTCATCCCCCTCTCTCTCCTCACCCCTCTCTCCTCACCCCTCTCTCCTCCCCCCTTTCTCCTCCACCCTCTCTCTCCTCCTCCCTCTTTTCCTCCCCATCCTCTCCTCCTTCTCCTCCCCTCCTCCTCCCTCTGCTCTTCCTCCTCCTTGCTGTCCTCCTCCTCCTCCTCCCTCTCCTCCTCCTCCTCGCTGTCCTCCTCCTCCTCCCTCTCCTCCTCCTTCCTCTCCTCCTCCTTCCTCTCCTCCTCCTTCCTCTCCTCCTCCTCCCTCTCCTCCTCCCTACTCTCCTCTCCTCCTCCTCCCTCCTCTCCTCCTCCCTCCTTTCATCCACCCCTTCCTCTCCTCCTCCTCCTCCCTCTCCTCATCCCTACTCTCCTCTCCTCCTCCTCCCTCCTCTCCTCCTCCCTCCTTTCCTCCTCCCCATCCTCTCCTCATCCCTCCTCTCCTACTTCCTCCTCCTCCCTCCCCTACTCCTCTCTCCCCTACTCCTCTCTCCTCTCCTCCTCCCATTGATCCGCCTCCCTCTCCTCCTCCTCTCTCCTCCTTCCTCCTCTCCTGCTCCTCCTCACTCCTCTCCTCCAACTCCCTTCTCCCCTCCTCCTCCCTATCCTCCTCCTCCTCCCTCCTCTCCTCATCCCTCCTCTTCCACTCCTCCTCCTCCTCCCTCTCCTGCTCCTCCCTCCTCTACTCCTCCCTCCTCTCCTCCTCCCTCCTCTCCTCCTCCTCCCTCCTTTCCTCCTCCCTCCTCTCCTCCCTCCTTTCCTCCTCCCCTCCTGCTCCTCCCTCCTCTACTGCTCCTCCTCCTCTCCTCCTCTTCCTCCTCCTCCCTCTCCTCCTCCTCTCCTCATCCCTCCTCTCCTCCTCCCCCTCTCTCCTCCTCCTCCTCCCTCCTTTCCTCCTCCCCATCTTCTCCTCCTCCTCCTCCTGCATCTCCTCCTCCTCGCTGTCCTCCTCCTCATCCTCCCTCTCCTCCTCCTCCTCGCTGTCCTCCTCTCTCTCCTCCTCCTCCCTCCCCTCCTCCCTACTCTCCTTTGCTCCTCCTCCCTCCTCTCCTCCTCCCTCCTTTCCTCCTCCCCTTCCTCTCCTCCTCCCTCCTCTCCTCCTCCTCCTCCTCCTCCTCCCTCCTTTCCTCCCTCCCCTCCTCCTCATTGTCCTCCTCCTCCTCCTCGCTGTCCTCCTCCTCCCTCTCCTACTCCTCCCTACTCTCCTCTCCTCCTCCTCCCTCCTCTCCTCCTCCCTCCTTTCCTCCTCCCCTTCCTCTCCTCCTCCCTCCTCTCCTCCTCCTCCTCCCTCTCCTCGTCCCTACTCTCCTCTCCTCCCTCCTCTCCTCCTCCCTTCTTTCCTCCTCCCCATCCACTCCTCATCCCTCCTCTCCTACTCCCTCCTCTCCTCCTACTTCCTCCTCCCTCCCCTACTCCCTCCTCTCCTCCTCTCCTCCTCCTCCCTCCTCTCCTCCCATTGATCCTCCTCCCTCTCCTCCTCTCTCCTCCTCCCTCCTCTCCTCCTCCTCCCATTGATCCTCCTCCCTCCTCTCCTCCTCCTCCCTCCCTCCTGTCCTCCAACTCCCTTCTCCCCTCCTCCTCCTCCCTATCCTCCTCCTCACTCCTTTCCTCATCCCTCCTCTTCCTCTCCACCTCCTCCCTCCTCTCCTCTCCTCCTCCTCCCTTTCCTCCTCCTCCTCCTCCCTTGCCTCCTCCTCCTGCTCCTCCCTCTCTTCCTCCCTCCTCTGCGCCTCCCTTCTCTCCTCCTCCTCCTCCCTCCTTTCCTCCTCCCCTCCTCCTCCTCCCTCCTTTCCTCCTCTCCTCCTCCTCCCTCCTTTCCTCCTCCCCTCATCCTCCTCCCTCCTCTCCTCCTACTCTCCTCCTTCTCCCTCCTCTACTCCTCCTCCTCCTCTCCTCCTCTTCCCATTGATCCTCCTCCCTCTCCTCCTCTCTCCTCCTCCCTCCTCTCCTCCTCCTCCCATTGATCCTCCTCCCTCCTCTCCACCTCCTCCCTCCTCCTCCTCCTCCCTCCTTTCCTCCTCCCCTCCTCCTCCCTCCTCTACTCGTCTCCTCCCTCTTCCTCTTCCTCCTCCTCCCTCTCCTCCTCCTCCTCTCCTCATCCATCCTCTCCTCCTCCCCCTCTCTCCTCCTCCTCCCTCCTTTCCTCCCCATCCACTCCTCCTCCTCCTCCCCATCCTTTCTTCCTCCTCCTCCATCTCCTCCTCCTCCTCCTCGCTGTCCTCCTCCCTCTCCTCCTCATCCTCCTCACTGTCCTCCTCCTCCTCGCAGTCCTCCTCCTCCTCGCTGTCCTCCTCCTCCCTCTTCTCCTCCTCCCTACTCTCCTCTCCTCCTCCTCCCTCCTCTCCTCCCTCTTTTCCTCCCCTTCCTCTCCTCCTCCCTCCTCTCCTCCTCCTCCCTCCTCTCCTCTTCCTCCCATTGATCCTCCTCCTCTCTCCTCCTCCCTCTTCTCCTCCTCCTCCCTCCCTCTCCTCCAACTCCCTCCTCTCCTCCTCTTCCCTCCTCCTCCCTCCTCTCCTCCTCACTCTCCTTGTCACTCCTCCTCCTCCCTTCTCTCCTCCTTCTCCCTCCTCTCCTCCTGCTCCTCTCCTCCTCTTCCTCCTCTCTCCTCTCCTCCTCCCTCCTCTCCTCTTCCCTCATCCTCCCTCCTCTCCTCCCTCCTCCTCTTCCTCCTCCTCCTCCCTTCTCTCCTTCTCCTCCCTCCTCTCCTCCCTCCTCCTCCCCTCCTCCTCCCTCCTCTCCACCTCCTCTACTCCTCCCTCCTCCACTTCCTCCTCCTTCTCCTCCCGCCTCTCCCCCTCCCTCCTTTCCTCCTCCCTCCTCCTCCCCTCCTCCTCATCCCTCCTTTCCTCCTCCCCCTCCTCCTCCCTCCTCTCCTCCTCCTCCCATTGATCCTCCTCCCTCTCCTCTCTCCTCCCTCCTCTCCTCCTCCTCCCTCCTTTCCTTCTCCCCTCCTGCTCCTCCCTCCTCTACTGCTCCTTCTCCTCCCTCCTCTCCCCCTCCCTCCTCTCCTCCTCCTCCTCCTTCTCCTCCTCCCTCCTCTCCTCCCTCTCCCTCTCCTCCTCCCTCTCCTCCTCCCTCTCCTCCTCCCTCTCCTCCTCCTCCTCCTCTTCCCTTCTCTCCTCCTCATCCCTCTCCTCGTCCCTACTCTCCTCTGCTCCTCCTCCCTCCTCTCCTCCTCCCTCCTTTCCTCCTCCCCATCCTCTCCTCGTCCCTCCTCTCCTCCTCCCTCCTCTTCTGCTACTTCCTCCGCCTCCCTCCCCTACTCCTCCCTCCCCTACTCCTCCCTCCCCTACTCCTCCCTCCTCTCCTCCTCCCTCCTCTCCTCCTCCTTCCTCACCTCCTCCTCCCATTGACCTCCTCCCTCTCCTCCTCCTCTCTCCTCCTCCCTCTTTCCTCTCCTCCCACTCCCTTCTCCCCTCTTCCTCCTCCCTATCCTCCTCCTCCTCCCTCCTCTCCTCATCCCTCCTCTTCCTCTCCTCCACCCTCCTCTCCTCCTCCTCCTCCCTCCCTCCTCTCCTCCAACTCCCTTCTCCCCTCGTCCTCCTCCCTTTCCTCCTCCTCCCTCCTCACCTCATCCCTCCTCTTCCTCTCCTCCACCTCCTCCCTCCTCTCCTCTCCTCCTCCCTCCTTTCCTCCTCCCCATCCTCTCCTCATCCCTCCTCTCCTCCTCCTCCCTCCTTTCCTCCTCCCCATCCTCTCCTTGTCCCTCCTCCTCCTCCCTCCTCTCCTCCTTCCTCCTCTCCTCATCCCTCCTCTTCCTCTCCTCCACCTCCTCCCTCCTCTCCTCCTCCTCCTCCCTCACCTCCTCCTCCTGCTCCTCCCTCTCCTGCTCCTCCCTCCTCTGCTCCTCTCCTCCTCTCTCCACCTCCTCCCTCCTTTTCTCCTCCCCTCCTCCTCATCCCTCCACATCCTCCTCCCTCCTCCCTCCTCTCCTCTTCCCTCATCCTCCTCCCTCCTCTCCTCCCTCCTCCTCTTCCTCCTCCTCCCTTCTCTGCTTCTCCTCCCTCCTCTCCTCCCTCCTCCTCCCCCTCCTCCTCCCTCCTCTCCACCTCCTCTACTCCTCCCTCCTCCACTTCCTCCTCCTTCTCCTCCCGTCTCTCCCCTCCCTCCTTTCCTCCTCCCCTCCTCCTCATCCCTCCTCTCCTCCTCCCTCCTCTGCTCCTCCTCCCATTGATCCTCCTCCCTCTCCTCCTCCTCTCTCCTCCCTCCTCTCCTCCTCCTCCCTCCTTTCCTTCTCCCCTCCTGCTCCTCCCTCCTCTACTGTTCCTCCTCCTCTCCTCCTCCCTGCTCCTCTTCCTCCTCCTCCTCCCTCTCCTCCTCCTCCTCTCCTCATCCCTCCTCTCCTCCTCCTCCCCATCTTCTCTTCCTCCTCTTCTCCTCCTCCCTCTCTTACTCTTCCCTCCTCCCTCCTTTCCTCCTCCTCCTCCTGCATCTCCTCCTCCTCCTCGCTGTCCTCCTCCTCCTCCTCCCTCTCCTCCTCCTCCTCCTCGCTGTCCCCCTCCCTCTCCTCCTCCCTCCTCTCCTCCTCCCTCCTTTCCTCCCTCCTCCTCCTCCTCCTCCCTTCTCTCCTCCTCCTCCTCCCTCATTTCCCCCTCCACTCCTCCTCCCTCCTTTCCTCCACCCCTCCTCCTCCCCCTCTTCCTTCCTCCTCTCTTCCTCCCTCTCCTCCTCCCTGTCCTCCTCCTCCTCCCTGTCCTCCTCCTCCCTCTCCTCCCTACTCACCTCCTCCTCCTCCCTCCTCCTCCCTCCTTTCATCCTCCCCTTCCTCTCCTCCTCCCTCTTCTCCTCCTCCCTCCTCTCCTCACATTGATCCTCCTCCCTCTCCACCTCTCTCCTCCCCCTCCTCTCCTCCTCCTCCTCCCTCCCTCCTCTCCTCAACTCCCTCCTCTCCTCCTCCTCCCTCCTCTCCTCCTCACTCCTCTCCTTGTCACTCCTCCTCCTCCCTTCTCTCCTCCTCCTCCTCCTCCTCCTCTCCTCCCCTCCTCCTCTCTCCTCTCCTCTTCCCTCATCCTCCTCCCTCCTCCTCCCTCCTCCTCCCTCCTCCTCTTCCTCCTCCTCCTCCCTTCTCTCCACCTCCCTCCTCTCCTCCCTCCTCCCTCCTCTCCTCCCCTTCTCCTCCCTCCTCTCCCCCTCTCTCCTTTCCTCCCTCCTCCTCTTCCTCCTCCTCCTCCCTTCTCTCCTCCCTCCTCTCCTCCCCCTCCTCCTCCCTCCTCTCCACCTCCTCTACTCCTCCCTCCTCCACTTCCTCCTCCTTCTCCTCCCTCCTCTCCCCCTCCTCCTCTCCTCCACCTCCCTCTCCTCCTCCCTTCTCTCCTCCTTCTCCCTCCTCTCCTCCTCCTCCTCCTCTCCTCCCCTCCTCTCTCCTCTCCTCTTCCCTCGTCCTCCTCTCCTCCTCCCTCCTCTTCCTCCTCCTTCTCCCTTCTCTCCTTCACCTCCCTCCTCTCCTCTCTCCTCCCCCTCCTCCTCCCTCCTCTCCACCTCATCTACTCCTCCCTCCTCCACTTGCTCCTCCTTCTCCTCCCTCCTCTCACCCTCTCTCCTTTCCTCCCTCCTCCTCTTCCTCCTCCTCCTCCCTTCTCTCCTCCTCCCTCCTCTCCTCCCTCCTCCTCCCTCCTCCCTCCTCTCCTCCCCCTCCTCCTCACTCCCCCTCCTCCCTCACTCCTCTCCACTCCTCCTCCTTCTCCCTCCTCCTCTCCCTCCTCCTTACTCCTCCTCCCTCTCCTCCTCCCTATTCTCCTCTCCTCCCTCCTCCCTTCTTTCCTCCTCCCCATCCTCTCCTCGTCCCTCCTCTCCTCCTCCTCCCTCCTCTCCTCCTCCTCCCTCCTCTCCTCCTCCTCCCATTGATCCTCCTGCCTCTCCTCCTCTCTCCTCCACCCTCCTCTCCTCCTCCTCCTCCCTCCCTCCTCTCCTCCAACTCCCTTCTCCCCTCCTCCTCTTCCCTTTCCTCCTCCTCCTCCCTCCTCTCCTCCTCCCTCCTTTCCTGCTCCTCTCCTCCTCCTCCTCTCCTCCTCCCTCCATTGATCCTCCTCCCTCTCCTCATCCTCTCTCCTCCTCCCTCCTTTCCTCCTCCCCTCCTCCTCCCTCCTTTCCTCCTCCGATCCTGCTCCTCCCTCCTCTACTGCTCCTCCTCCTCTTCCTCCTCCTCCTCCTCCCTCCTCCCTCTCCTCCTCCTCCTCCTCCTCTCCTCATCGCTCCTCTCCTCCTCCCCCTCTCTCTCCTCTCCTCATCCTGCATCTCCTCCTCCTCCTCGCTGTCCACCTCCTCCTCCTCCCTCTCCTCATCCCTACTCTCCTCTCCTCCTCCTCCTCCCTCCCTCCTCTCCTCCAACTCCCTTCTCCCCTCCTCCTCTTCCCTATCCTCCTCCTCCCTCCTCTCCTCCTCCCTCTTCCTCCTCCCTCCTTTCCTCCTCCCCTCCTCCTCCTCCCTCCTCTACTCCTCCTCCTCTTCTCCTTCTTCCATTGATCCTCCTCCCTCTCCTCCTCTCTCCTCTTCCCTCCTCTCCTCCTCCTCCCATTGATCCTCCTCCCTCTCCTCCTCCTCTCTCCTCGTCCCTCCTCTCCTCCTCCTCCCTCCTTTCCTCCTCCCCTCCTCCTCCTCCCTCCTTTCCTCCTCCGATCCTGCTCCTCCCTCCTCTACTGCTCCTCCTCCTCTTCCTCCTCCTCCCTCCTCCTCGCTGTCCTCCTCCTCCTTCTCCTACTCCTCCCTCTCCTCCTCCCTACTCTCCTTTCCTCCTCCTCCCTCCTCTCCGGCTCCCTCTTTTCCTCCTCCCCTCCCTCTCCTCCTCCTCTCTCCTCCTCCCTCCTCTTCCTCCTCCTCCTCCTCCCTCCTCCCCTCCTCCTCCCTCCTTTCCTCCTCTGATCCTGCTCCTCCCTCCTCTACTGCTCCTCCTCCCTCTCCTCCTCCTCCCTCCTCTGCTCCTCCTCCTGCATCTCCTCCTCCTCGCTGTCCTCCTCCTCCTCCTCCCTCTCCTCCTCCCCTTCCTCTTCTCCTCCCTCCTCTCCTCCTCCTCCTCCCTCTCCTCATCCCTACTCTCCTCTCCTCCTCCTCCTCCTCCCTCCTTTCCTCCTCTTCCTCCCTCTCCTCATCCCTCCCCTCTTCCTCCCTCTCCTCCTCCTCGTTGTCCTCCTCCTCCACCTCCCACTCCTCCTCCTCCCTCCTCCTCGCCGTCCTCCTCCTCCTTCTCCTACTCCTCCCTCTCCTCCTCCCTACTCTCCTTTCCTCCTCCTCCCTCCTCTCCGGCTCCCTCTTTTCCTCCTCCCCTCCCTCTCCTCCCTCCTCTCCTCCTCCTCCTCTGTCTCCTCGTCCCTACTCTCCTCTCCTCCCTCCTCTCCGCCTCCCTCCTTTCCTCCTCCCCTTCCTCTAGTCCTCCCTCCTCTCCTCCTCCTTCTCCTCCCTCTCCTCAACCCTACTCTCCTCTCCTCCTCCTCCCTCCTCCTCCCTCCTTTCCTCCTCCCTCCTGCTCCTCCTCCTCCCTTCTCTCCTCCTCCTCCCTCCTTTCCTCCTCCCCTCCTCCTCCTCCCCTCCTCCTCCCTCCCTCTCCTCCTCCTCATTGTCCTCCTCTTCCTCCTCCCTCTTCTGCTCCTCCTCACTGTCCTCCTCCTCCCTCCTACTCCTCCCTCTCCTCCTCCCTACTCTCCTCTCCTCCTCCTCCCTCCTCTCTTCCTCCTTCTCTCCTCCTCCCTCCTCTCCTCCTCCCATTGATCCTCCTCCCTCTCCTCCTCCTCCTCCCTCCCTCCTCTCCTCCAACTCCCTTCTCCCCTCCTCCTCCTCCCTCCAATCCTCATCCCTTCTCTTCCTCTCCTCCACCTCATCTCTCCTCTCCTCTCCTCCTCCCTCTCCTGCTCCTCTTCCCTCCTCTGCTCCTCTCCTCCTCCCTCCCTTCCTCCTCCTCCCTCTCCACCCTCCTCTCCCCCTCCCTCCTCTCCTCCTCCTCCCTCTCCTCCTCCTCCCTTCTCTCTTCCTCCCTACTCTCCTCTCCTCCTCCTCCCTCTCCTCCTCCTTCCTCTGCTCCTCCTCTCCTCCTCCCTCTCCTCCTCCTCTTCCCTTCTCTCCTCCTCCTCCTCCCTCTCCTCCTCCTCCATCTCCTCCTCCCTACTCTCCTCTCCTCCTCCCTCCTTTACTCCTCCCTCCTCTCCTCCTCCTCCTCTTCCCTCTCCTCATCCCTACTCTCCTCCTCCCTCCTCTCTCCCTCCTTTCCTCCTCCCCTCCTCTCCTCCCTCCTCTTCTCCTCCCTCCTCTCCTCCTCCTCCTTCTCCTCCTCCTCCTCCTTCCTCTGCTTCTCCTCCCTCCTCTCCTCCTCCCTCCTTATCCTCCTCCTCCTCTTCCCTTCTCTCCTCCTCCCTCTCCTCCTCCCTCTCCCCTCCTCCTCCCTCTCCTCCTCCTCCCTCTCCACCCTCCTCTCCCCCTCCCTCCTCTCCTCCTCCTCCCTCTCCTCATCACTCCTCTCCTCCTCCCTCCTCTCCTCTCCTCCTCCCTCCTCTCCTCCTGTCCTTCTCTCCTTGTCCTCCTCCTCACTCTCCTTCTCCTCCCTCCTCTCCTCTTCCTACTCCCTCCTCTCCTCCTCCTCCCTCCTCTCCACCTCTCCTCCTCCCTCCTCTCCTGTCCTCCTCTCCTCATCCTCCCTCTCCTCCTCCCTCCTCTCCTCTTCCTCCTCCCTCCTCTCTTCCTCCCTCCGCTCCCCTTCCTCCTCCCCCTTCTTCTCCTCCTCCCTTCTCTCCTCCTTCTCATCCCTCCTCTCCTCCTCCTCCCTCCTTTCCTCCTCCTCCCTCCTCTTCCCCCCTCCTCTCCTCCTCCTCCCTTCTCTCCTCCTCCTCCTCCCTTCTCTCCTCCTGCTCTCTCCTTTCCTCCTCCTCCCTCCTCTCCTCCCTGCTCCCTCTCCTCCTCCTCCCTCTCCTCCTCCTCCTCCTGCTCCTCCCTCCTCTCCTTCTCCCTCCTCTCCTCTTCCTCCTCCCTTCTCTCCTCCTTCTCCTCCCCTCTCATCCTCCCTTCTCACCTCCTCCTCCTCCCTCCTCTTCTCCTCCTCCCTCCTCTCCTCTTCCTCCTCCCTCCTCTTTCTTCCCTTCTCTCCTCCTTCCCCTCCCTCCTCCTCCCTCTCCTCTTCCTCCTCCTCCCTTCTCTCCTCTTTCTCCCTCCTCTCCTCTTTCCTCCTCTGCTCCTCTCCTCCTCCGCCACCCTCCTCTCCTCCTCCTTCTCCTCCTCCTCCCTCCTCTCCACATCCTCCTTATCCTCCCTCCTCTCCTTCTCCTCTCCTCCTCCCTCCACCCTCCTCTCCTCTCCTCCTCCTCCTCCCTCTCCTCCTCCTCCCTCTCCTCCTCCTCCCTCTCCTCCTCTTTACTCTCCTCTCCTCCTCCTCCCTCCTCTCCTCCTCCCTCCTTTCCTCCTCTCCTTCCTCTCCTCCTCCCTCCTCTCCTCCTCCTCCTCCTCCCTCTCCTCATCCCTACTCTCCTCCTCCCTCCTCTCCTCTCTCCTTTCCTCCTCTCCTCCCTCCTCTCCTCCCCCTCCTCCCTCCTCTCCTCCTCCTCCTCCTCCTCCTTCCTCTGCTCCTCCTCCCTCCTCTCCTCCTCCCTCTCCTCGTCCTCCTCCTCTTCCCTTCTCTCCTCCTCCTCCTCCCTCTCCTCCCTGCTCTCCTCTTCCCCCTCCCTCCTCTCCTTCTCCTCCCTTCTCTCCTCCTCTTCCTCCCTCCTCTCCTCCCTGCTCCCTCTCCTCCTCCCTCTCCTCCTCCTCCTCCTGCTCCTCCCTCCTCTCCTTCTCCCTCCTCTCCTCTTCCTCCTCCCTTCTCTCCTTCTCCTCCCCTCTCATCCTCCCTTCTCACCTCCTCCTCCTCCCTCCTCTCCTCCCTCCTCTCCTCTTCCTCCTCCCTCCTCTTTCTTCCCTTCTCTCCTCCTTCTCCTCCCTCTTCTCCTCCTCCCTCTCCTCCTCCTTCTCCCTCCTCTCCTCTTTCCTCCTCTGCTCCTCTCCTCCTCCTCCACCCTCCTATTCTCCTCCCTCCTCTCCTCCTCCTCCTCCTCCACCTCCCTCCTCTCCACGTCCTCCTTATCCTCCCTCCTCTCCTCCTCTCCTCCTCCCTCCTCTCCTCTCCTCCTCCTTCTCCTCCTCCTCCTCCCTCCTCTCCTCCTCCTCCTCTCTCCTCCTCTGCTTCTCCTCTCCTCCTCCCTCCTCCTCCTCCCTCCTCCTCCTCCCTCCTCTCCTCCTCTTCCCTTCTCTCCTCCTTCTCCTCCCTCCTCTCCTCTCCTCTTCCCTACTTTCCTTCTCCTCCTCCCTCCTCTCCTCCTCCTCCCTCCTTTCCTCCTCCCCTCCTCTCTCCACTCCTCCCTCCTCTCGTCCTCCCTCTTTTCCTCCTCGTCCCTTCTCTCCTCCTCCTCCTCCCTCCTCTCCTCCTCCTCCCTTCTCTCCTCCTTCTCCTCCCTCCTCTCCTCTCCTCTTCCCTCCTTTCCTCCTCCTCCTCCCTCCTCTCCTCCTCCTCCCTCCTTTCCTCCTCCCCTCCTCCCTCCTCTCCTCCTCCCTCCTCTCCTCCTCCTCTCTCCTCTCCTCTTCCTCCTCCGTTCTCTCCTTCTTCTCCTCCCCTCTCATCCTCCCTTCTCACCTCCTCCTCCTCCCTCCTCTCCTCCCTCCTCTCCTCTTCCTCCTCCCTCCTCTTTCTTCCCTTCTCTCCTCCTTCTCCTCCCTCTTCTCCTCCTCCCTCTCCTCCCTTCTCTCCTCCTTCTGCCTCCTCTCTTCTTTCCTCCTCTCCTCCTTCTCCTCCCTGTTCTCCTCCTCCGCCCTCTCCTCCTCCAGTCCTTGCATACAAGGACCTCCCACCATGCTGCCTCTTCCTCAAGCAGGGCAGCAAGGCAATCATCAGAAAAATGAGGGCCACACTGCTCTACCCCCACCCCTGCCAGGCCTGCTCACCAGCAGCACTCTGGGGAGCCCTTCCACTGGCCATGATTGGCAGCCTTTGAAAGTCTGCAGCAACTTTTTAGAACAGGCTGCCGGGTCACCATTGGAGCCGATGGTCATTGCAGTCCCACCGCTACCTGCCAACTTCCGCTATCATCATGAGCCGAGATTCATACTGGGTGGGCCTAAACTGGCCAGCCCCGGTAAAATGACGGCGCAGACCCGATAACGGGCGGCGATCAGGTCCGCGCCCACCTGCTCAATAGGCAGAAAATTCTGACCATGATTTCCCTTTCGCAAAACCATGTTGACTTTGCCTGATTGCCCTGAATTTTTCCAAGTACCCTGCTATAATGTCTAATAATAGCTTCTAACATTTTCTCTATGACAGATGTTAAGCTAACTGGCCTGTAGTTTCCTGCTTTCTGTCTACATTTCTTCTTGAATAAAGGAGTTACATTTGCTATTTTTGAATCTAATAGAACCAAATCTAGTGAATTTCAGAAAATTAAAACCAATACATCAACTATCTCACTACATACTTCTTTCAAGCCCCCAGGATGAAGTTCATCAGAATCCAAGGTTTGTCAGCCTCAGTTCCAGCAATTTTCTCAGTACCAGGTGATTGTAATTTTCATGCCCCTTGCATATATGTTGATGAATGACCCAACTTTCTGCCTGCCCCTGCCCACCATCAGTAAGCCCTCAATGATTGCAGCAAGCAACAACAAAAAAACAAAGTTTAATTCAACACAGGCGACATCATCATGACAAAGTCACATAAACACACCACTGTGGCATTGGGTTTAAGTGCCCATCTGTGGTGAGCGCATCCCTAGTATCAGCACACAACTTGGAGGTAGGCTGCTGATATCCATGCCCTGTAGCCTTTGGTGACTGTGGCGGGCATCCTCTCGCTGCCATGGGCTTGGTTGGCCCAGGAGAAGCAGGGGGCTCTTACACTGTTCTGTGGCTGCTGTCATTGTAGGAGGTTGTGTAGAATTGCTGGCAAACTCCTGTCAACCTTGAGGGGAGCCCTGGAGTGTGTCAAATTTCAGCTCTCCAGTCATCTAGGGTGTTTTCCATGGGTTGAGGTGCACCTGGAGGGATGTCGAGGGGCACCTTTCATTTCTTACTGGCCCACTGCAGAAAAGAGCTTATGGTGACTGTGATAGCCTGCAGGTGAGTGCTAACACTAGGCACCCATTGAGGGGTATCTTGGATCTGCCTGTCCATGACAGTCACCAACCTCTCCATGGAAGAAGAAATGTATTTGCTCACCTGAGATATGGCAGAGATCATGGCCTGGCTGGAATCCTCCATTGTCTGTGGATGTCTACTCAGTGCCTCAGGCAGCTCAACCAGATTCTCTCCCATTCACCTCTGCAACTCCAGCAGGCTGAGTGTGGCTCTCATCAGAGGTCTGTCATCAGCCTGGGGCACAAGCCTGGCTTCCAGCTGTCCTCCTACTGTCAGTAGCCTCAGCTACCACAGCCATCTTCATCTGCTGAACAGTGAGGTGCTCATCAGATGTCGTCTACTTACTGAGGTGTCATCTGCGCTACTTCTTGGTCCAGGGGAAGGATGTGATGCTGCACCCTCTGAAACTTGAACACTTGCATCGTCAGAGATGGCATGAGCATTGCTGCTGGTTTTCTTCGACCCATCTTGATAACTGCAAGGGAAAGATGCACTATTAGCTCCTGTGATACTTACCCCATAATGACCGGTTGGCATGTCTGTATGTACTTCCCATGACTACACTCTTATGGGAAGTGCTTGAAGTGGGGAGTGAGATGAAATTGCCTGAAACCAATAGGCATCCAATAATGCTGAAGTAAGCTGTGACCAAGGACAATGATGGAATCGATAGCAAGATACACAATTCAGGGTGGGGAGCAAGGATAATGGCTTGGATTTTCATCCTTGAGGCAGGTAATGAGAATCTGGAACATTCCAGGCTCAGCCTGCCCACCTCAGGAAAAAGTGCCAGAAAATGCAGGATCTCTATTGTTGGGACTGGTGGATGTGGGCTGGTGTCATGCCAGCCGACCCGGGACAAAGTTTGGAGGTGGTCACAGGAGCTGTCAGATGCAGAGGCAGGCTGTTTAAGAGGTCTGCCTCAGCGCTGTGGAACTTTGTCCTAGCCCTCAACCCTGACATCCCCTCACCTTCCAAACATTCATGCCCCCCATGCCAAGCTATGACACGTCCATGCCCATTGGCCAACAATACACAGTAGAAGCAATGAAACCTGTAGTGACAGTAGGATATGTTTTAAAAAAAAACTTTCAAGAAAAGTAATTCATTCACTACTTTTTCCTATGTTGAAAAAAAAACCATTTCACTCTATCTTATGTAAGTGCCAATCATCCAGACCCTTAAAATATCACTAACGAAAATCACAAACCCTTTAAACATTTAAGGTTGTGTAAACAAGTATTGCGAAATTGACAGCAGAGATCAGAAAGTCTGAGCTGTCAATCAAACAATCTTTTCTCTAGGATGCAGTTGTTTCAACAAGCTTGATGGTTGTCTGGCCTCTCAGCCAAGCATACATATTGAAGCTTTTTGGTAATCAGCCAAGTAATCATAAGGACACAATGATAGCCTTTAGATATTATAACTGTTTAAATGGCTCGGGATTTAAATAACTTCACATCATGACATCAGAGCTCATCTGCCCTTCCTGCAGAATGGGCAGACAAGTGACAGATGGAATTTAGTATACAGAAGTGTGAACTGATACACTTAGGCAAAGGCTATATAGACTTAATGGCACAGTTCTAAAAGGTGTACAGGGACAGAGGGTCCTGGGGGTTCTGTGCATAAACCTTTGAAGATGACAAGACAAATTGAGAGCAGTTAGTTGTGCTTCACAAATAGATTATTGAGCACAAAGGCAGGGAAGTTACAATGAACCTATTGTTATGAGCCGCATGAGGATCCGTAAACTAAAAGAACCAAATTTTCAGAGCGACCACCAAAATGAACAAATGAAGAACAGGATTTCACTTCTTGTAACTTTTAAGTTAGCCCAAATCAGATTCAACATAAATTAATAGGAAAATCACAGCCAGTACGAACTGCAAATTACACAGGGAATAGCTGGTACAATAAAGATGGATCTTCCAGGCAGTCCACTCCGCCTGTATGGCACCATTTTGAGCCACACAGTTCTTCCAAGCTTGGATCTTTCTTTAGCAGAATTCCAGTCCCTTTACTCAAAATACTTAACCAATTCCCCACAGGCAGCAGCTTCCACATAAAAACTGTTTTACCGTTGCAATCTATAACACAATAGCGCACTTCTTTCCAGAAACTTCCCAACCCTCAGCTCCCATCAGTTGTCCTAGAATGGAATTATGATTGTTGCCGATTCAGGGCATTCAATCACCTGGAAGTGAAACAAACGGTGGCAGCAGCCCTAAACATGCTTTCTGACTGCTCAAGCATGCAGCTCTCTGACTTGGCTTGTAGCCCGCCTCCTCTAGCTGTACCCTTTCCTCTTTTTCTCTCTGCCACATAACCTCCATATTTTAACTTCCTCCTGTTGCTACTGCTTTCAGGTCAAGGGTCGCCAGGTAACATGGACCAGTAATAAAAACAGAAAACTGAACCGAAGGAAAGGCATATTGGACTGGAAACTTTATGCTTGCATTTCAGATCTTCATCATCTGCAGTATTTGTTTTCATTTACATGGACCAGTATTTCTCATTATCCAAAAATTATAATTGATCCATTGATCTTTTTACAAGCGATTCAAACACTTAAGCGTTATATTCAAACATTTTTAAAAACAATTACTAAATTCCCCAAACATTTTAAAGTAATCACAAACTTTCTTTACTGTTACTGCTTCTGGGTCAAAGGCTGTCACACTATGTAAAATCTTGGTTTGGCCACAACTAGAGCATTGTGTCCAGTCCAGGTCACCACAGTTTAGGAAGGATGTGACGGTCCTTGAGACGTGTAGAGGAGATTTACTGCCAGAATGGTTTCAGGGATGAGAGATTTTAGCTACAATGTTAATTTGGAGAAACTGAGGATGTTCCCCTTGGAGCCAAGGAGGGCTTTGATTGAGATGTATAAGATTATGATAGGTTCAGATAAGATAAATAAGACAAGCTGTTTTGATTAGCTGCTTTTACTTAGATTGGGGGGTCAAAGTTTAACACATGGGATGCAGGGGTGATGTGCAGAGAACTGTAATGACCTGGAATTGTCTGCCTACGAGGGTTGTGGAAGTGGTCACAATGAATGATTTCAAAAGGAAATTGGATAGGAACTTACTGGGATCAGTAAGGAGCGCATGAAGAGATAGGCAGCTAAGCTGGAGTGAGAAGGAAGCCGATTGAGTATTGAATTAGGTTCACATGGGAATTTGGTGCATTGAGGAAAGAAGTGTGCTATACATAAGAATTAGTCGAAGTTAATTAAGAAAGTAATTAAATTAAGCTAATTAAACAACGTAAAACCCATAAAGCAGCAGGGGTTTGGACAGAGAGCCCGTAAAACAATGGAGAGAGCCTGGAGTTTACAGATAAAATCTTTAAGTGATGTCACAGGAGCTCCATAAGTTGATTGGTTTGGTAGGTACAGGCCTTTCCAGACTCAATGTAGAGGAGATGATTGGTGAGTGACAGATGTTTGTCACATGATACCATACTGTATCTTTATATAAAGTTTAAGGTATGTCAGTGCAGCTCGGCCATGTGCAATGTGCATCCTGAGGGATGTGGGAAGTCGTGCAGGCACAAAGTGCCCTTGATGACTACATTTGCAGGAAGTGTCAACAGCTGCGGAAACTTGAGTTCCTGGTTGCGGAACTCGAGCGGAGGTTGGAATCACTGTGGTGCATCTACAAGGCTGAGGATTACGTGATAGCACATTTAGAGAGCTGTTAACACCGCAGCTAAGAAGTTAGAGGCGGAGATAAAATGGGTGACTGCCAGAGTATCTAAGAGAAATAGGTAGGTAGTGCAGGAATCGACTGAGGCTCTCTTGCTCTCCAACTGCTTCTCCATTTTGGATACGTGAGTGAGATGGTTCTCAAAGGACTGTAGCAAGAGCGAAGTTCCTGGCACCATGCTCAGGTGCACAGGAGGGGAGGAGGAAGAGTGGAACTGCTATAGTGGTATGGGGTTTCCATAGTTAGGGAGCAGACCGGCTTTTCTGCAGCTGTAGATGTGGCTCATGGATGGTGTGTTGCCCCCCCTGGTGCCAGGGTCAAGGAGGGCACAAAGTGGTTTCAAGACATTCTTTTGAGGCAGGGTGAACAGCCAAAGGTTGTGGTCCACATCGGGACCAATGACATTGGTAGGGAAAGGGATGAGGTCCTTAAAGTAGGTTTTAGGGAGTTAGGAAGGGAATTTAAAAAGTAGGACCTCAAAAGCAGTAATCTCAGGATTACTCCTAATGCCACATGCAAGAGAATATAAGAATAGGAAGATTGAGCAGTTCAATACATGGCTGGAGAAATGGAGTTGGAGGGAGGGCTTTAGATTTCTGAGACAATGGTACAGGTTCTGGGGTAGGTGAGATCTGTACAAGAAGGACAGGTTACACTTTAACAGGATTAGGACTAATGCTCTTAAGGGGAGATTTGCTAATACATTTGGGGAGGGTTTAAACTAGATTGGCAGAGGAATGGGAACCTGAGGGGAAATTCAGTAAAGCGGGAGGAACTGGCAGTGGGAAGTAGAAAAGTATTAACTAATAAGGAGGATATATCAGAGTAGTATCAAGGTAAATAGAATACTTGGAGAGTTTGATAGAATTAGAGTAGGCAGTAGTAAGTCATAAGATGGGGTCAGAGTAGGCAAGAAAGTAAAAAAGCCTAAATCAGCGTTCATGCGCATGTATGTAAATGCATGGAATGTGGTTAATAAGATTGGTGTACTAGAGGTGCGGGTAGTCAAATGGAATTATGATATTATTCCTACAACAGAGACCTGGCTCAAAGAAGGGCAGGACTGGGCGTTAAATATTTCTGGGTACAAGGTGTCCAGGAGAGACAGGAAAGTGAGAATGTTGGCGGGGTTGGGGGTGGTGGTGGTGGTGGTGGTGGTGGTGGTGGTGGTGGTGGTGGTGGTGGTGGTGGGGGGGGGGGGGGGGGGGGGGGGGGTGGTGATGGTTGTTGGGGAGAGGGTAGAGCATTGATTAAAGATGACATTATGGTGCTGGGGAGGGAGGATATTCCAGAGGGGTCAAGGACAGAATCTCTCTAGCTGGAAGTAAGGAATGAAAAAGGTGCAATAATAATGATATGTGTAGTCTATAGGCCACCAAAAAATCTGCAAAGAAATAAGAGAGGTGCAAGAATTATAGAGTAATTAAAATGGGGGACTTCTATTATCCAAATATAGACTGGGACATGAATAGTGCAAAGGGACAAGAGGAGCGAAAGTCCTGAAATGTGTTCAAGTTAATTTTCTGCAGCAGTGTGTTTTCAATCCAACAAGAGGGACTGCACTGTTGGACCTTGTTCTGGGGAATGCATTGAGGCAAGTGGATCAAATATCAATGGGAGAGCATTTAGGGGACAGTGACCATTGTACTGTAAGGTTTAGGTTGGCCGTGGAAAAGGACAAGGAACAATCCCGAGCAAGGATAATTAATTAATTGGGGAAAAGCCAACGTCGTTGGGATGAGAATACACCTGAGTCATGTGAGTTAGAATCAAATCTTAGCAGAAAAGATGATGGCTGAACAATGGGCCACCTTCAAAGAAATGTATTGTGGGCAATGTCAAGGTATATTCCCTTGAAGAGGAAAGGTAGGACAAATAAATCCAGAGCACCCTGGATGACGAGAGAGACAGAGTTAAAGATGAAAAGGAAGAAGTATGCGTATCGCAGATATCAGGTAGAAAATACAATGGAGAATCAGGCTGAATATGGAAGGGCCAGAGGCAAGTGAAAAGATTGATAAAAGCAAGGAGAGAATATGATAAGACACTGGCAGCTAACATAAAAGGGAGCCCCAAGGTCTTCTATAAGGACATAAATAATAAAAGGGTGGTTTAAAAAAAAGAGTAAGGCAGATCAGGGATTAAAAAGAAGACTTGCACGTGGAGGCAGGAGAAATGGCAGGAGTATAAAACAAATACTTTTCATCTGTTTTTACAAGGGAAGAAGTTACTAACCAGGCTGACGGTGAGAGAGAATGTAACTGGTACAATGGTAGAATTTACAATTGAGAAAGTGGAGATTTTAGAAAGGCTTAAAATAGAGAAAGTATCAGGACGGATGACATGCATCCAAGGGTACTGAGGGAAGTGAGAGTGGAAATTGCAGAGGCATTATTGATAAACTTCCAGTCTTCCTTAGACATAGTGGTGGTGCCAGAGGACTGGAGAATTGCGAATGTTATACCCTTCTTCAAAAAGGGGTACAAGGCCATGGCTGGCAACTGCAGATCAGTCAGTTTGACTTCAGTGTTAGGGAAACTTCTGGAAACCATTGTTCGGGATAAAATCAATAATCACTTAGACAAGTGTAGGATAATTAAGGAAAGCCAGCATGGCTTCATGTTTAACTAACTTGCTGGAGTTTTTTTTGAAGAGATAATAGAGAATATTGATAAGGGCAACACCTCTGATCTTGTGTAAATGGATTTTCAAAAGGCATTTGAGACATTACCACGCAACAGACTTATGAGCAAAATTTTAGCTCATGGAATTAAAAGGGAGAGCAGGCACTTGGCTAAGGAATTGTTTGAGTGACAGGAAACAGAAAAGTGGTTAATGGATGTTTTTCAGATTGAAGAAAGGTTTGTAGTGGAGTTCCCCAGGGATCAGTGTTGGCCCCTTGCTCTTCCGCTTATATTTTAAGACCTAGACTGTGGTGTTCAGGGCAGAATTTCAAAACTTGCTGATATTATGAAGATTGTAAACCTTGTCAGCCGTGATGAGGATAGTCTTGAACTTCAAAAGGAAATAGACATGTTGGTGGATTTGGCAGACATGTGGCAGATGAAGGTCAATGCAGAATAGTGTGAAGTGATTCATTTTGGCAGGAAAAGTATGGAGAGACAGTATAACATAAAGGGAGAAACTATAAAGGAGGTGCAGGAACAAATGGACTGTGGTAAATGTGTACATAAGTCATTGAAGATAGCAGGGTATGTTGACACAGCAGTTAATAAAGCATATAGTATCTTAGGCTTTCTTAATAGGGGCATTGAGTACAAGAATAAGGAGGTCATGTTGAACTTGAATAAGACACTAGTTAGGCTTCATCTGGAGTACTGCATCCAGTTCTGGGCGCCATACTTGAGGAATGAAGGCATTGGAGAAAAGAAGGATGAGAGGAGACTTGACAGAGGTATTCAAGATCCTGAGGGGCATGGACAGAGTAAATAGTGAGAGACTGTTCCCATTCATCAGAGCATCAAGGGCATAGATTCAAAATAATTGGCAAAAGGAGTAAATGTGATGAGGAAATTTTTTTTCACCCAGTGGGTAGTTGGAGTCTGGAATGAACTTCCTGAGAGGGTGGAGGCAGGTTCGATCGAGGTATTCAGAAAGGAATTGGATGGCTACCTGAAAAGAGAGAGTGTGCAAATTTACAGGGTTTAAGGCAGCAGAGTAGAACTTGGTAGAATGCTCTTTCAGAGAGCCAGTGCAGACTCGATGGGCCAAATGGTCTCCTTCTGCACTGTAACGATTCTGTGATTCTGCATGAAATAAACTTACAGGACTAAGGGTCAAGAGCTAGGAAATGGAACTGAATGGATTGTTCTACAGAGAGCCGGCACCGACTTAATGGACAGATTGGCTTCTTTCTTTGCCTTAATGACTCCATGACTCTGAAAAGTGATTGGCTGCAACCCGGATTATCAGCCAAAATGCACAAGAGATGGATACTGGCTATTCAGGTCACATTGGTATGACAGTGATATATCCTTTTTTTAAGGAGCAGGCAGGCAGAAGAAAATATAGATGACTACTACCTGGCCCACCAATACAGAAATACTAGCCAAGTCAGAGCTCTTTTTTTCTCACCTAGGTGCAGAACAGCAAGCAGACCTGACGAGGTTGCTCACGGCATTTAAAGGCTTGTGCAGAAACATGATGTGGTTATGGGAGAGGCCCCTCCCATTAGGCAAAATCCCTACCATCTAGGCCCAGAGAAGCTGGCCCAGGTCCGAGAGGAGATTAACTACCTGCTGGAACAACAAATAATAGAGTCTAACAACAGGAGCTGGAGCTCTCCAGTAATGCTCATGCTGGTTTGCTCCACAAGGTTCTGCATCGACTACCATAAAGTTAATGCAGTGATCCACACCCATTATATCAACGCCCATTATCATGGCTCCATTGTTCACTATCCCATTGTTTCTGATTGTTCTTTCTTGATCTATCACATCTGATTCCAATGCTCCTTACCCTTCAATCCCAATCTGCATCTTTTGATCCAACTGCCCCAATATCACCTCTCCATCACTTCTGAACCCAACATCCAAATTCCATTGCTTCCGATCCTGTTGCTCCCGTTCCTACTCTCCTGATCTCCTCACTCCTAATCCATTGCTTCTGATCCTCCTTTTCCAATTCATTGCATACAATACCATCGCTCAAAATCCTATCACTCCAAAGCACATCACTTCCAATCTCTCTCTCCCGATCTCATCACTCCTGAAAGAATCACTTACGACTGTCCTCTTCTAGTCTATTGCACCCGATCCCATCACACTGGATCAAATCCTTTCAGTTCTCATCCGCCTCTGATCAAACCACTTCTGATCCCATACTCCACATATTTACTGTCCTGAACCCATTTACCATGATCCAGCTGCACCAGGTCCTGTCTCTCCTAATTCCATTGCGCCTTATCCACCCCGATCCCATTTCTCCTGATTGTATTGCTTCTGATCCCATTTTCCTGTTTTCCTCTTGATCCCATCACTCTTAATACCATTGCTTCCAATCCCATCCCACTTGATCTCAAAGCAGCTGATTCCAAGCTGCGATCCCATTGCTTCAGATCTTTCTCTTCTGATTCATTTCATTCAATTCAATTGCACTTGATCCCACCCGTCCCAATCCTATTGCTCCAGACTCTATCTCATCCGAATCCATCACTCTCAATCTCGCCCTCGTACCCAACGTACTTGACCTCAGCATAGCCAATCCCATTACTCCTATTCCATTGTACTGGATTCCATCACTCCAGATCCTATTTCATGCTTCCTATATTCTCTTACATCGCATTCAATCCTTTCGGTCTGGATTCTGTCCCTCCAGATTGCATCTTCTGATCCTCATCTTCCGATCTAGTTCACCTGATCCCAGAGCACTAGATCTGATTTTACCTGATTTCATAGCTCCTGATCCAACCCCTGACTCCATCACTTCCTTTCTTCCTCCTTATCCCATTGCAGGAGGTGTCACCCTTGAACCGAGGGAAAGACGGCGACAATGATGACAATCCCATTGTACTCGATCCAACCGCTTCCAATCACCCTAAAAGAAGTTACATGGTAGGGCAGGGTATACAGAAAGAAATAAATGCGATGTGTAAGAAAGGGACCACAATAACTATTGGTGACTTTAATCTACACATAGATTAGGCAAATCAGGGAGCAGGCTATTTTGGATCTGGTAATGAGAAATGAGACAGGATTAATCAAAAATGTCATAGGAAAGGACCTTCTAGGCAACAGCAATCATTACATGATAGAATTCAATGTCCAGATTTTAGGGAAGAACTGTGAGTCTAATACTAGTGTTTTAAACCTAATGTAGAAATTATGGTTTTATTTAGTGTGTAATGTACCTATAAGAATAATACGTGTCAGGAAAGATCACGTGATATGTAGTAAACAATAGGAGAGTAGTGCGGGGCTACCTCAGCAGATAGAATAGAGATAAAAGTTGCAGTTGAAAGCACGTGTAGTTGCTGCTGAGTACATTGTAAATAAACTTGATGGGTAAAATTTTCCCCTTGTCGGGCAGGCATGATGGGCGAGCCCAGGAGCGGCCGTGCAATGGTCCAGCACCTGCAATCAGGCCCTGACTGCGATTTCACACTGGCTGGCCAATTAACAACCAGCCAGTGTGAAACTTGTGCTGATAACCTCAGTGCTGCCAGGGTGGGGGCAGAAGGAGTGTGAGCGCTAACGTGTGTGCATGTGTGGGGGTGCGCTCAGTGAAAGCTCCCTGAAGGCCCCGGGCTAAAGATTTTTAACCTGACAAATAAATATTTTAAAAATAAGGAAAATGTCCCCACATGTAACTCTGTCACATGAACAGGATCATGTGGAAAATTAGTTTTCAAAATTTTTATTATTTTTCAGTTACTGTTGGAAACCTCATCCCATCTGTGGATGAAGTTTCCCAAAAATGCAAAGGCCACATTCAATTTAATTAATTGATTAATGGGCTTAATAGCCCTCTTAATTGTCGGCTGTCGTGCTGACGACTCTTGCGTGCACCCACCGACCAAAATATCGCACCAGTGCGCGATGCCATCGGGATGCTTGCCTGATGTCATTGCACGCTGTTTCATGCTTAATCATGTTGGGCACGCGCCTGCAAGCCAAGCTGAAAAACCTGCCCCATGGTTCCACTCAAGAAATGTCTGCAGTTCAACTCTATCACTAACAGTACAACTCGGTCACCCTACAACAAACTGGTGATGAGGATAAAACAGGATTGAACAGAAGAAATCAAGTTATAAAAAAATTGTCACTGTACCTCACCCAGTTATTGTAAGTAGCAAGTTCAGTTAGAATTGAAGAGGTTATCCTCTCTCAAGATGCCATAGTTTGGGAGAATTGATCCTTTTGAACCAGCCACAGATGATTGGTCTCAATACATAGAACACTTCATGTTTTTTTTTTCAAGTGAACGAGATTACCGAGGAAGAGAAGAAGTGAGTGACTCTCTTGAGTGCTTGTGGGAGCAAAACCTACGGTTTGATTCGGAATTTGATGGCACCCAGTGCCCCAGATTTGAATAATTTTGTTGAATTGATGGACCTTGTAAAGGGTCACTTTCAACCCAAGTCACGATGCAGAAATTCAGGTTTAATTTGCGAAATAGAGCCCCGGGTGAGACAATTGTATGCAATGTGGTAAATTTGAAGCAGCTAACGGAACATTGTGAGTTCGGTACGACTCTGAACGACATGCTCAGAGATGGTTTACTGTGTGGTTTGTAAGAGGACATTATTCAGAAAAGATTATTGTCCGAAGTGAATCTGAATTTCAAGAAGCTGCTAGAGATTGTACTGGTCATTGAAAGCGCTGTAAGAAATTCACAAGCAATACAGGGTGCACAAAATGACGCCGTGCTCCACATTGGGTAGGAAACCTCAAGCAAAAGTGGCATGATAAAGCTGAGAAGTGGGAAACAGCCCCCCTCTAGCCAAAGAATAAAGAAAAATAACTTAGCAGCGAAATCGAAGAATAATTTTATCGAGGTGGAGAAAATCAGCCTTTTAGTGATTGGTAGTTTAAAAAAATTAAATACTACTATTGTCACAGAAATGGAGTTTTAATGAGGCAGTGTAAGGAAAGATTCGAGCAGGCTTGTAAACAAAAGAAGAACCCCAATGAAATCTACAATGTAGAAGAGCCTGAAACAACAAATTCTGACATTTACTCATTGTTTACTCAAAGTTGGAAAGACAGAACCAATATTTGTCACAGTGAAAGTAAATGGCAAATCTGTTAAAATGGAAATAGACACGGGAGCTTCACCTACTGTAACTGGGGAACATACAGATATTTGAATAATGGTAAACATCAATTAAGTGTAGAGCAACCAGCTGCTAAGATAAAAACATATACGGGTGAAGATATTCAAGTAAAAGGCATAAACGGAGTCATTGTCCATTATGGAAACCAATCAGCAAAGCAACCAGTGTTGGTATTGAGACACAGAGGACCTAGTCTTCTAGGGCTAAATGGCTAAGGGGAATCAACCCTGATTGATCACTGAAATTCCAAAAGGAAGCTGGAAGCATTCCTGTTTTGAAAAAGGATGTGTAAGGACTCAACAACCTGAAGAAATGCAGACTGTCTTAAGCCAAAACCTGGAAGAACAGCAGAAGAAACTTAAAGAGACCCTGTTTGATGACAGAGTTCAAGACAAGATGAGCAACCTTCACAGGGAAAAAGAAAACCTGTTGAAAGACCTTCACACATTACAAGATGCCCTCAAATCAAAGTTTGTACCACTGGAAAAATATGAAGAGAAACAGAAAGAATTCAGCATTTCTCTGAATAAACTGAAGAATAAGTTGGCAGAGAAGACATAATAATGTTCAATTTTCCAGGAAGCAGCAAACAAGTACAAAAAAGAGACAGAAGAGTTGAAGGGTCAGCTAAATGAAGCCAAAGAGGCTTTGGAAGCAAAAGCTGCAAAATTTTCCAAGAAGCAGACAGATAATGAAATTTTGGGAGACTCAGCCACTGAGCTCAAACAAGGTGAGCTTGCATCTCAGAGAAGTCTGGCCAATAGTGAAGTCAAAAAGAAGACTGAGATTAAAGTCTGCGCTAGAAAGATGAAGGCACATAGAAAGAGGCTGGACAAGTTGGGACCCAGTCCTATCTCAAGTACGAGAACAAGTGCTACATGGTTGGTCACAGGAGCCCGTATCTGATGAAATGCAACCGTACTTTAACAGAAGACATGGAATAACTAGCCAGGAAGGCATCCTGTTGTGGGGTGCGCAAGTGATAGTTCCTCCAAAGGGAAGGGAGACACTTTTAATTGAACTACACAGTGCCCGTCCAGGAATTTCCCAAATGAAGATCGTAGCACGCAGCTACCTATAGTGGCCAGTGATGGATGGCGAAACAAAGGGTTTAGTAAAGCACTGTGTGCAATGTCAGCAATTGCAAACAGTTGCCGGTGACAGCTCCATTAGACCCATGGGAATGCCCAGGTAGACTCTGGGTGTGATTACACGTTGACTACATTGGACCTTTCTTGGGAACAATGTTTCTGTTCATTGTCGATGCCCATTCAAAATGATTAGACGTATATGAGTAAAGTCACCAGTGTCGGGCGCTTCAATTGAGAAACTACATCAGAGTTTTGTCATTCATGGACTACCAGAAGTAGTTATTTCCCATAACCGCATGGCATTTATGAGTGCTGAGTTCCAATGGTTTATCAGCATCAACAGTATCACTCTTTAAAACTTCACCGTACCACCCTTCCTCAAATGGACTAGCTAAAAGGGCAGTTCAAACGTTCAAGACAGGCATGAGAAAGCTAACTGGTGATTCCTTGGCAACTAAGCTAGTTTGCTTGCTTTTTCATTACAGGACTATCCCTCACACAACAACAGGTACCACACCTGTGGAGTTATTGTTGAAATGCCATCTCAGGATGAGATTGAGCTTAATAATTCCGAATTTAGAGGGGAAGGTGGAAAGGAGTCAGGAAAGCCAGAGAACTATACATGACTGGCATAGTCACGAGAGGAAATTTACCGTGGGAGAGTCGGTATACATGAAAAACTTCGGGGAAGGACCAAAGTGGTTACCGGGTGAAATAAGTGCGGTGACTGGGCCTCTATCTTACTACGTGGAGGTGGAAGACCAGATCATTTATAAACATGTGGACCATTTAAGGAAGAGAGAGACAAGTCATCAAGATATGCTTCCACCAGTGACCATGAATGGGTCTGCATTTCCTATTGAGGATACTCAACCCAGGACTGACATGTCTGATGTTCCTGTAAGAGTTAAGGATACAGAACTGCAAGTGCCCACCAAAGCACCTGATGTTCAGGCAAAAGGAGGTAAAAGCAAAATACTGCAGATGCTGGAAATCTCAGCAAAGAATAGTTATGAAGTCATATGGACTCGACATGTTGGCTAGGATTTTCTCCTTGGCGACTTGGGGGTGGGGCCCGCTCGCGGAGGGGAAAGTGATGCGGGATGACGTCGGGAGGAATCCCCGATGTCATCCCGGGCCACTTAAATATTTAGAAAGGCGGGCGGACAGTGAAAATAGCTGTCCACCCGCCGACCTGTCAATGGCCAATTGAGGCCATTGACAGGCTGGTTAAGATAATTAAATATCTGCCCATCCAACCTTAAGGTTGGTGGGCAGGCCAGGAGCCCCAGCGGGCTCCAGATTATTCATGAAACTTTATCCACTGGCGGGATGAAGTTTCATGTCCGTTTTTTAAAAATGTAATAAACTTTAAGTGTTTATTATTAACATGTTCAATCTTGTGTGACATTGTCACATGAAGGGGACATGTTAATAATTTTAATATTGTTCTGTTTTTAGACTAATCTTCCTGAGACAGGACTTTGCCTCAGGGAGCAGTGCACTCTTTCGTGCGCAGGCATGAAAGAGCACATTTTGACAGATGGGGATGCCTGCAGCCCCCCCCGCCGCCAAAACCCGGAACAGGAAGCGCATTTTCAGTGGCAGGGGTTGGCTGTCCGCCCACCGCCGAGCCGATGGGGCCCGCTTGCCATCCGAGGGCAAAGTTGTGCCCGTTAACTCTGTCTTTCTCTCCACAGATGCTGACAGACCTGAGTTTTTCCACAATTTTTGTTTTTGTTTCTGAAAAAGAGGTTCCTGACAAAGAATCTGAAATTGTGGAGCTGCGATGTCCTTCAAGTATCTGGAAACCACCTGAAAGACAGAACTTGTAAATTCCTTACCCAGTGTAAATATTATGTTGTCTTAAAAAATGTGTACTTGTAAATATATGTATAGCCGAGTTAAAGGGGGAGGAATGTAGTAATTATGGTGTTATTTAGTGTGTAATGTACCTTTACAAATAATACTTGTTAGGAAAGATCACATGACCTGTAGTAACCAATAAGAGAGTACTGCGGGCTACCTCAGCAGACAGAGTAGAGATGGAGTTGGAGTTGAAAGCAAGCTTGTAGTTGCTGCTGAGTGTATTGTAAATAAACTTAATGTTTGCACTTAAGAAGTGTCTGCAGTTCAACTCTATTACTAATAGTACAACTTGGCCACCCTATAACACCTGAATAAGGGTAATTATATGGGTATAAGAGCACATATGGCTAAAATGAATTGGGAAACTAAGGACAGGACAGTAGTGATGCAGTGGCAGACTTTTAAGGACACATTTAATAACTCTCAGCAAAGATTTATCCCAGTAAGAAAGAAATACTCTTTGAGAAGGGTTCATCGTCCATGGCTGAGTTAAGGATAGCGTCAAATTGAAAGAAATACTGTACAAATCTGCAAAGATTAGGTAGGTCAGAAGATTGGTCAAATTTTAAGAATGAGCAAAGAATGAAAATCAGAAAATAATAAAAAGGCAGAAAGAAGAGTGTGAGAGAAAGCTAGCCAGTAATATAAAAACAGATAATAAGGGTTTGTACAATTATTTGAAAAGGAAAAGAGTAACTAAAGCTATTATTGGTCTCGAAAGCATGAACCTGGGGAGTTGGAAAATGGCAAAGGCATTAGACAGGTATTTTGTGTTGATCTTCACTGTAGAAGACTTAGGAAACTTCCCAAAGATATTTGAAAATCAAGAGGCAAATGGGAGGGAGGAACTCAAAGCAATTACCATCAGTAGGGAAAAGGTGCTTTAAGGAAGTGGCTGCTGAGATAGTAGATGCATTGGTTATAATCTTCCAAAATACCTTAGATTCTGGAAAGGTCTCAGTGGATTGGTAAATAGCTAATATAGCACCATTATTCAAGATGGAGGGAGACAGAAAGCAGGGACGCTGCATTTCCGGTCAGTGAGCAGGGGGCGGGGCCCGCTCACCGACGCGTAAAATAACGCGGGGTGACGTTGGGCATGTGCCCCGACATCACCGCGTGTCATTTAAATTTTCAGTTCAGCGGGTGCGCAGCCAATTCGGTGTGTGCCCGCCGAACTGCCAAAGGCCTATTAAGGCCATTAAAAAAGTAATTAAAATGATTAATGGACCTACTCATCCAACCTTAAGGTTGGCGGGCAGGCGAAGAACCCAGGCCTTCAGAAAAAACATGAAACCTCATCCATGGGCGGGACGAGGTTTTATGAGGGTACTAAACTTGTATAAAATGCTTAAATATAAGAAATTGACATGTCCCAGCTCATGTGATAGTGTCTGTGGAGAGAAAGACAGAGTTAACGTTTCGAGTTCATATGACTCTTCTTCAGAACTAAAGGGAAGTAGAAGTGTAGTGAACTATATACTATTTAAGTTGGGGACGGAGCAGGTGAAGCTGGACAGAAGGTCAGCGATAGGTGGAGGCAAAGGAGAGATTGCAAAAGATGTCATGAACAAAAGGTCAAAGGGGTGTTAATTTTTATTTATTTTTTTCCACTTATTTTTATTATTTTTAAAAATTTATTTCCATTTTATTCATTGTTTAATCCCCAGCTTTTAGCCCATTTTCGATTTTTTTTTCCCAGCACCATCCCCTCCCCCTACCTGACCCCCACTAGGGCCATATGTCACTTGCTCATTTTGTTCTTTCCTGGTCCCGCCATTATCACATTCTGCTTTCTACTCTTAATGTCACCATTAGCACCTCCTTTAGCCAGCACCACCACCATTAACAGCCCTTTGACCTTTTGTTTATGACATCTTTTGCAATCTCTACTTTGCCTCCACCTGGCCTTCTATCCAACTTCACCTGTTCTACCCCCTTTAAACATATGGACTCGAAACATTAACTCTGTCTTTCTCTCCACAGATGCTGTCAGACCTGCTGAGTTTTACCATTCTGGCAAATCTCTTATGCACCTTCTCAAGTGCCCTCACATCCTTCCTAAAGTGTAGTGGCCAGAACTGGAAACAGTACTCCAGTTGGGGCCTAATCAGAGTGTTACGTGAGTTCAGCATAACTTCCCTGCTTTTATACTCAATGACTCTATTTATGAAACTCAAGATCCCATTTTTTTGTTAAGCTCTCCCTCAATATGTCCTGACACTTTCAAATATCGGTGCAAATGGATCCCCAGGCCCCTCTGTTCCTGCACACGCTTTGGGAACTGTGCCTTTTAGGTCAATATTACCTCTCCCTATCCCTTCTGCCAAAAAGTATCCCCTCACACTTCTCTATATTACATTTCTTCTGCCGCTTGTCTCCCCAATGAGAAGACAGCCTCTTTGAAGCCTAGATTTTGAATAAATGCCGATATTACTGAAGATAGGTAATCTGTTCTTACTGCTGTAATTGTTCATTAAAGCTCAAGTAGTGATCATTAATCAAGTTTAACCACTTATCAATTGTGCACACTCTCCTCCAAGACCAGTTAAGATCTCCATTGGTAACATATGAATAAACAAACGTGACTAGATGTTATGGTATAGCAGGGGATATGAAATCAGATTTTAGGACTAATTATTGAACACAATGTTTTGAAACAGAAATTGAAAGACGAAGGAGGAACTAACAAAGGACAAAAAGAAGTAGCCGCCACGAAGAATTCAAACAGCAAGATAGAAGATAGGTATGTATCATTGCAAAAGAACTGATGAACTGTACTCACTGTGGTCAATGACTGAAATAAGGAGATAGGCTGGGGTTTTCCAGTCCCATAGGCGGGACGGAAAATTTGACAGACTGGCAGGACCACTAAATCCCAGCCCAAAGCTTCTCTAATGGAAAATTTAACAATTGTATGTAGTAACTTTCATTTGAGAAGTAGTAGCCTCGATTTAACACTCATTTTGGATTTATCCCATACGTTGAATGAGTCTTTTAAATGATTCAAAAGGGCCAATTTTTACATTCTGATTGCCCTGATACAAGGTGGTGGAAGTGAGAAAATCTATAGAAATCAGAAAACCTTGCTAAATATTTTGAATGGACTGGAAACAAGGGCCTGAACCTCCCATCTAAAAGTTGTTAGTAAATGCCCTGTTTGCTAACTTGCAAGCTTGTCCAGAAAAGCCTGGAAGAAGGCATCAAGTAGCTCTGCATATTAAGTCAATCTCTGATAGCTTCAGGGTGATGGTGGTGTGGTGATAATGTCCCTGGACTAGCTATCTAGAAACCCGAACCAATGTTTAGAGTACATGAGTTCGAATCCCACCATGGTTTATAAACCTGGAATATAAAGCTTAATAATGGTGGCCATGAAAATATCATCAATCGCCATAAAAACCCATTTGGTTCACTAACGCCCTTTGAGGGAGGAAATCTGCTATCCTGGTCTGGCCTATATTTGACTCCAGACCCACAGCAATGTGGTTGACTTTCAAATGGGTTCATAAGCCCATCAGTTCAATAGCAATTAGGGATGGGCAACAAATGCTGGCCTTGACAGTGATGCCCATGAAAGATTAAAGAAAAGTTGATTAAGAACCTTCAAGGACATTTTGTACAGCTGGCATTTAGATTTTCATGAGTATTCGTGCCAGTTGTTATTTGCCCTCAGTTCTATTTGTCGACAGCAAACAGTTTATCACTGTAGGGAGCTTCCAAGTTGATGTATTTGGAGGAAGAGGGGGAGGCACAGAGCAATGCATAATGTCAGCATCCCAAGATGGCCTGCTTTACCCATATTCACGCTTGTACCTGCTGAACCGTTATATTGGAAGGCTCTTCAGAATTTTCCCAATCAGTGAATGTCAAGCTTTAGCTGATATTGTATGTAAGCATGCTAGGGAGATCAGGAACCAGTATTGCCTGTGTGGGCACATTCAGCAAAATGTCACCAATCACATCGGGGCATCCTGAAATAGCCACAGGAATTATTTGTTAAGCTGCCCTTTTGGATCCTGGATCAACAGATGGGCAGAAGCCAAGCTTTGTCTGCCATCTGATGCAAGGGCATGCAGTATAATGTCTGCACACGTGCAGGGCCAACAATCGTCTGCTGAGACCTAGAACCTATCTGTTCCTTCTTGCAGACATGGTGCAGTACTGACCTATGGGATGATAAAGGGAGGAAAAACGACAATTGTCTATAGATTCATACTAACACCTTGGGTCACTTTTCCTTCACCTTGACCCCTTTTCAGTCCCTGCTAGGTCAGTCTCAGTTGTTGATGGATTGAGAAACTTTTTAAAGCTCTACAGATGTTTTTTAAAACTTCTGCCCCCTCCTTGTGATACTCCCTTTTAATAGCCCTCATCCTTTCAAATGTGACTTGTGCACATTTTCCCTCTCCTACGAGTGGACTCGTCCCCACACCAACTTATATTTGCACCTAAAATTATGAATGATGATGCAAATGAATTTTGATAAGTTTCTGGGTATAGTAGGTATTAAAGGAGCACAAACAAAATTAGAACCTGAGCTGTGCTGGGACGAATGTTCTGGTGAGTCATACAACTAGGGCAGCAGACAGGGCTTTAAACTCAATAGTGGAGGAAAGGATCAAGTTTGGGAAGATGTGATAAATTAAATAGAGAAGACAAGGCAAAAGAGCAAGGTAGGAATAGGGGAAATGATGATCAGAGCGTGGTGGGAAGGGGCAGAGTGTACAAACCTAAGAGTACTCCAGCAAATAAGGCTAGAAGTTACAAAAGAAGGAAAAAGACAGAACTGCACATAGCATTTGTAACAAAGCAGATGAATTGACAGAACAAATAGGAATAAATATAAAATGATCTGATAGCCTTTACAGAGACATGGCTGCAGGATGACAAAGACTGGGACCTGAATATTCAAGGGTACATGACATTTAGGAAGGACAGGAAGCTAGGAAAAGGTGGAGAGATAACCCTGTTAATTAAAAATGACATTAGTACAATGCGGAGAGATGCCCTTAGTTCTGGAGATCAAGTTGCAGAATTAGTTTGGTTACAGATGAGAAATAGTAGAGGTAAGAAGTCACTTGTAAGAGTGGTTCATAGGCCCCCTAACAGTAACCACGCTATAGAACGATGTATACAGGAAGAAATAATGGGAGCTTGTGAGAAAGGTACAGCGATAATCATGGATGATTTTAATCTAAGCCTAGATTGGAAAAATCAGATTAGCAAAGATAGCCTGGATGATGAGTTCATCGAGTGTTTTTGGGACAGTTTCTAAGAGCAGCATATTCTAGCTCCAGTCAGAAAGCAGGCTGTACTAGATCTGGTATTGTGCAATGAGACAGCTTTAATTAATGACCTAGGTAGCAGTGATGATAATTTCACATTCAGTTTGACGGAGTGAGGAGTGGAGCAAAGACTAATAATTTAAATTTAAATAAGGATAATTATGAGGGACTGAAGTGAACTGGGAAATTAGGTTAAGGGAGAGGTCAGTAGAGATGCAGAGGCAGATATTTAAGGAGATATTTCAGAATACTCAGAAAAGATACATTCCAGTGAGAAAGAAAAATTCTAAGGGAAGAACGAGACATCCATGGCTAACTAAAGAAGTTCATAGTGTCACAGTATCTTTATAGTCCAGAAGGAGGCCATTTGGCCCACTGAGTCTAAACTGGCTCTCTGAAAGCGCATTCTACCAAGTCCCACTCCGCTGCCTTATCCCTGTAACCTTGCACATTCTCTCTCATCAGGTGGCAATCCAATTGCCTTTTGAATATCTCGATCAAACCTGCCTCCACCATCCTTTCAGGAAGTTTGTTCCAGACTCCAAACACCCACTGGGTGAAAACAATTTCCTCACATCATATTTACTCCTTTTGCTAATTATTTTGAATCTATGCCCTCTAGTTATTGATGTTCTCTTGTGTGGGGACAATTCCTCACTGTTTACCCTGTCTGTACTCCTCAGAATCTTGAATACTATCAAGTCTTCTCTCAGCCACCTTTTCTCCAGGGAAAACAGTCCCAACTTCTCCTTTCTATCCTTATAGCTACAGTTCTTCATCCCAGGAATCATTCTTGTGAATCTCCTCTCTACTCTCCTTCACATCCTTCCTTAAGGAACTGGATGCAGTAAAGCAGGTGAGGCCCAACTAGTGTCTTATACAAATTCAACATGACCTCTTTACTCTTGTACTCAATGCCCCTGTTGGTAAAGCCTAAGATACTTTATGCTTTGTTAACTGCTCTCTCAACATGGCCTGCCATCTTCAATTACCTATGTACAGTAACACCGAGGTCCCTCAGTTCCTGCACCTCCTTTAGAGGCTCTCCCTTTATTTTATACTGTCACGCCATATCTTTCCTGCCAAAACAAATCACCTCACACTTCTCTGCATTAAACTTCATCTGCCACTCATTTGCCCAATCAACCAACATGTCTATGTCCTTTTGAAGTTCAAGACTATCCCCTTCACAGTTGTCAACATTTTCAATCTTCGTATCATCTGCAAATTTTGAAATTATGCCCTGCACACCATAGTCTAGGTCATTAATATATGTGAGGAAGAACAAGGGTCCCAACACTGACTCCTGAGAAACTCCACTACAGGCCTTCCTCCATTCTGAAAAACAACCATTTATCACTACTCTCTATTTCCTGTCACTTAGCCAATTTCTTATCCAAGTGCCTATTTTCCCTTTTATTCTATGAGCTAGGATTTTGCACATCAGTCTGTTGTGTGACTCAACTGCCTTTTGAAAATCCATACACACCACATCAAGTTAAAGATAGTATCAAATTAAAAGAAAAAAGCTTATAATTCTGCAAAGATGAGCAGAAATCGAAGATGGGGTAGAATATAAAGAACAGCAAAGAATGATTAAAAGATTAGTAAGGAGGGAGAAATTAGAGTACTGTAGAAAGCTAGCTAGTTAAAGAAAGTCTGTTCTGTTTTAACAAAGTAATAGAGTCGAGTGTGGCTGGGTACGTCAGGCAGGAGTGCAGGGTGGGTGAGCACTCAGCCATCCCCACTTTTTAGATGAGTGCCTCTTGGTTCTCCTGGAGGAGATGGCTGCCAGGAGGGACACCCTTGTCCCCAGGGATCAAAGGAGAAGGCCACTGCGCCTCACAAAGAGGGCATTGGAGGAGGTGGCAGTGCTGGTTAGCAGCCAAGATGTGATATGGTTTACATGGGTGCAGTGTCGGAAAAGGTTCAATGACCTGCTGCGCTCAGGAAGGATGAGTACTGTGTTGACGTGGGCCAGTGTTAGCGTGTGGCCAACCCCCGTGGACCTCAGGGGTGCTGGAGTCTGAGTGCCAATTGTCAATGATGCCGGAGGTGGCCAAGGGGGTGAGCCCTGGCTGCTTGGACTGAGTGCCTTGCGGTTCGAGGGCCACAACTTGGGTGCGCTCTGCAAGGTTTTCCTCAGCTGCGGTTGGCCAGGCTGCAATAGCGCTGCAGGTAGAGAGTGGAATAATCAATGCTCCTCTGCCCTTTCAGGAGAAGACAAGCCATAACCAAGCAGAGAAAGGTCATGTATAGACAGAGGTCCGCCCAACCTGATGCTGCTGACCTGGTTTGAGCAGGAAGCCCTTGAGCTAGAGAGCTCCACGTGCAACCGGGCATGGAGAGGTGGGGGTGCCAGATGAAGTTAAGAGTGCAGTGCACAGAGGTGAGTGTTTCAGATTCTGCAACTGTTCTAGTGTAGTCTCCTCATTGATGGGAGCCTCGAACCTAGAGTCCCCATTGATAATTGAAAGACAAGGGCACCATGATGTAGATCTCCATTGTCTCACCAGGGTGCCTGGCATACACAGTGACAGTGTGATGACTTCAACTAATGACATGTCCTTGTTCTCCCTTTTAGATTTGCCTGCACACTGTCGCTCCTTGGACCCTGAAGTAGCCCTGATGCCGGAGGACCACTGGGCTTCATTTGCACCTGTGTCACACCCGCTCTGAACCAGGCAGTGCAGACACCAGCACCTTACTGGGCATTAGATCAGTGGCTAGAATGTCGGTGCTCATAGGTGAGCGCACTTCACACCTGCTTGAGGTGCAGACGAAGGCAGAGAGTGCCCAGGGCTCCTGCTGTCGGAGAACTGCTGGGAACCAGGACGATGTTGAGTCGAAGGCAAATGATGAGCCTCTGGTGCCGTCCATAGGGCGGCAGTTGGTGTATGTCCCGCAGGATGTGCGGGAGGATCTGGCGGAGATCCATGTGGGTCCGCATGCCATGTCTCTATTTTGGAGGAATCCTTGCATAGCATGAATACTGTATTGACCCTCATGGCCGTGCACACTGCTATTGAGAGCCTGGTGATTCTCATGGAGCGGCAGTTCCAGGGACTGAATTAGGGTTCCTGGGGTTGTGCTTGGATCTGCAAGCCCTCACATAGGAAATGACTTCAGGTGGTCAGTGCAAGTGGGAGATGAATGAGGCACTCAGTATCCCAGCTAGGTGTCCAAATATCAATGCTGAGCAGGGAGGTCCAGAATGACCTCACATTGGTGCACGAGCTGCTTATCATTTCTGCGGGCTCCTCTCAGGGCGCTCCAGATGACGGCAGCAGCTCCTCTGCCAGTGATCATGGCATCTGATGAGGCTGTGATTACTGGGGAAATGCCAGCTGTGGCACCGGCTGCTCCCTCCCAGGCAGGTCAACCACAGGCAATACTAGCCAGAGGACAACCACCAAGGTCATCAAGGACAACTAAACAACAGAGCCAGCAGACTGTCTCCAATGCCAGTGCCAGCGAGGGGGGAGCACCTAGATGTAACCCTCGCAAACTTAAGTTAAAGACACCATGAGCACAAGAGGGACAGTTCAAGGAGGATTTTCTGTTCATTTATGTTTGGTTTAAATGTCTACTGGTGTTGACATCAACACCAGTAATGGTAATGCCATTATGCATTCAATCTGACAGTAACATTAAATTTGCTTTGGTTCTGATGGCCTTAGTATGTTTCATCTTTTTTTTTCTCATGTCGGGTACGCCTGTATGTAATGCTGGACGTGAGTGGCTCGATATGTTATTCCACAAGCATTGAGTGGACTTTGGGTGCAAATGAAAGGTAATTTCAGACATCGAGTAGGGGAGAGACCTCATCGTGAGTGAGAGAAAGCCACAGGGAGTGTGGGTATTGGCAATATGGGAATTCGGTGCATAGGGCAAGAAGTGCTCTTTACATTTTTCTTTGCTATCTAACTTCTTAAATCTTCAGAGAGTGGTCTTGCCGGACAGTAGAGGCGACAAGGGAAAGGAATCACTGCTAACTATTGGATAAGTTCGGGTAGGAACTTACTGCTTTTATCGCTTATAGTTTCAGGTGTTTTTGTGGTTTATAGTTTGTATATTCTATAGTAACAAGGATCAGGAAAAAAGGGCTCTAAAGTAATTGATTTTAAAGACAAAGCCATGGCAGGAGAGCTCAAAGCCATGGTGTGCTCCTCGTGCTCCATGTGGGAAGCCGGGAACATTTCCAGTGCCGGGGACCAGCATGTGTGCAGGAAGTGTGTCCAGCTGCAGCTCCTGGAAGCTCGGGTTTCAGAGCTAGAATGGCAGCTGGGGACACTGTGGAGCATCTGCAAGTCTGAGACCATTGCGGACAACACGTTGAGAGAGGTGGTCACATCGCAGCTGAAGGGACTTAAGGAAGAAAGGGAATGAGTGACCACCAGGTAGTCCAAGAGAAAGAGGCAGTTAGTTCAGGAGTCTGCTGGGGTCCCACTCGCAAATCGGTATTCCATTTTGGAGGCTGCTGAGGACCCTGGTTCCTCCAGTAAATGCAGACAGAGCCAAGCTTCTGGCACCACAAGCAGCATGTCTATACAGGATGGGAGGAAACGATGAAAAGCAATAGTAACAGGGGATTCTATAGTCAGGGGAACAGATAGGCGCGACTGTGGCCATCAATGTGACTCCAGGATAATATGTTGCCTCCCTGGTGCCAGGGTCCGGGATGTCACTGAACGGCAGTACGGCATCCTGAAGGGGGAGGATGATAAGGCAGAGGTCATGGTACATGTTGGTACCAATGACATAGGCAGAAAAAGGGTTGAGGTCTTTCATCAAGAACTTAGGGAGATAGGCAGTAGACTAAAAAGCAAGACCTCTCGGGTTGTCATTTCTGGATTACTCCCAGTGCCACGTGTTAGCAAGCTCAGAAATAGGAGAATAGCGCAGATGAATACGTGGCTTTAAAGTTGGTGCAGGAGGGAGGCTTTTAGATTCCTGGATCACTGGGGCCATTTTTGGGGAAGGTGGGATCTGTACAAGCGGGACGGTCTACATCTGAACCAGAGTAAGACTAACATCCTTGCAGGCGGATTTGCTAGTGCTGTTGGGAGGAGTTTAAACTAATTCGGCAGATGGAGGGGACAGAAATGTTAGCAGAATAGGGACACATCATAATACAGTAAAACATTCAAGTCAGAGGGAGGACAGCTGCATTAAATTTCAAGGAAGTAAGGCAAGGCTGGATGGCCTCTACTTTAATGCCAGGAGTATTACAGGCAAAACGGATGAGTTAAGGGTAAGGATTGACACATGGAATTGTGATATAGTAGCCATCACTGAGACGTGGTTGAGGGAGGGGCAGGATTGGCAGCTCAACATTCCGGGCTATCGAGACAGGAGGAGGTAAAAGAGGAGGAGGCATTGTGTTATTAGTTAAGGAGTCAGTCACTGCAATCAGGAGAGATGATATCTTGGCGGGGGCATTGAATGAAGCTTTGTGGGCAGAGCTTAGGAATAAAAAAAAGGGCAGCCACATTGTTAGGTTTTTATTATAGACCCCCAGATAGTCAGCGGGAAGGTGAGGAGCAAATATGTGCACAATTTGTGGAGGTGTGTAAAAGCAATAACAATAGGGTAATTATATTAGGTGATTTCAACTTTCGCAACATTAATTGGGATAGACATAGTGTTAAGAGCTTGGATGGAGTGGATTTCTTGAAATGTGTACAGTTCTTTTTAGGTCAATAGAGGATCCAACAAGGGACGACGCTGGACCTAATTCTGGGGAATGAAGCCGGACAGGGGGCTGAGGGTGTGGTGGGCGAGCATTTAGTGATAGCGACCACAAAATGATACAGTTTAAGTTTGTTATGGACAAAGAAATCGACAAGTTGCAAAAAATGTTTTGGATTGGGGGAGAGTGGATTTTAGTAAAATAAGGCAGGATCTGGCCAAGGTAGACTGGGAACAGCTACTTGTGGGGAAATTTAGAGGAGCAGTAGGGGGCGTTCAGAAAGGAAATGGGGAGGGTACAGGCTCAATGTGTTCCTTCTAGGATGATAGGAAGGAGTAACAAGCCCAGAGAACCATGGATGACCAAATATATTCAGGTTACGATGAAAAGGAAAAGAGAGGCTTTTAGCAGGTACAAGGGAAGCAAATCAGCAGAGGCATTAGTGGAGTACAGAAAGTGAAGGGTGGAGCTTAAGAAAGCAATTAGGAGAGCAAAGAGGGAATAAGAGAAAGCTCTGGTTGGTAAAAGTAGGAAAAATCGCAAGATATTCTATAAGTATATCAATGGGAAGAGGATAAGCAGGGAAAGAGTAGGTCCCATTAGGGACCAAGGGGGCAATGTATGGGTAGAGCCAGGGGACATCAGTAGAGTGTTGAACGAATACTTCTGATCCGTCTTCACCCAAGAGAATGAGGATGAAGGTATCGAACTCAGGGAGAGAGAATGCGAGATACTTGAGCAAATTGATATCAGGAGTGACAAGGTATTGGAGGCATTGGCAGGCTTAAAAGTGGACAAATCTCCAGGTCCGGATGATTTGTGTCCCAGGCTGCTGACAGAGGCAAGGGAGGGGATCGCAGGGGCTCGGACCCAAATTTTTAATTCCTCTCTGGCCACGGGGGAGGTGCCAGAGGACTGGAGAACAGCTAATGTGGTTCTGCTATTTAAAAAGGATTGTAGAGATAAGCCAGGGAATTACAGACCAGTGAGTCTCACATCAATGTTAGGGAAACTATTGGAGAAAATTCTGAAGGAGAGAATCTATCTCCACTTGGAGAGGCAAGGTTTGATCAGGGATAGTCAGCATGGCTTTGTCAGAGGGAGGTCATGCCTAACAAATTTGATTGAATTTTTTGAGGAGGTGACCAGGCGTGTAGATGAGGATAGTGCAATTGATGTAGTTTGTATGGATTTCAACAAAGCCTTTGACAAGATCCCACGTGGGAGACTTATAAAGAACGCATGGGATACAGGGTAATTTGATCAAGTGGATTCAATATTGGCTTAGTTGTAGGAGACAGAGGGTGATGACAGAAGGATGCTTTAGTGACTGGAAGCCTGTGTCCAGTGGTGCACCACAGGGATCTGCTGGGTTCCTTATTATTCGTCATTTATATAAACAACATAGATGACTATGTGGGGGTAGGATTAGTAAGTTTGTGGATGACATAAAGATTGGCCAGGTGGTTAACAGTGAGGTTGAGTGTCTTGGGCTACAGGAATTTACAGGTGCGATGGTCAAATGGGCAGATAAGTGGCAGATGGAATTTAACCCTGAAAAGTGTGAGGTGATACACTTTGGAAGGAGTAATTTGACAAGGAAATATTCAATGAACGGCATAACACTAGGAAGTTCTGAGGAACAAAGGGACCTTGGTGTGTGTGTCCATAGATCTCTGAAGGCAGAGGGGCATGTTAGTGGGATGGTGAAATAGGCATATGGGACGCTTGCCTTTATCAATCGAGGCATGGATTACAAAAGTAGGGAGGTCATGTTGTAGTTGTATAGACCTTGGTGTGAGGCCACAGCTGGAATACTGTGTGCAGTTCTGGTCGCCACAAGATAGAAAGGATGTGATTGCACTGGAAGGGGGGTGCAGAGGAGATTCACCAGGATGTTGCCTGGGATGAAACATTTAAGTTATGAAGAGAGGTTGGATAGACTTGGGTTGTTTTTGTTGGAGCAGAGAAGACTGAGGGGGCAACCCGATCGAGGTGTACAAGATTATGAGGGGAATGGACAGGGTGGATAGTGAGCAGCTGTTCCCCTTAGTTGAAGGGTCAGTCATGAGGGGACATAATTTCAAGGTGAGGGGCAGGAGGTTTAGGGGCAATGTGAGGAAAAACCTTTTTACCCAGAGGGTGGTGACGGTCTGGAATGCACTGCCTAGGAGGGTGGTGGAGGCAGTTTGCCTCATGTCCTTTAAAAAGTACCTGGATGAGCACTTGGCACGTCATAACATTCAAGGCAATGGGCCAAGTGCTGGTAAATGGGATTAGGTAGGTAGGTCAGGTGTTTCTCGCGTGTCAGTGCAGACTCGATGGGCCGAAGGGCCTCTTCTTTATTCTGTGATCTGGGATGGACAGGGTATCCCTGGCTTCAGGTGGAAGCAGATCTTTGGTAGCCTAGCTGAAGGAGCATTGGAAGAAGGCGCCCCTGGTGTCCCTGCCTCCCTGAAGGTTACCGAGGTCTGCCTCCAAGCACTCAGCATTCCCCTGAACATGCTGCTCTTCTGACTCACTATTGGATTCATCACCTGTAGCCTGTGCAGCTGCGTTAAGATCCTCTTCC